>NC_135660.1:6803432-7114682 GCF_964188315.1 Podarcis muralis | reverse complement strand
AAAACTGGGCATGGTTGAAAAAGAAATTGAGAAAAAAACAACGCTTAGAAGCTGGGAACTCCCAAGGCCATAAATTAGAACAAGTCACAAATCATAAGTATCTAGGAATGGTGGTACAGGCCTCAGGAACCAACAAACTTCACATAAACTCCATCGGGAGCTCAGCGGAAAAACCCGCAAACTGTATTCTTAAATTTTTCAGAGCACAAGTGGGCTTTGTCGTCCCCGCGGCTCTAAAATTATACAAGGCCAAAACGTTGGCACAGCTCCTTTATGGATCCTTTCTGGGCCCACCTTCCTCTGCTTTCTCCCCCCTTGAGAGAGTTCAATCCAAACTCCTTAGAGCTCTCCTACAAGTCCCCAGATGCATTTCAAACGCATGGGTCAGACTAGAAACAGGGATGATGAGAGTGGAGGCTTATATCTGCCTAACATCAATCTACAAATGGCTGACATTGAATCTGCTCCCCCGAGGAATAGCCCCAGTGATCCTCTGCGACCAGTTCCAGTCAGGCTGGCAGACAGCAGTCCTGAACACCCTTCAGAAACTGGGTTTTGCCCCTCAAGCCTTTCTAAGCCTGGGTTTGGGCCAGGCAAAAGCTATGATCAGGAAAAGAATCATAGACACCAAGAGACAATGGGACTGCTCAAGGTGCCCCGACTATAAAATTGGAGAAATAGGGAGAGATAAAGCCGCACCGGCAGCGTATTTCTTCTTTCTCGTATCTAAAAATGCAAGAAGGGCCTTTACACTCACCAGAAGCTCGGCCCTGCCCTCGCCAGTCCTGAAAGGAGCCTTTAAAAAAGTCCCATACGCTCAGAGACTTTGCACCTGTTCATTGGGGGAGATAGGAAGCCCAGAGCACTTGTTCTTTAAATGTCCCTTTTATGAAGAGGCATGTAGTAAGACCATTGATCCCCTACTGGTGAGGCTCGCTGACCTCCTGGAAAAGCGAAAAATTGACCTTTTCCTGTTAGGCAAAGATCAGAAGATGACCTGGATGGTCGCTAGATTCTGTGTACAGATCTGTAGGCGCAGACCATCTCCCAGCTCGAACTAGTTCGTTAAGAAAATCCCCAAACTCGGTTCTATAGGTGACTCTGGGTCAGTTCCCTGCAGTAGTTTATTGTTGTACATTGTTTTTAAATTTATTGTTGTACAATGTTTTAATTGTTTGTTTTCCTTCTGTGACTGTAGCCCCAAGTGTGTTTTATAAGCTGGTCTCTGACCGTAATAAATTATCTATCTATCTAACATTGAGAATGAATGAAGTAGGATATTTTGCAGTTTTTTGTGATGAGATTTTGTTTTGTTTTTTTAATTTGTTTTTATTAAAAGATTTTCATGGATAACAAAGGTGCATATTATGTCTCTGGCTATACCATTCTTTCAATGCTCAGAAGAGCATACGTTCCAGTTGTAATCCTAACTTGAGGTGAGCAGAACAGACCTGATTTGATTGATAAATTTATACACTTACCGAGTCAAGTCACTGATCCACCTAGTGTAGTCTAGTGTGCTCCAACTGCCAGCCACTCTCCATAATTTCTCACAGCAAGTGTTTTATTACTGAGTGATGACTCTTCCCTGTAGACATAAACAGCCAGTAGAACTGAATAATATTAGACATGTCAATAATATATTAAATCTTAACTTTCTACTACCAACTCCTGCAAGGTGGCTTCCAAAAAAGATTAACCATAAAAACCAGTTTGAAGGAAACAGAATCAACAGGGAAGCTGTAAAGGTTTGTATGTGAGACATCCAACATTTAGGAAGCCTAAATATGACTACTTTTATATGGGACTTTTTTCTTTGCATGCAGGCTCTAAGGTTCAACTAAAACCATGGGCGTAGCCAAGGGGGGTGCAGGGAGGAGCAGCTGCCCCCCCCATCAATTAAAAAAAAAATTCATAGCAAACTGAAGTTCTGCCTCCCCACAACAAAAATCCTGGCTATGCCCATGTCTAAACCCTTGGAGAGCTGTTGCCAGTCAGTGCACACAGTCCTGAGCTAGATGGACCAAGGTTCAGACTAAGCATAGGATAGCATCCTGTGCTTGGGATAGTGCTGTCACTCACCTGCATGTTCTAGCGACCATGTTTCTTTCTGAAGCCTTAACTGTGCCAGATTAGCTTCAGTAATTCAAGAAAAATACATCTTCTCCACAAAGCATTTTTGGAGCAATCTATGCATTTTAATGCAATAGCACATACTACAGTACTGTACTGGGTTAAATGGAGGCCTACTCCCAAGTAAGCTTAAACAAGACAGCAGCCTGCGAGAGGCAACTGGCAAAAGGCAGGTAACCCTGGCTGGCACTGTTTGGGTGGTATTCAGCTAACTTTTACTCAGAGTAGACCCACTAAAACAAATGGACCCAAGTCATGTTCATTTCAGTGGGTATATATTGGAAGGAATATAGTGCTAGGGCAGTTGTTTCATCACTGCAAGCATTTCGACTTGCCAGACAGAACCACCACCCCCGTCTCCTACCCCTGTGTGCTGTTCTAGGGGTTCTCCCAACCACCACCACCCCACAGCTGGTTTGGAGTGGAATGGCGAGTTTCCCAGTGGGACTCATTATCTGAATCTAGGCCTCTGAGCAAAACTTTGCTGAATACAGTACCAACTTTAATTTTCAACTGTGCAATCTAATGTGCATTTACAGCACGAGTAGTTGGATTTAATACTTATAATCCAGCACATATTTGAATTGCATGCGTATAATCAAGTAAGGGTACAGTGGTACCTCGGGTTACAGACGCTTCAGGTTACAGACTCTGCTAACCCAGAAATAGTACCTCGGGTTAAGAACTTTGCTTCAGGATGAGAACAGAAATTGTGCTCCGGCGGCGCGGCGGCAGCAGGAGGCCCCACTAGCTAAAGTGGTACCTCAGGTTAAGAACAGTTTTAGGTTAAGAACGGACCTCCAGAAAGAATTAAGTTCTTAACCCGAGGTACCACTGTACACACAACCAGGCACATTTGAAATGCATTGCAGCACGTGTGGCACATTGAGCCTCCCACTTCCTTTTGCTTGACTTCTGACCGAAGACATTTCTCACATACAAATCATAACCCATAAACTGAGAATTAAAACAAGGCATGCGCCCTTCAGTTATCACCGCATACATTCCTAGAGCTTACTGATGAATACATTTAGGATGGCCCAGTTCTTGTGAAACATACCTCTCCTCTTCCAGGGATCTAACCCATGGGAAGCAGCTCACCCCTTGTGGAATGCCCTTTGCTGGGCAAACTGTGCTTGTGTTTCCATAGTGAGCAGTAGTGGAGACCCAACTGTCCCACGTTCCTCAGAATTTTTTATTTCAAATATTTCTTTGCCTTTTTTCAGGGCAATGCCCTCCTCCCAAAGAGGCACACAGGCATAACTTGCTTTTTTAAAAATAAAAAAAGTGAGAAACATCTCTGAATTTTAACCTGAGTAATTTAACGTATTTTAAAAGTATGGCTGCGTATTTTTTCTTGATTTTCCTGTTTTGTCTCCCGTAAACCTCTTTGAGGGTCGTGTATAAATTTTTTTTGTGAAACGAATACGACAAATAATAAAAATAGCGGCATATTTCAAGTTTTTGTGCCTTTAAGGCCCCTTTCCATTGGGATTCCTTCTGTCGTCGTCGCTGCCCTATTTCGAAACGTGAGAGGAGAATGAACCACAAGCCACTAGCCATGAACCACCGCGCCTCTGACCGCTTCCTTTCAAAATAAGCGGGGAAGGGAAATAACCGCCAAATCGCGCCCGCCGTTGCTCCCGAATTCCCGCCAAAACGCGCCTCGAACGTCCTCAGGCTGGCGGCGCGCGCGCGCGAACGAAACCAGATGCGGCCCCGACCCGTTCCTTTTTGCGCATGTGCAGGTTCCCGCCCCACCCTTCTCCTCCTGTGGGCGGGGCCCTCGCTCGTTTCTCATCTCCGGCGACGGTCGGAGGCTTATCAGTCTCGGGTTGCTGCCGGAAACGAGGCTCGTCGGAGACTGGAAGCGCGCTCCGGGTAGGTAAAAGATTATTGCGCACGTGGTGGAAGAGCGCGCGCTTTCTGATTTAGCCTCTAGGAAGGAGTTTTGGTTGTAGGTATATATACAGTAAATGTGGTGTTATCTTAAAAGGTGGGCGTTACTATTGCAAAGAATATATCTAATTTTCTGGAAAGGTGGGGATTCTTGTTGCAAAGAAATAACAGTGTGTGTGTGTGTGTGTGTGTGTGTTGAAAAGGTGGGGGTTCCTATTGCAAAGCATATATGTATGATTTTCAGAAGGTGAGAGTTCTCGCTGCAAAGACGTATGAATGCATATGTGGGAGTTCTCGTTGCAAAGAAACACGTGCACACACGCCTCTTTTCTGAAAAAGGTGGCCTGTTTTGCCTTCAAGGAGAAAAGGGGGGGTGTGTGAGCAAGTTGAATTCTTAAGCGGATCAAATTTTTTGCTTGACAGGGAAATTAAGTGTGCATTTTATTTTTGTTAATTTTCTTTATAAGGGTTTTGGCTACATGAATCAACATCTTCTGAAGTGGCACTGCTCACAGGATGATGGGTGAAATTTCAAAGCATTGCAAGGGGTCTGCACTGTATGTAAATCTCTTAGTATAATGTCCCTGCTATGCATGTGAAACTAATAATAATAATAGTAATAATAATAATAATAGATTATTTATACCCTGCCCATCTGGCTGGGTTTCCCCAGCCACTCTGGGCGGCTCCCAACATAATATTAAAAACACGACAAAACATCAAACATTAAAAACTTCCCTAAACAACTTCCTGTTGTGAGCTGGTTTCGTAGAGATTTGACCTAATAGGCGGCCCCAAGTGCTTTCACTCAGTGGCTCCCAAACTTCTGCAACAGACCACTTAAAAATTGCTGGTAGCCATGGCACATCACTTAAATGGCTTTTTTTTTTGGCTAGGTGTGGGCATTTGTAATGTGCTGTGCCAGATGCAGCTTGATTTTTTAATTGCATTATTACTGCTTTTATTTATTTTAATGTGTTTTTATTCTATTGCAATTTGTATTCCGTAGAATTCAGATCAATACAATAAAATACAGTATGAATATTGGAAAAGTGATAAAAATGCAATTAAAATCAATATGAATATTGAGGCTTCCACACCACTAGTACTCTGCAGTTTGGGAATCCTTGCTTTAGCTTATAAATAAATTGGATCACTTTGCTCTCTTTCCTGCAATGTTCTGGAATTTTGGAGCTTAATGGGGTTGTGGGGAGTGACTCAGCTAAAAGAGTTTCAGCTGTGTGCTTTGGTCACATGTAGTAATAGTCTAATAAAATAAATTTAAAGAATGACTGTATTTGTTGTATTGTGTGTAGTTTGGCACCCTCCCTATCTTTAAGGATATTTTAGATCTGGAGAATTTGCAGAAAATAGCAGCCCAAATATCAGGGCTGGTCTGTGTGCCGTACAGGAAATGCTTGCTTGTTACTTCTTTTGGTAAGAAAAATGAAGAGTTGAGTATGGTTAGTGATATAATAGTGTTTTATAAAATTAATTATAAAATTAATTCATGGTGGACAGAAGGGGGGGCGTGTGGTTGTTTTTTTAAAAAAGAAAACCTAGGAGTCTCCCTATGAAGTTGATTAGTGTTGTAAACAAAATCTGTCCTTTATCCCTTATGGGGTATCCAAGAGCCCATATAGAGCCCTTACGTGAGTTCCCTATTGGTAGGAGAAAAGAACAGAGGCCAACCAGAGAATACAGTATTGAGAAACAAAGCAGCTAGTAAGCCTGATCTTTATTAAACTGTTGCAACAGGGTGCTCCCCTCACACGTAGGAGAGAGGAGGAGGACCTCGAGCAATGGCGCGCAAGGCCTTATTGTATCTATTTTGAAATTCCCTGCCATGGAGCTCCAGAAGGGGTGTAACCCAAGACCACCCCCCACAAACATCATACTTATATCACAGAAAAGGCAGTCTACAATAGAAATTTGAATGCTGTTGTTTTTCCTGTCTGCCAGGTTATCTGATAATGCCTTATCTGATTGCCTTTTCTGGTAGTCTGGCCCTTCCTTTGAAATGGTAATTACTTAATTCCTGAGACAATGGGAAGGTTTTTTTTTCATTTCCGCCCCCCTTGCAGAGAAACATTTGGTCAGTTTGGGAATTAAAATGGTTTCAGGACTGTCTTCCTGTGCTGCTTCAGACCTGTGGTTTATATATTTATGTACGTGTTTGCTTGGTGCATTTATGAACATTTAATATATATCTAAGACCTTGAAATTCTTAGGAAAAAGGTAAAAGGCGGATCTACACGGATCCTCGTGAATTCATATGATTTTTTCATTCAAATTAAATAAAACCACCATGATACTGTAGACCATGTCTTACTCTGTAGAAAGCATCAAAAAAATCACGCATCCACTGTTTCGGGGGGGCGCAGGGGCGCAAAAACATGGTTAAAAAACACGGATCCTCATGGATCCTCATGATTTTTGCACTAGATCAGCCCAAACTCACTTTCAAATTACAAATCATGTCCAGGGGCACAACATCCACCACAGAAATCACGCATCCACGGCTTCCTGGCGAAACCGTGGCCCAAAAACGTGGTTTTCAAGAACGGATCTTCATGGATCCACACGCTTTCTGCATCGGGCCAACCCAAACTCACCGTCAAATCACATATCATAGTAAGGGGCACAGCCTACAACACAAAAAACTCGGATCCACACCTGCCTGGCCACGCCCTGGCCCAAAAACGTGGTTCCGAAGCACGGATCCTCATGAATCCTTATGATTTTTGCACTAGATCAGCCCAAACTCACCGTCAAATCACACATCATGTCCAGGGGCACAGCTTACACCACAAAAAACTCGGATCCACGGCTTCCTGGCCATTCCATGGCCCAAAAACGTGGTTCCAAAGCACGGATCCTCATGGATCCTCACGCTTTCTGCATTGTGCCAACCCAAACTCACTATCAAATGACACATCATTCCCAGGGGCACAGCATGCACCACAAAAAACTCGGATCCACGGCTTCCTGGCCACTCCATGGCCCAAAAACGTGGTTCCAAAGCACGGATCCTCATGGATCCTCACGCTTTTTGCATTGGACCAACCCAAACTCACCGTCAAATCACACATCATTCCCAGGGGCACAGCCTGCACCACAAAAAACTCGGATCCACGGTTATCTGGCAATGCCATGGCCCAAAAACGTGGTTCCGAAGCACGGATCCTCATGGATCCTCACACTTTTTGCATTGGGCCAACCCAAACTCACCGTCAAATCACACATCATTCCCAGGGGCACAGCTTACACCACAAAAAACTCGGATCCACGGCTTCCTGGCCACTCCATGGCCCAAAAACGTGGTTCCAAAGCACGGATCCTCATGGATCCTCACGCTTTTTGCATTGGGCCAACCCAAACTCACCGTCAAATCACACATCATTCCCAGGGGCACAGCCTGCACCACAAAAAACTCAGATCCACGGTTATCTGGCAATGCCATGGCCCAAAAACGTGGTTCCGAAGCACGGATCCTCATGGATCCTCACACTTTTTGCATTGGGCCAACCCAAACTCACCGTCAAATCACACATCATGTCCAGGGCACAGCTTACACCACAAAAAACTCGGATCCACGGCTTCCTGGCCACTCCATGGCCCAAAAACGTGGTTCCAAAGCACGGATCCTCATGGATCCTCACGCTTTCTGCATTGTGCCAACCCAAACTCACCATCAAATCACACATCATTCCCAGGGGCACAGCCTGCACCACAAAAAACTCGGATCCACGGCTTCCTGGCCACTTCATGGCCCAAAAACGTGGTTCCAAAGCACGGATCCTCATGGATCCTCACGCTTTTTGCATTGGGCCAACCCAAACTCACCGTCAAATCACACATCATGTCCAGGGGCACAGCTTACACCACAAAAAACTCGGATCCACGGCTTCCTGGCCACTCCATGGCCCAAAAACGTGGTTCCAAAGCACGGATCCTCATGGATCCTCACGCTTTTTGCATTGGACCAACCCAAACTCACCGTCAAATCACACATCATTCCCAGGGGCACAGCCTGCACCACAAAAAACTCGGATCCACGGCTTCCTGGCCACTTCATGGCCCAAAAACGTGGTTCCAAAGCACGGATCCTCATGGATCCTCACGCTTTTTGCATTGGGCCAACCCAAACTCACCGTCAAATCACACATCATTCCCAGGGGCACAGCTTACACCACAAAAAACTCGGATCCACGGCTTCCTGGCCACTCCATGGCCCAAAAATGTGGTTCCAAAGCACGGATCCTCATGGATCCTCACGCTTTTTGCATTGGACCAACCCAAACTCACCGTCAAATCACACATCATTCCCAGGGGCACAGCCTGCACCACAAAAAACTCGGATCCACGGTTATCTGGCAATGCCATGGCCCAAAAACGTGGTTCCGAAGCACGGATCCTCATGGATCCTCACGCTTTTTGCATTGGGCCACCCCAAACTCACCATCAAATCACACATCATGTCCAGGGGTACAGTCTGCACCACAAAAGACTAGCATCCACGGTTATCTGGCAACGCCATGGCCCAAAAACGTCGTTTTGAAGGTCGGATCCTCATGGATCCTAACGCTTTTTGCATTGGACCAACCCAAACTCACCGTCAAATCACACATCATTCCCAGGGGCACAGCCTGCACCACAAAAAACTCGGATCCATGGCTTCCTGGCCACTTCATGGCCCAAAAACGTGGTTCCAAAGCACGGATCCTCATGGATCCTCACGCTTTCTGCATTGGGCCAACCCAAACTCACCGTCAAATCACACATCATTCCCAGGGGCACAGCCTGCACCACAGAAAACTCGGATCCACGGCTTCCTGGCCACTTCATGGCCCAAAAACATGGTTTTCAAGAACGGATCCTCATGGATCCTCACGCTTTTTGCATTGGGCCAACCCAAACTCACTGTCAAATCACACATCATGTCCAGGGGCACAGATTACACCACAAAAAACTCGGATCCACGGCTTCCTGGCCACTCCATGGCCCAAAAACGTGGTTTTAAAGCACGGATCTTCATGGATCCTCACGCTTTTTGCATTGGGCCAACCCAAACTCACTGTCAAATCACACATCATGTCCAGGGGCACAGCATCCACCACAGAAATCACGGATCCACGGCTTCCTGGCCATACCGTGGCCCAAAAACATGGTTTTCAAGAACGGATCCTCATGGATCCTCACGCTTTTTGCATTGGGCCAACCCAAACTCACTGTCAAATCACACATCATGTCCAGGGGCACAGCTTACACCACAAAAAACTCGGATCCACGGCTTCCTGGCCACTCCATGGCCCAAAAACGTGGTTTTAAAGCACGGATCTTCATGGATCCTCACGCTTTTTGCATTGGGCCAACCCAAAATCACTGTCAAATCACATATCATAGCCTGGGGCACAGCCTACACCCCAAAAAACTCGGATCCACACCTGCCTGGCCATACCGTGGCCCAAAAACGTGGTTCCGAAGCATGGATCCTCATGGATCCTCATGATTTTTGCACAAGACCAGCCCAAAGTCACTATCAGATCAAACATCATGGCCAGGGGCACAGCATCCACCACAAAAATCACGGATCCACGGCTTCCTGGCCATACCGTGGCCCAAAAACGTGGTTCCGGACCACGGATCCTCATGGATCTTCACGCTTTTTGCATTGGACCACCCCAAACTCACTGTCAAATCACACATCATAGCCAGGAGCACAGCCTACACCACAAAAGTCACGGATCCATGACTTCCTGGTAAATCCATGGCCCGAAAATGTGGTTTTGAAGGACGGATCCTCATGGATCCTCACGCTTTTTGCATTGAGCTACCCTAAACTCACCGTCAAATCACACATCATGTCCAGGGGCACAGCCTACACAACAAAAAACTCGGATCCACGGTTATCTGGCAACGCCATGGACCAAAAACGTGGTTTCGAAGCACGGATCCTCATGGGTCCTCATTATTTTTGCACTAGATCAGCCCAAAGTCACCATCAGATCAAACATCATGGCCAGGGGCACAGCATCCACCACAAAAATCATGGATCCACGGCTTCCTGGCCATACCGTGGCCCAAAAACGTGGTTTTGAAGGTCGGATCTGCACGGATCCTAACGCTTTTTGCATTAGGCCACCCCAAATTCACTGTCATATCAAACATCATGTCCAGGGGCACAGCCTGCAGCACAGAAAACTCAGGTCCACGGTTATCTGGCAACGGCATGGCCCAAAAACGTGGTTTTGAAGGTCTGATCTGCACAGATCCTAACGCTTTTTGCATTAGGCCACCCCAAACTCACCGTCAGATCACACGTCATAGCCAGGGGCACAGCCTGCACCACAAAAATCACGGATCCACGGCTTCCTGGTCATACCGTGGCCCAAAAACGTGGTTTTGAAGCACGGATCCTCATGGATCCTCACGCTTTTTGCACTAGATCAGCCCAAATTCACCATCAAATCACACATCATCGCCGGCGGCACAGCCCGGACCACAAAAAACTGAGATCCACGGCTTCCTGGCCATACCGTGGCCCAAAAACGTAGTTTTGAAGCACGGATCCTCATGGATCCTTACGCTTTTCGCATTGGGCCAGGCCAAACTCATCATAAAAGCTGTTTGAAACCTAATCGTCTCCGCCTCTCATTGCGCGGGAGTCTCCTGCGCAGGGTGGGCGTGGGTAGCGGAGTGCCTGGGCTCTCTTCACTGACTTCCAGGGAAGAATCCCGGAGCCCTTCCACCTCCTCTTCCCATTGCTCTCCTGGACTCTTGGTGTCACGCGTATTTCCTTCCCCTTCCACCAAGCTGAGTCTCCCCCTTGTGCTAGGACCTTCACCTGCAGAATCTGAGACCCTCTCCCTCTCCCGTGTCTCTGATGTCAGTTCCCTCACAGCTGCCATTAGACCCTGGATTGCAAAAGAAATAATACAGTACTGTAGGGAAAACTACTTTGAAAGACAAGACAAATATTTTCAAGTGGAAATTGATGCTGTTCCTCCCAAGAAGAGACAAATCTTGAACGAGAGTTATATTACTGTGTCTCGACCTTGCCCAGAGGGATGGAAGGATACACTAACCTATTGCTCAGATATTTTACCTTCCTTGTTTGAAGGCTGCTGGCCACTATGTTTCTTGAAGGAAGGGTGCAGGAGGCCCAGTGGTGACCTAACTATGGTTTACTGTGAAGGAAACTGCAAGGACTGGTACCACTGCTTTCACATAGGCATTGATTCAAAAGATCTTCCAGAGGTTTTCGTGTGTCCAGACTGTCAATCCACTGTGGCCAAATAGATTTTGAAACTGCAAAGTGTCATATTCCACAGGTTGGTATAATACAGCAAAATCCAAACATATAGTTTTCATCATCATGGCAGGGATGGTCCTTTTCCGTAGAATTCTTATTTATGGAGTTAGTTTTTATATCCTGCTTTTCTCTACTTGAAGAAGTCTCAAAGTGGCTAAAAATCTCCTTTCCCTTCCACCCCCACAACAGACACCTTGTGAGGTAGGTGAGGCTGAGAAAGTTCAGAGAGAAGTGTGACTGGCCCAAGGTCACCCAGCAGCTGCATGTGGAGGAGCGGGGAAGCGAACCCAGCTCACCAGATTAGAGTCCACCCCTCTTAATCACTACACCACAGAATCGTATCTCTTAAAACTCTGGAGCAAGCTGTTCAGTTCAGCCTTGTAGTGATAATGATTTGTGGAGGAAAGGTTGGTGATGAGCAAGATCTGTTCCCATTTCCCAACACAGAGACCATAGAGCAGTTTTTTTCTGATACTGGATTTTAAGTTACAGTTACATCTTTTAAAACAACTGTCAGTATATCACACTGTATTGAGTGCATGTCGGATCTCGTCTTCAGTTTTCCTTTTTCTGTGAACCGTCCCTTGGAGCTCTCCGGGCCCCATCCTGATATTTGGCTCTGCCCAATGACCCACCCTTGCATCGCAGTGTTCACCTTCTGTTGTCAGATATTTCGGTTTTTAAGCCTTTGTGCTTTTTTATGTTTGTACATATTTTATGGGCTAATAGCCATAAATAAATGAATGAATGAATAAGTATCACACTGTATTCCACTTGCCTTCCAAAGGAACACATGGCTCTCCCCACATAGCGGGTTAGGTTGAGACTGCTGATCCAAAGTGATCAGTAATTTTTACGGTAATTACAATCCTGCTTTCCCTTGTACCAGCTTACCTTGACTTTGGTAAGGCCTTTGAAAAGGTCCCCCATGATATTATTGCAAAACAACTAGTAAAATGTGGGCTAGACAAAGCTACCGTTAGGTGGATTTGTAATTGGTTGATGGGCTGAACCCAAAGAGTGCTCATCAGTGGCTCACCTTCATCCTGGAAAAAAATGACTATTGGGGTTCCACAAGGTTCTGTCCTGGGCCTGGTGCTATTCAATATTTTTATAAATGATTTGGATGATGGAATAGAGGGCGTGCTAATCAAATTTGCAAATGACTGCAAACTGGGAGGGGTTGTGTAGTGGTTTGGAGTTACTCGTGCGTAAACCGACCCCGTTTGGGTGCTTGGTTGCCTGGTTAAATCCTTCGGACTGCACAGCCCATCTCCGCTTGACTGCCTCAGTCACTGACAGAATCTGTCTGTGGGCGTTTCTTAAACCTCTGCCAGCATAAAAGCTGTTTGACACCTAATCGTCTCCGCCTCTCATTGCGCGGGAGTCTCCTGCGCAGGGTGGGCGTGGGTAGCGGAGTGCCTGGGCTCTCTTCACTGACTTCCAGGGAAGAATCCCGGAGCCCTTCCACCTCCTCTTCCCATTGCTCTCCTGGACTCTTGGTGTAACGCGTATTTCCTTCCCCTTCCACCGAGCTGAGTCTCCCCCTTGTGCTAGGACCTTCACCTGCAGAGTCTGAGACCCTCTCCTTCTCCCGTGTCTCTGATGTCAGTTCCCTGACAGGTTGCTAATACACCAGAGGACAGGGTCAGAATTCAAAATGACCTGAATAGCCTAGAGAGCTGGGCCAAAACCAACAATATGGAGTTCAATAGGGAGAAATGAAAGGTACTACACCTGGATAGAAAAAATGAAATGCACAGGTGGGGGACACTTGGCTTGACAACAGTACCAGTGAAAGGGATCTGGGAGTCTTAGTTGACCACAAGCTGAATATGAGTCAACAGTGTGATGTGGCAGCTAAGAACGCCAATGCAATTCTGGGCTGCATCAATAGGAGTATAGTGTCTAGATCAAGTGAAGGAATGCTACCACACTATTCTGGTTGGTCAGACCACACCTGAAATACTGTGTCCAGTTGAAGAAGGATATTGTCAAGCTGGAACATGTCCAGAGGTGGGTGACCAAAATGTAAAAGGTCTGTAATCCAAGCCCTATGAGGAGAGACTTAGGGAGCTGGATTTGTTTAATCTAGAGAAGAGAAGATTAAGGAGTGACATGATAGCCATGTTTAAATATTTGAAGGGATGTCATGTTGAAGAGGGAGCAAGCTTGTTTTCTGCTGTTCTAGAGACTAGGATGCAGAATAATAGATTCAAACTATGGGAAAAGAGATTCCACCTGGGCGCGGTAATCCAGTCAGGGAAAAAGGGAGGCATACTATGTTTAGGGCACCATTTCCAGCCTCTTCTCCTTTTCGGGGTGAGAATAGTGGATCCTAAAAAGGGCTGCTCAGTCATGGATACAGCTGCTGAGCTGCTCAACTGCCTTATTCCTTGAGTCAGAACGACTGAACGCCCATGTGTCGGTTCATGACTAGGGGCTTCACATTCCTGCCCCTGTAGCCATTTAGTGATCGCCATGGGGGTTGGGTTTGGGGGGGTTGGGTTGGGTTTTTGGAAGATGCCTGTGCGTGAATTTGTTTTATGTGTGTAGATCAGTGCACACTGACCAACGCACAGCCTTCGCAGTAGGGCTCTGTTCTGATGGCATGAGTAGTCACGACGAACTGGTGGATCCTATCTGCTGCAGCCTTCATCTGCCTTCACAGCCGTTGTAACACACTGTTTGTTATCACCCGCCTGTTCTGCCATTGAGGACTTCTTGGATCATTCTTTGTCTAGCTCCTTCCCTGTTATGTACTAAGCTTGGATCCTAGAACAATAGGCAAGTAGGATCCTAGAATGCAAGAATTGATTGGCTTGCAGGAAAGACCAATCAGGCTCCAGGAGGGAAGCAGAATCAGCCAGTCAGACGGGACTCATTGTGTAAATAATGTATATAAAAGCCTGAGGTTTTGGGGGAAATTCAGTCACTGTTTTACAAGCTGCAATAAAGAGCATGAAATCACTACAGGACTCTGAGCATATTTAATTTTCTTTGACCTTACCACCTTGGGTGACCCTGCTGGGAGTACGAGATTCCCAACGGCTTCACTCACAAGGGTCATAGGAATGTGCAAGCCCACTCACCATGACAAGTGAGAGAACTGAGATAGATTGCACTGAGCCCTGGTCTCATTAGACAAAGTGTTCCACCAAAAAGGCTCTGGCTCTGGTTGAGGACAGCTGGATATGTTTTGGGCCAGGGACCACCAGTAGGTTGCTGTTAGATGAGCATCACACTCATGGGGGTGTATTGGAAGATAATTCCCACAGATAAGAAAGGTCACAGACTGTTTAGGGCTTTAAAGATTAGCACCAAAACATTGAACCTGATTTGATACTCCACCTGGAGCCAATCCAGCTGATTAACAACCAACTGAATGTGGGCTCTCCACAAAGTCCAAGAAAGAACTCATGCATCTGCATTTTAGACCATTTGGAGTTTCTGGAGCAGTCTCAAGGGTAGCCCTGCATCTCTCTCTCTCTCTCTCTCTCTCTCTCTCTCTCTCTCTCTCACACACACACACACACACACACACACACATATTTAAACCCTGCACTCCCCGGCTCAGGTGTATAGCAAGTTAAAGTACTCTAGTACTGTATGCAGGTGACTACTGCATGGATCACCATGGCTAGGTTGGAAAGGGACAGGTACAGTGCCGATTGCCTAACCTGACATAGATTCAAAAATTCCAGTTTGGCTACATTTGTGACCAATGCCTCCATAGAGACAGAAGCATCCAGGATCACACCAGGACTCCTGATGGCAGCTACAGGTGACTATTGCACCCCATGAAGAGCTGGGAGCTGGCAAACCAAACTGAAATTATTCTGGCCCAGCCATTGGACGCCCATCTTTAAAGGATAGAGATTCAGCCGACACTGTTTCCTCCATCCCAGCACACCCACCTAAAAATTGGCCAATATATCCAGGGTAGCATCTGGCCAGGGCCATGAAGCAGTAGATCCATGATGTTTGTGGTCAGATCTGTGGTTATGTACAAGATATGTGAATGAAGGGTGAATTTGGGGTTCCCCAATGCAAAAAGTGTGATGATCCATGAGGATCCGTGCTTCAAAACCATGTTTTTGAGCCATGGAGTGGCCAGGAAGCCATGGATCCGTGATTTTTCTGGTGCAGGCTGTGCCCCTGGGAATGATGTGTGATTTGCCGTTGATTTTTGGTTGGCCCAATGAAAAAAGCGTTAGGATCCATGAGGATCCGACCTTCAAAACGACGTTTTTGGGCCATGGCGTTGCCAGATAACCGTGGATGCTAGTCTTTTGTGGTGCAGACTGTACCCCTGGACATGATGTGTGATTTGATGGTGAGTTTGGGTTGGCCCAATGCAAAAAGCGTGAGGATCCATGAAGATCCGTGCTTTAAAACCACGTTTTTGGGCCACGGTATGGCCAGGAAGCCGTGGATCCATGATTTTTGTGGTGCAGGCTGTGCCCCTGGATATGATGTGTGATTTGACAGTGATTTTGGGTTGGTCCAATGCAAAAAGCGTGAGGATCCATGAGGATCCGTGCTTCAAAACCACGTTTTTGGGCCTTGGAGTGGCCAGAAGCCGTGGATCCGAGTTTTTTGTGGTGTAAGCTGTGCCCCTGGACATGATGTGTGATTTGACAGTGAGTTTGGGTTGGCCCAATGCAAAAAGTGTGAGGATCCATGAGGATCCGTGCTTCAAAACCACGTTTTTGGGCCTTGGAGTGGCCAGGAAGCCGTGGATCCGAGATTTTTGTGGTGTAAGCTGTGCCCCTGGACATGATGTGTGATTTGACAGTGAGTTTGGGTTGGCCCAATGCAGAAAGCGTGAGGATCCATGAGGATCCGTGCTTCAAAACCACGTTTTTGGGCCACGGTATGGTCAGGAAGCCGTGGATCCATGATTTTTGTGGTGCAGGCTGTGCCTCTGGACATGATGTGTGATTTGACCGTGAGTTTGGGGTGGCCCGATGCAAAAAGCGTGAGGATCCATGAGGATCCGTGCTTCAAAACCACGTTTTTGGGCCATGAAGTGGCCAGGAAGCCGTGGATCCGAGTTTTCTGTGGTGCAGGCTCTGCCCCTGGGAATGATGTGTGATTTGATGGTGAGTTTGGGGTGGCCCGATGCAGAAAGCGTGAGGATCCATGAGGATCCGTGCTTCGGAACCACGTTTTTGGGCCTTGGAGTGGCCAGGAAGCCGTGGATCCGAGATTTTTGTGGTGTAAGCTGTGCCCCTGGACATGATGTGTGATTTGACAGTGAGTTTGGGTTGGCCCAATGCAGAAAGCGTGAGGATCCATGAGGATCCGTGCTTCAAAACCACGTTTTTGGGCCACGGTATGGTCAGGAAGCCGTGGATCTGTGATTTTTGTGGTGTAAGCTGTGCCCCTGGACATGATGTGTGATTTGACGGTGAGTTTGGGGTGGCCCAATGCAGAAAGCGTGAGGATCCATGAGGATCCGTGCTTCAAAACCACGTTTTTGGGCCACGGTATGGTCAGGAAGCCGTGGATCCGTGATTTTTGTGGTGCAGGCTGTGCCCCTGGACATGATGTGTGATTTGACAGTGAGTTTGGGTTGGCCCAATGCAGAAAGCGTGAGGATCCATGAGGATCCGTGCTTCAAAACCACGTTTTTGGGCCACGGTATGGTCAGGAAGCCGTGAATCCATGATTTTTGTGGTGCAGGCTGTGCCCCTGGATATGATGTGTGATTTGACAGTGAGTTTGGGGTGGCCCGATGCAAAAAGCGTGAGGATCCATGAGGATCCGTGCTTCAAAACCACGTTTTTGGGCCATGAAGTGGCCAGGAAGCCGTGGATCCAAGTTTTCTGTGGTGCAGGCTCTGCCCCTGGGAATGATGTGTGATTTGATGGTGAGTTTGGGGTGGCCCGATGCAGAAAGCGTGAGGATCCATGAGGATCCGTGCTTCGGAACCACGTTTTTGGGCCTTGGAGTGGCCAGGAAGCCGTGGATCCGAGATTTTTGTGGTGTAAGCTGTGCCCCTGGACATGATGTGTGATTTGACAGTGAGTTTGGGTTGGCCCAATGCAGAAAGCGTGAGGATCCATGAGGATCCGTGCTTCAAAACCACGTTTTTGGGCCACGGTATGGTCAGGAAGCCGTGGATCCGTGATTTTTGTGGTGCAGGCTGTGCCTCTGGACATGATGTGTGATTTGACGGTGAGTTTGGGGTGGCCCAATGCAGAAAGCGTGAGGATCCATGAGGATCCGTGCTTCAAAACCACGTTTTTGGGCCACGGTATGGTCAGGAAGCCGTGGATCCGTGATTTTTGTGGTGCAGGCTGTGCCCCTGGACATGATGTGTGATTTGACAGTGAGTTTGGGTTGGCCCAATGCAGAAAGCGTGAGGATCCATGAGGATCCGTGCTTCAAAACCACGTTTTTGGGCCACGGTATGGTCAGGAAGCCGTGAATCCGTGATTTTTGTGGTGCAGGCTGTGCCCCTGGATATGATGTGTGATTTGACAGTGAGTTTTGGGTGGCCCGATGCAAAAAGCGTGAGGATCCATGAGGATCCATGCTTCAAAACCACGTTTTTGGGCCATGAAGTGGCCAGGAAGCCGTGGATCCGAGTTTTCTGTGGTGCAGGCTCTGCCCCTGGGAATGATGTGTGATTTGATGGTGAGTTTGGGGTGGCCCGATGCAGAAAGCGTGAGGATCCATGAGGATCCGTGCTTCGGAACCACGTTTTTGGGCCTTGGAGTGGCCAGGAAGCCGTGGATCCGAGATTTTTGTGGTGTAAGCTGTGCCCCTGGACATGATGTGTGATTTGACAGTGAGTTTGGGTTGGCCCAATGCAGAAAGCGTGAGGATCCATGAGGATCCGTGCTTCAAAACCACGTTTTTGGGCCACGGTATGGTCAGGAAGCCGTGGATCCGAGTTTTTTGTGGTGCAGGCTGTGCCCCTGGACATGATGTGTGATTTGATGGTGCGTTTGGGTTGGCCCAATGCAAAAAGCGTGAGGATCCATGAGGATCCGTGCTTCGGAACCACGTTTTTGGGCCTTGGAGTGGCCAGGAAGCCGTGGATCTGAGTTTTTTGTGGTGTAAGCTGTACCCCTGGGCATGATGTGTGATTTGACAGTGAGTTTGGGTTGGCCCAATGCAGAAAGCGTGAGGATCCATGAGGATCCGTGCTTCAAAACCACGTTTTTGGGCCACGGTATGGTCAGGAAGCCGTGGATCCGTGATTTTTGTGGTGCAGGCTGTGCCTCTGGACATGATGTGTGATTTGACGGTGAGTTTGGGGTGGCCCAATGCAGAAAGCGTGAGGATCCATGAGGATCCGTGCTTCAAAACCACGTTTTTGGGCCACGGTATGGTCAGGAAGCCGTGGATCCGTGATTTTTGTGGTGCAGGCTGTGCCCCTGGACATGATGTGTGATTTGATGGTGAGTTTGGGTTGGCCCAATGCAGAAAGCGTGAGGATCCATGAGGATCCGTGCTTCAAAACCACGTTTTTGGGCCACGGTATGGTCAGGAAGCCGTGGATCCGTGATTTTTGTGGTGCAGGCTGTGCCTCTGGACATGATGTGTGATTTGTCGGTGAGTTTGGGGTGGCCCGATGCAAAAAACATGAGGATCCATGAGGATCTGTGGTTCGGAACCAAGTTTTTGGGCCACGGTTTCGCCAGGAAGCCGTGGATACGTGATTTTTGTGTTGCATGCTGTGCTGCTGGCCATGATGTTTGATCTGATGGTGACTTTGGGCTGATCTAGTGCAAAAATCATGAGGATTCATGAGGATCCGTGCTTCGGAACCACGTTTTTGGGCCAGGGCGTGGCCAGGCAGGCGTGGATCCGAGTTTTTTGTGGTGTAAGCTGTGCCCCTGGACATGATGTGTGATTTGACAGTGAGTTTGGGTTGGCCCAATGCAGAAAGCGTGAGGATCCATGAGGATCCGTGCTTCAAAACCACGTTTTTGGGCCACGGTATGGTCAGGAAGCCGTGGATCCGAGTTTTTTGTGGTGCAGGCTGTGCCCCTGGACATGATGTGTGATTTGATGGTGCGTTTGGGTTGGCCCAATGCAAAAAGCGTGAGGATCCATGAGGATCCGTGCTTCGGAACCACGTTTTTGGGCCTTGGAGTGGCCAGGAAGCCGTGGATCTGAGTTTTTTGTGGTGTAAGCTGTACCCCTGGGCATGATGTGTGATTTGACAGTGAGTTTGGGTTGGCCCAATGCAGAAAGCGTGAGGATCCATGAGGATCCGTGCTTCAAAACCACGTTTTTGGGCCACGGTATGGTCAGGAAGCCGTGGATCCGTGATTTTTGTGGTGCAGGCTGTGCCTCTGGACATGATGTGTGATTTGACGGTGAGTTTGGGGTGGCCCAATGCAGAAAGCGTGAGGATCCATGAGGATCCGTGCTTCAAAACCACGTTTTTGGGCCACGGTATGGTCAGGAAGCCGTGGATCCGTGATTTTTGTGGTGCAGGCTGTGCCCCTGGACATGATGTGTGATTTGATGGTGAGTTTGGGTTGGCCCAATGCAGAAAGCGTGAGGATCCATGAGGATCCGTGCTTCAAAACCACGTTTTTGGGCCACGGTATGGTCAGGAAGCCGTGGATCCGTGATTTTTGTGGTGCAGGCTGTGCCTCTGGACATGATGTGTGATTTGTCGGTGAGTTTGGGGTGGCCCGATGCAAAAAACATGAGGATCCATGAGGATCTGTGGTTCGGAACCAAGTTTTTGGGCCACGGTTTCGCCAGGAAGCCGTGGATACGTGATTTTTGTGTTGCATGCTGTGCTGCTGGCCATGATGTTTGATCTGATGGTGACTTTGGGCTGATCTAGTGCAAAAATCATGAGGATTCATGAGGATCCGTGCTTCGGAACCACGTTTTTGGGCCAGGGCGTGGCCAGGCAGGCGTGGATCTGAGTTTTTTGTGGTGTAGGCTGTGCCCCTTATTATGATATGTGATTTGACGGTGAGTTTGGGTTGGCCCAATGCAAAAAGTGTGAGGATCCATGAGGATCCGTTCTTGAAAACCACGTTTTTGGGCCATGGTATGGCCAGGAAGCCATGGATCCGTGATTTCTGTGGTGGATGTTGTGCCCCTGGACATGATGTGTAATTTGAAAGTGAGTTTGGGCTGATCTAGTGCAAAAATCATGAGGATTCATGAGGATCCGTGTTTTTTAACCATGTTTTTGCGCCATTGCGGCACCACGAAACAGTGGATGCGTGATTTTTTTGGTTCCTCCTACCGACTAAGATGTGGTCTACAGTAGCATGGTGTTTTTATTTTGTTTCAATATAAAAATCATATGAATTCATGAGGATCCGTGCCTCGGATCCATGTTTTTATGGTGCTGCAGCGCGGCAAATTGTTGGATCCACGTTTTTTATAGTCCAGTTTGTAGGCGTGCCTTCTAGGTGTGATTTGACACTGCATTTGTTGGAATTATTTTTAAAAAACTGGAGGATCCATGAGGATCCGTGTAGATCCGCCTTTTATGCAGACCCAAATTCTTACAACATTAGCATCTGATTCAGAAAAACCAACCAAGGTTTGTCATACAGCCTAATGCTCCAGTGGAACTCACTTCCTCAGGATGCGATGATGGCCAGCTTAGAAAGGTGGGTGGGAAGATTAGACAAACTGATGGAGGATAAGTTTCTTTACTGCTATTGTGATCGCAGAAGAAGATGATGACGACTAAATGGAGCCTCCATGTTCAGGGGTAGTATGCCCCCTAATGCTTTTGCCTTTCTGTCTTCTCAGAAGGCATCTGATTGGCCAGTGTGGTAAACAGATTACTGGACTTGATAGAGAAGACTGTCTGCTCCAGCAAAGCTGCTCTTGCCTCAAACTTCTAGATCTTTTCCCTTCCTTCCATTTACTAATAATTGACCTCAAAGCTGTTCTTTGATGGAATTTTGACTTTCATCAGATGTTGCCTTTCAGCCGTGCCTCCTCTGCTAGATGTGCTATCTGTGTAAACTTTAAGAAAGGTGTAAATGACGGTTTGCTTCTCTTTGCTTGCATGCTGCCAGAACAAAGAGCAAAAGTGTTGTGCCCTGACATGCCTCATCGGCTTGCTTAGTCACTGTGATAATTTGGGAACTGAGAGCAGTTTCGAATTCAGTTTCCTTCTCCCAGATCCCACCCTTTGGGTTTTTACTTACTGCTCGGTGAATGCATGCTGTTTTCCTTTCAGGATCTGTTTGCTGCTTGTGTACTCCTGTGGTACAGTAAGTGATGATATCTGACGTTCTCTGTGTTTTGGTTGTGTGTGTGTGGGGGGGTTGTCTACTTGCAATTAAGTAGGTTTAAGATTGCAGCTAACATAGGCAAGTCTACAGCATAAAAAGGCTGCTATGTCAAACCTTCCCAACAGTGGTACCTCTGGTTACATACTTAATTCGTTCCGGAGGTCTGTTCTTAACCTGAAACTGTTCTTAACCTGAAGCCCCACTTTAGCTAATGGGGCCTCCCGCTGCTGCTGCGCCGCTGCCGCACGATTTCTGTTCTCATCCTGAAGCAAAGTTCTTAACCCGAGGTACTATTTCTGGGTTAGTGGAGTCTGTAACCTGAAGCATATGTAACCCGAGTTACCACTGTATATTTAAAGTAACGTGTGTGCATCAAGTTTTTGGGGGGTTATGGCTAAATTTGGATGCAACTCTTAATTATTTTACGTGGTTGCTCAGAGTCTAGGCAATGTGAGTGGAATATGAATGAACAAAGTGGATTGTTAGAGAAGCGGTAAAGCAGCGTGCACCAAATCTTCGATCTGGCTTCCAAGGGAGCTCTGGTTTCAAAATCAATCTCCAGTTTTGCTAACAAAAAGAAAAAAAATCCTTTGTCTCTCATAATCTCTGCTCCCCTCCTCCCACCGTATGAGAAATGTTTGTGTTTTGTTGAGCACAGAATATAAGGGTGCATTTTATAGTGAATGCTCTCTCCCCCCCCCCTTTAGTTTTGTTGGGAGAGGAGACACTGTGTAACTTGAAACCTCACATTGCCTGTACTTAGCACCGTGGAATGGGCACTGGGGAGTAAGCCCCATTGAATTTGCCTCTGAGTAAACACACAAAAGGATTGCTCTGCAAATGTCCCCAAGCTACCTGCCTTCATTTTGTTTCATTGATTTATTGCCTTGTTCACTGGATAATGTACAAAGATTCATTTGTAGAAAGTGCACAACTTTTGTTTGGGCAAGAAATACCATTAGCCAGAGGCAAAGAAAGGACAGGGCCTCCTTCACCTTTAACAATATTGTAGAATAACTCCTATTCAGCAGCTGTTGTATGACAGCCTACAGCCCCCCCCCAATCTATCCACCATAAACTTATTTCTTCACCACCAACCCTTCTAGTTTTCTTGAGCATGCACCCAGAGAAAAGGTTCTGTTTAACTCAGAAGCTCACAGACTGCAATTGGAACACTATTTGTTCAAACCAGTATGTGAACAATTGAAAGTGCTGAATTTCATTTTTGGCCCCTCCCGTAAGTGCCCCCACATAATAAAGGCACCTGAAGGCACCCTGCCCTGAGAACCATCTGTGGAAGCTGAATTTATGAAGAGCATGGCCTTCTTTGTAATGGCACCATTGTTATGGAATGGGATTAAAGATGCCTCCCAGGCTAGTTTGTCTTTCAGAAGGCTAAAGACCATTTTGTTTTAAAAATGGGGCTTTATTGACTAGCAATCAGGCAAATACCTTGTTTTTAATGGAAATCCTTCAAGACCGGACTGCTAATATTTTTGCTCTGCTTCATTTGGCTTGCATTTATGATAAATTGTGTTACTCAGTCTAAAGTGTATGTGTAACCCCCAGTTTGCTGAAAGTTGATTGATGAAAGTTGTGTTGCCACCTTCTTCCCCAGGCTAATTTTTTCTCCACCTGAAATTAATACACACTAACTTTTATTTTGTTACCTTTGTACAGCTATATTCATAACTTCTGGTTTATCTTCCTTCCCCGGGGGAAAGAGAGAGAAAAGGCTTTGGAGCAAACGCATGTGTGTATTAATGAGGCCTGTGCCAGACTAAAGAGCTCCCTGCTGTATTCTTAAAAAAGCTACTCTGTTCCAATTATTATTCCGGATCAGTCCTCCTTAGCCCTCATAGGGTCCTTGGGGTCTCAGACCACAAGAGGCATTCACAAGCTAGAACAGGACAAATTATGAGAGCTAAGATCTGTGGAAGAGCAGATAACCAACTGTGTAAGTAGCGGTTGTCAAGGACCAGCACCCAAAAACTTGGGGACTAACTTGTGTTTAGCAGTAGCCAAATAACCAGAATCTAAGGTATAATTCTGCCCCACTCCTTAAGCTTAACCAGTCTGGGTCAGGAGACTCCCAGAACTTTACTGGATATCACTTAGGATTCAAAGGACAAGAGCTCAAAGATCAGACTCTCTGTCCCTCGAGCCCACACAATTGTTCAGTAGGTAATGATTTAAGAAGTTTGGAACTCAATTCAGTACTCAAGGCTTTAGCCAAAGAAATAACAGAAATAGATGGTGTATATTTTTTAAAAAAATAGTAGCATTAAAAAGAGAACATGTATACTAGTGAGGAATACAAGTAAACCGCAGTTAAGAAATATCTTTGGGATTTATAAGACAATACAAAAACTTGCCTACAAACCATCACCGCCGTTGAGCCCAGAGGAAAACAGGGAACCAGGCAGATGTCCAGAACAAAAGTTGTGAGGCAAAAGATAAGGAAATGAATATGTCTTTAATCCTAAACAGCACAGCAACAACAAGGGCGACCCCAGCTATCTAATCAGGAAGCTTCTAGATACTAAGATCCTGCCGTTTCACACAAAGCAATTTTTCCCCTAGTTGGCACACTGACCTTGAACACATCAGACATTTAGATAATGCAGGTGCTGGTTCTTGTGAGCTCATTTCCAATTAGTGGGATGAGAATATCTTCTCAGAGGCCAGATATTTACCCAGAGGCCTGAGAACAGGTCAGTTTTTCAAAATAAAACTTTTAAGGCTTCATTATGGTTGAGAAACTTGGCTCACAACTCGAGTGAATTCTGCATTCCATTCTCAAATTAGGGGTTTTCTCTTTAGGCTTAAAGATTAAAGTTGGCATAGGCTTGTGCTGGCATTTCTTACCTGACAGATGATAGAATTCAGACTATGGAAGGAGGAAACAATTTAATTGTTGCTGTTCTGAAGGCTATAAATGAAGGATCTTGTGTGCCAAAATTTGGTTTCATCATGAATTCTGACTAAGCCACAGAGTAGTCTTCCAACCTGCCAGGCAGAATCTTAGTGCTTAAGTCTGAAAAAGTTAATGTAAGAAATCCTGTGAATCTCATGGTACAAAAAATGTGTTAGCCTTTCAGAAAGCTTTTTCCTGCTTGGAAACATTTGTCCTCGCACTTTTGTAATAAAGTTTATTGAACAGGAAGTTAAAGAGAAGCATCTTAGTGCTCCAAATCCATACATTTTGCATTGATTGACTGGTTTAATTGAAGCTGACTTAAAAGATTGATCATAAACTATTCCCCCAGGTATCATTTAAAGTTTTCAACATTCAGATTCACATGTTTGCTGACATGTTTACCATTGGCCCTGTTGATAGAAGCTGATTGGGGTTATATTCCAAAACACCTGAAGCAGAGTTTGAAATTAGCAGGACACCAGGTGCATTTTGCACCTAAAGTTTCTCCATTTTCAAGCATCTCAAAAATGGGTGCCATTTTTTGCACCTGGCTGACACACAAGGATTACAGAAATGTATTGTTGGCTATGGTGGGACGCGGGTGGCGCTGTGGGTAAAACCTCAGCGCCTAGGACTTGCCGATCGCATGGTCGGCGGTTCGAATCCCCGCGGCGGGGTGAGCTCCCATCGTTCGTAGTAGCACAGCAGAGAGCTTGCTGGGGAGACCATGCATAACAAGAAACTCAAAATAACTTTAAAAAGGTTTTAATAGCAAAAACAAAAACTCCTTTTACACTAAAGATAACAACAACCAACATGACCCAACCACCAACCCATCCCCCAGGGTAATGAGAGAGCTCGGTGCTGCTCCTTATATACTATACCCAATTGCTGGTACAGCTTAATTAACTTAACTTAGCAGCACCTGCTATGTTTCACAGCTGTAAGACTGGGTCTCGTTATTTGACCTGGCCCTTAAAGACATACACAACTTGTGAAACAATAATGAACCTTCACTTTTTAAAGTGACCATTCAACATGTATGTGATTTTCAACCTCAAAGTATATGTTATATGCTGTCTGGCAGGTGTCTTTTCGCAAGCTTTTTAATCTTCCTCTCCGCTTCTCTCTTTTCCCAGCCTCCCAGATCCGCAGAACGTGACTCCCTCGAGCAATGGGCAAGCCCAGGAATACCTCTGGCAATGTACCCTCTCCTCCACCTGCTGCCACGGCGCCAAAAGCAGCCCCGGCAGCCCCACGATCTTCTGCCTCATCCAGAACGGTACCTGCCAGCAGCAGAACTCAGAGTGCTCCTGCTGCGAAGGGTCATGGTGGCCGACAGGGGGTGGCTGAAAAGCCAGCCAGTGCCACAAGTCCGAGAGGAACAGGGCAAAGTTACCAGGCAAGGTCCACATCGGCATCCGGCAGCGAGCAAGGAGGCACAAAGAGCGGCCGTGGAGCAAGAGCAAAGACCCCCACAGTAGGAGCAAGAGGAGGAGGAAAGTCCCCTGCTGCAGCTACTGAAGCCTCTGTAGGTCCTGCTGCTTGCAGCCCAGTGCCGACACAGGCGGCTAGCAAAACTCAGGGCAAAGCCCAAGGTAAAGCGAGCCACTTCCCTTCCCCTCTCTCTGCCGAAAAGGTTGCTGAAATAGAGAAAGGAACCCGGGGCCAGCGCACTAACCCTGAATGGTACAAGCAGCGTGCAAACCGCATCACAGCATCCATAGCTCCCCAGATAGCCAACAGCAAGTTTGTGAATGGCAAGAGCTCCGAGATTCCTCAGTCGTACCTGAAGCGTGTGGTGGAATCTTCTTCCGGCGTGCAGACCCCGGCCATGTCTTGGGGCGTCCGCAACGAGAAGAAAGCGGTGCAGGCGTACGAGGCCCTCAAGTCCAGCAAGGTTAACAAAGCGGTGAAGGTGGACGATTGCGGCCTCTTCATTGACCAAAGGAAACCCTGGCTGGCTGCCAGCCCCGACGGGATTATCAAAGACGCAGATACCGGGAAAGAGCTGGGGGTTCTGGAGGTCAAGTGTCCCTACAAACACAGAGATAGGACGGTGACGGAAGCTTGCAAGGACAAAAGCTTCTGTCTGGAGAAGGTGGGCGACTCCTACTCTCTGAAGAAGAACCACCAATATTACACGCAGTTGCAAGTCCAGATGGGCGTCACTGGCCTTCCAAAGGCAGAATTGGTGGTCCACACCAACAAAGAAACGGCGATTGCCCCTGTAGATTTCGACCCTGTTTTCTGGGAGACAACTACATCAAAATTGGAGAAGTTCTATGTGGAGGCCGTAGTCCCTTGCCAGGAGGAGAAGAAAAGTGCTGCTGCCTGGGCTAAGGAAGAATGAAGGTGCTGAGAAGTCTGGCACCCTACCCTCCATGAAATATGTGCCTTGTAACTGATGCTCCTTTCAGGATTCATGCCCAGTGCAAAGTGGTTAAGTTCCCTTCTGTGCCTTTAATGCATCCTTTATAGTTCTAGTTATACAGCACATCCTGCCACTCACCACTCACCCTCCACCCCTGGTTGCACACCCTGTTTTCCTCAGACGATCACACTCCACTTGCATATAGCCCATCAGCTCTGCAGGACAACAGCAGATCTTCTGTGGTCATGTGCATTCCTTTCTGCAAGCTGCATTAAGTATGCCGCGTACAGCAAGTCTGTATGCTTGCCATTTCTCCTATTGTGAAAGGTGGTGGCAGGCGTGCTATCTCACCTGCCTGTGCTCGCTTGGTTGGGCCAAACAACAGGATAAAATGGCAGCAGGTGATGTGGAAGGAGGAACACACAAATTTGCTTCTCATCAGCTCTTTCCATGCAAGTGGCAATTGCACCGCTGCCTTAATGATTCCATGCTCCCATATAACTTGGGCATGGATGTTCTGTGAAATTATTTTTACTGCCTTCGAACCACCAGAAAAACTTGGGATACAGTTTTTGAGACCAGAGCATTGTGGCTTGGGTTTTGGGGTATTTTGGTTTTTGATTTCCTGCTCGTTTTTACAATACAGAGCCACATCTCTTACGGGACATTCACAGTACTTCTTGGAACATGTGCTTTGCTTTTTCTAAAAACCAGCCTGTGTGGTGTTGAAATTCACAGTTATAAGCTGAGTGGTGTTGGGGAGAAGGGCACCTGGATATTTGAAGAGCCAGAGGACTTGGAATACAGGAGATGGAGCAGAAATCTAGCTCATGCACCAATTAATTTGGGAATAATTGTATGGAACATGTTTCTGAACAAATGTGAATATCAGACCTTCAAAAGTAAATTTAATGCTCACCAATGGTGAAGATGGGGGTACCCATTTTTCTCATGTAATGTAAAAATATTATTTTGGGTGGGTGTGTTGCCATGTTGACTGAGCGCACATCCAGGCCTTCTCCTCTAGAGAACCAGCGGCAAAGACTAAATGTCCATTGTGTAATGCTTCGTTTATAAAATCTCAGTTTGTGAATTGCAACTTTGTTCAGAACAAAAACCAGTTTAGTTGTTCAGCATCAGTAATAGGGCATAGTGTGTGTGTCTTAAATTGTAGACATTTTTGCTTTTGTATAATCACAGCTTCTGCTGTGCAAAATGTAACACGTGTCCAAATAAATGCATTTGCTTTGGATGTTTTGTGGTAGATGCAAAACTTGAACAAGGAGAACAAAGCTGGGACAATTAACAGGTCACTCTAAATTGTATTTTTGGTATTTGGCAGGCCTGCCTTGTAAATGGTGCCTAAGCATTCATTGGGCAACAGATTTGAGGTCTTAATGGGAGGAGGAACAGGGTGGCTGGAAAATTGGCGCGAGATGAGAGAGCCAGGTGGGGCGTAATGCATTATCAAAGTTAAAACTTTTTAAGTGTTCAAAACCATTTTGTTAAAGCTTGCCTTAGAATCATTTAGCACTAGTTTCCTGCAGTGTTTCAAATGCTAGTTTAAAGTGCTTCACGTGTTACAATAGCAAACATATGATTGGCTTCCATAGCAGAGGACTATAAAGCAGGCAGTGCTGTGTTAAAAAGCAATGCAGAAAACTACAGGCTAGTTTAAGGACTGTTCCGATAAATTGGGGGAAAGCATGATTAGTGACAAATTTATCAAAATTATCAAGGTTATAGAACAAGTCTTGCCAAAGAAGACTTTGTTTTGGTGGGTGAATGCTGTTGAGCTCATCTTCTGCATGTTGGCTTCCCTAGGGATCCTCCAGCAATCAGCCTCATTAGGGGGATGTATAATTTTATAAACTATCAGTTCCAAACGCTGCAACCTTTCTTTATAGGGGAGTTGTTCCAGCCCTTTGATCATTTTGGTTGCCCTTTTCTCATCCAGCAGGTCCTTTTTACATCACATGAGCATGGCTTTTTCAAGGTCACTAGAGGTTTGCCCAGGAGAAGCATGTAGCATGTAACCCAGTGTACTTGGCCTTATTGCTTATTCCTGAGTTAACCATGGCAGTAATGGGATTAGAGCACAGTTCCTTATACTGGTCAGTAACAGGTTATCAAGGCTTGCCGAACTTTGTAGGGACCACCAGCAGCCCATTGCTTCTCTACCCATTTCTCCTTACTGTGCTTCCCTCCCCTAAAAGAGTGTGTATTCTCACACCCATTAGTTTTTCCATTGGGAGTTTGGATAAAAGTTCACTCCAGTAGAATTTAAACTTTATTCCCTTGCCCTTTGAGTCCCCCAAATGAAGCTTACATTAGGGTGAAAATAAATTTACAGAATGCACCTGTGGGCACAGGTGATCTATGGATTACTGTGAAAATGATCCATGTTTTTATACCATGGTAGTGCTGGGAAGACCAAATACATGACTTTCATAGTTGTCAAGAGGCAGGCATGATCTGTTGTTTTGGTGGGTGGAGGCCTGTTTCAGTGGGATGTTCAGCAGGGGCGTGGGTGGCACCGTGGGTTAAACCACAGAGCCTAGGCCTTGACGATTAGAAGGTCGGCGGTTCGAATCCCCACGATGGGGTGAGCTCCTGTTGCTCGGTCCCTGCTCCTGCCAACCTAGCAGTTCGAAAGCATGTCAAAGTGCAAGTAGATAAATAGGTACTGCTCCGGCTGGAAAGTGGACTTACCGTAACTGTCAGGGATCCCTTTACCTAGTTTCTTGAAATAGCTGCACATGGCTTCTTTGTTACAAAGGCCGCTCTCCTACCTGCATTGCTACCTTGCTATTTGTTAATTTTCATTTGTAGCTGTATGTACTTTCAAGCAGTGTGTGTGGAAGGCAACCACCTCATGAAAAGAGGTGGCCTTTTCAGTCATCAGTGAACAACCTGTAACCATTTCCCCCTAGTGAAAAAGTAGAAAAAAGATTGCCGACCCCTCCCGAGACCTGTTAAGTTTTCCATGAAGGGGGTAAAAATACTTCTGCTGTGACCACCATGTGTCACAGCAGCCTCCTTGTGCTAGTGTGAACAAAGCACCCTTTGCTGTGAAAGGCGCTTGTACAGCAGTTGCAATAACTAAATATATTAGTGATGGATTTGCAACTTGCAGAGCAAAGGTCCTGTACATTGATTGCATACGAAGACCAAGCAGGCTTTTCTCTCTCTCCCTCAAAGTGACATACTACAGTATAATCTATCACTGAAGAATTTTCAACATTTGTGGGAGAGAATTGTGTGCTTTTATTGGCAGCCTTGGCAGTTGAGCTGTACTTTAGCCAGATATATTTGTGGACAAAGCCTTTTACCCAATGCCAAAACTCAAACCACATTGGTCTTCACCTTTAAAATACAGTGGTACCTTGGGTTACAGACGCTTCAGGTTACAGACTCCGCTAAGCCAGAAATAGTACCTCAGGTTAAGAACTTTGCTTCAGGATGGGAACAGAAATCGCGTGGTGGTGGCGCAGCAGCAGCAACGGGAGGCCCCATTAGCTAAAGTGGTACCTCAGGTTAAGAATGGAGCTCCAGAACAAATTAAGTTCTTAACCCGAGGTACCACTGTAGTTTAAAATGTTACAACAAAAAGTTCTGAGGATTTTTCCCCATCAAGGTCAGTTTGAACATTGCCCCTTTAAACACACCTGCCTTGTTGAAGATCAAATAGGTCTTTCTGCATCTCACAGGTGCCCTAGCTGTACTAGTATGCACTTGCTCTAAATCCATGCAGGTGTGCATAATCAACTCTGCCTGCAAGAGGAAAGGATCCTCAAAATCTGGAGCAGATCTAGAGAGACAAAGTGGGAATAGGAGGACCACGTGTGCTTGCACCATGTTGGATGTTGCACTAAGAAAATCTGCAGAAGTTAAATTCATAAGTTGTGTTTTAAGTAAACAAAATAGATGATAAATTTGAAACTTACATTTACAACTCTATCCAGTTTAATAGGACTGCATTTCTGGACAAATACGTATGTAAAGTCTGTAGGTAACACGTTATCATGGTAGAGAAGTAAACGATCAGCCAACTTTTGATCTGTATACACTCATGTAAGGTTGCACAAGCCAGCTGAGTTCTAGTCACCCACCCCCACCTTAGCAGAATGTAACTATGTAAAACACTCGACTTGGGTTACAATGAAGTCAAATATCTGCAATATAACTGATTAAAAAGTATTTTTATTCTATACATAGCACTCCAAACACTTGGCATAGGACAAAGTACCACAATACACTACTTTACATCTTTAATAGAAAGTGACTACCTATAAAAGTGTAAACACTTTGAGGGGGCAGAGGGGAAGTAAGACATTCATGGAGTAGCTCCCTAAATTCCTACAACCTGATGAGAAGTCTGTCCTACGTAGGAAAAGGCCCATCACAAGCCACTGAAAATACCTTGTACAGTGAGAATTAGGGTTGTACATACAAGCATTGTCAAATATAAGGTGGTGTGTGTGTAAGATCAAGAAGGCACGTGGGTCAAATAAAAGAGGTTCAGTGGTCTGGTATAGACAGTGCAGGGAGACCTGTCCTCCAAAACAAGCAATAGCTTGCTGGCATGATTGCCCCAAGAAAAAGAAGCAAAGGTTTGCATAGTAGACAGGTCACCATTTAGCGTGCCCCACATTTCACCTATGGCAACAAGGTGAAATATTCTCAGCAACGAAAGAGCAACTTGAAATGAAAGCAGGACCCAATCTGCTTCTTCAGTGTGGCTCACCATCATACCTTAAGTCTTCTGCTACTGCCATCTCTTTAGATTCTAGAGCAGTAAACTCATCACCACCTCTACTGCTGTCAGCTTTGGTCTTTCCCCCACAACTCCTGTACTCCCTTCAAATTGGACACTAGTGCAACTGGAAGTCTAGGGAAGGGTGGTAGTTTAATATGGAGCAGGTATAGCAAGAAGTTTTCTAAGTAATTGTATATAAAATATTTACATTAAGTGAAAATTGCCACCCACCTCAGGTGACTAGCCTGACTGGGAATAGCACAGTGTATTTAAGTTTCTGAAGAGGGCAGATTCCTTAGAACTAGGCGCAATGACCACATTACTGAAGTTTAATGTCAATTGCCCTGCATTGCAGTTCATGCCAACAGAGAATGGGAATCTGCCATTTCAGTTGCAGAAGGTTCTCTCCCAAGCAGTGTGTACACAGGAAGACAGCTAGCTGCCTTCTTCTAACATGTGCTTTAACTTCATGAAGGGATTCAGAAGCTTCAACTAACCAGAACATAATTGGATCTAGGGTCAAAGGAAACAAAAAACCCATGAACAAACCTGGGGCCATAAACTTACAAAATTTAAGCCTGAGCAGCTACTGTACCACAAAAGAACAAACTTTAGGCCAGCTTCCCATAGATAGTTGAAAGGCACCGAGCCCTTTTTGCACAAGGTCAAAGAGGCTTCTGGCTGACTTAGTGCATTGTGCACTGGAATCCACCAAACCAGTCACGTGTCTGCCAGGTACCTTTGCATTTGCTGCTCTAGTGTAACCCTGAGATCTCAAAAGCACAGTTCAGGCCCTATCAAGTAGAGAACAGCATGCCCCACCCACCTGCAATAGGCTTGAATAAGACACACGTTTCTGGAAGCATAGGGCCCCCGCACTTATTTCCCAGGGAGGCTCCCGCATTTTGATTGTCTTGCCAATAGGGATCCAGTCCAAGTTCAAAGGGAACCCAGCCACCCCCCAAGCCAAAGTCAGTCACAGAATCGCTTGCGGGGAATGGTGCGGGCTCTGTTTGAGCGGCGAATCTCCTGCTTTGCATCACGGCATCGTTGGCAGATGAAGATGTCAGGCACATTGGATTTACGTATCTTGGCACAGGAGAGATGGATCCAAGTGGCACATTCATTGCACTCTATCATAGGTCTCCCAGCAAAAGGCTTTAAGCAGAAGCAAGTGATGAGATCCCAGGCATCATCCTCTGCATGTGAGAAAGCACAAAGTGTTAAAAGTTTTAACCCCATAAAGTTTTTACATATGCATGGCACCCACATTACTAGACTTTTTAGATTAGAGACATATTCCGAAAAACTACTGGAGCCCTCTCTTCCCGCCACCAACCCTACTGGAAGCGAGCAGTAGTAACATACGGTGATCTACTCACCATCGGTTTTGGTGTCTGAGGCAGCAGCAAAATCCTCACACAAAGCTGCAAGAGGGAAAAATGAGAGGTCAGATGACTAGGAGTGCCCACATTTATGCTGGTATGCTAGACCCTGCCTTTACTACTCAACAGCGACAGAAGCTCCTGAAACAATTCCTTGCAGCTCATCAGTTCCTTTGTGATACACTCCAACTTTAAGGTGTCTTTGAACTCACATTCCCGCAACAGCCCAACCCCTCACAAGACCACTGACCGGGGAAGGGGGGGATGACACTTATCACTTGGATCACAAAGCTGACAATAGGGAGGAGCAAGAGCTGGATTGCAGAGCACAAGCCAAATCACTAGCATCTCCAGCTACAATGACAAGGTTCTCTGGTAGCAGGTGATGGGAAAACCTCGGCCTGGTACCTTTTAAGAGCTGCTGCATCAGAGAAAACAATACTGGGCTTGATGGTGCATTTATCCCATTCTGAGGGAAGCTGCTTCATATGTTCAATTGACTTCATTTTGAAAGCTTCACTATTTTTGCACACTTACTACTGATTTGGGAGCCGTCTCTACTGAGTTCTTCCTCACTGTTCTGCTCTACGGTGTTCCAACAGGCAGGGCTGATTCTTTCCTCTTTGCACGAGTTCTGTTCCTCAGGCTTCTCAGCTGCTTGCATTCCATGGATCCAGTCCTTCTGCTTTATGTATTGCTCCAGCAGAGATGTGGACTGGAGCTCTTCCTTTGGGAGACAGGATTCAAGCTCCCTTGATTCTAGGTGTGTCCCTTTACCTGGCTCAATCCTTTCCTGCTTAATGTCCTTTGTGTTCATTGGCATCACCCTCTTATCCACCTCTCGGTCCAAGATGAGCTTCTTTGCTGACTGCTTCCTCTTCTTGGTTTGCAGCGGTCGGCCTGTACAGAAGCCACTGGAAATGTCAGAGTTCAGTAGGAGGTTTCCAGTCCCTCTGCATGTAGTGTTCCTGATTCCTCCATCATCTGATAGCACATGGGAGTCACAGCACTGAGATGAGGCCCAGCTGTCACTGTCTTGAGTGCTGCCTGTGCTGTTCTGGGGGCTCATGTTGCCTCTGTGGAGCCAAGGCTCATTCTAGAAAGGGAAAAGAAAACCCACATGAGATTTCAGGGCCTTCAGAAGGTCGGGGTTTTTTTTGGGGGGGGGGGGAGAGTCACCAACACCCAGAACAGAAAAGTGAGAACAAAAGTAGACAGCCAGCTCCAACATTGTTAAAGTGTAAGTTCTCTTACCTCCTTTGGGTATGGGATGTAGCCTGCATAAGCTAGCACAAAAGTGCAGAACTGATTGAAGTCTTCTACAGTTCTTTGTCTTTTCTGTGGAGGCTACAAAAATATAAAGTTGAATGGATCAGACTCTGAGCTCAATCCTTACATACATACAGTAAAATAAAGCAGTCGTGCATAATTAGTTGCAGGCAGTCTGGAGTGCAAATAGATTCTTTTTACCACCATAGCAGCACCTTATATAATGTATTAAGTTTGGGGGCGGGTACAGAAAGAAGAAACAATATGATGCATCTGCAGCAGCACAACCGGACGCCTTCATCTGCCCTAGCTGCAATAAAACATGTCTCTCTCGCATCAGTCTCTACAGCCACAGCAGGCAATGCAACTTTCCAATCGTTTGACTAACTTCACCCCAAAAGGTGGGTGCAACAATACTTGACAACCAACCCTGAACAACATTCAAACCCACTGATCCATACAGTGTCTATTCCTTCCAAACGAAGATGTACAATCTTATCAGTATGACCTTGGTCAGCACTGTACCACACTCAAACCCCATAGCTCTTTGTAGACTCGGAAGCAGCGGTATATCAGCCAGACCACCGACCTGACTCTGAGTAGTTCAGTATTGTATTCAATGACTGGCAGTGGCTCTTAGGGTTTCAGGCAGAAGTATCTCCAGCCCTTCTGGGTAATGCGAAGGATTAAACCTGAGACCTTCTGCATGTACACTGCCATAAAGTCCCCCAAAGACTATAGCCTGCCTCCCCACAACATATGGGGAAAGGCTACTAAAACAAGGATATCCAACTCCTTATTCAAAATAGGAAGGAAGATACACAGTTGTCAAAAACATCAACCATAATAATAATAATAGTAATAATTTACACCCCACCCATCTGGCTGGGTTTCCCCAGCCACCCTGGGCAGCTCCCAATAAAATATTAAAAACACAACACAGCATTAAACATCAAAATCTTCCCTACACAGTGCTGCCTTCAGATGTCTTTTAAAAGTAGGATAGTTGCTTATTTCCTTGACATCTGGTGGGATGCCACAGAAATAAAAGACATTTTTTTCATTCAGACCTCTTTATTTAAAACCCAAGAGAAGCACAGCAGGTTCCACCTGTAGGATTTCAGAACAGCAGCAGACAGATCTCAAGAGAAAGCAACCAAGGACCTCTCTCCTGCTACTTGGTAATAATAGTGTGGAAATGTGAATATATTTCCCTGTGGATCTCCTATCAGAGCAAGCAAAACAAGATGAAGTCTCCCCCTGCAGACAAAGGGAAGCAACAGATTATCAAATTCCAGCCACAACAAGGGAGCTGGGAATAAGCTTTTGATGTCCTCCCCCATTTCCAAGTATGCCATGGCAGACACTCAAGAGGAGAGGCCTGCTCCTTAAAAGACTGCCTCTCCACAACTGACACCCCAAGGTTATGAACAGCAGCACTGAGCTGGCAAACAGTATTTCCCACAAACAGCTGTGGGGATGGGTAGAAGCCCTACAACAGTCAGGCAAAAAATTAGGACTGGAAAATTTCCACAACTGGATTCAATGCAAGGATGGAGAGCACCCCTTCTCAAATGGTTCTTCATCTTGAATAATAGACAAGGCACAATTCCTTCTCCTCCTCCCTCCATGCCCACAAGCAACAACAAATCACCATGAATAGCATAGTCAGAAGAAGAAACAACAACAACAATTCAAGCTAAACAACAACAATAACTCAGGCGAAGACTAAACTCAAGAGCTGAAAGATTTACTCAGTGCCAAAACACTAAGAGGAGGCTGGGAGCCACGGAGCAACTTTTCCTTTTGAGAGCAAGGAGGGCCTCCCCCTTTTCAAGAAGGGTCAGGAGAAGCACCAGGGTAGCCAAGACCAAGTCTGCACCCTTGAGCTACACATCAGCCTGCAACTTACTTCCTCTGCCCTGCACCTCAATCTCGCAGGTTCACACACACACACACACACACAAAGTAAAACTAATAGCCAACGCAGGGTGCTTAAGGAAATCAACAAGCTGCGCCATAGCATGCCCTCTAAAAAACATTAGGGAAAGGAGATATAGTATGTATATCCTTTTTTACCTTTACCTTATGGTATGTAGTTGGGTCCCCCCCCTCTATTTTTGGGAGGGGGGCAATGGAGAAAGAGAATAAGTGATTTGTAACACATGGGGTTAGGGGTGAAGGAGAAACCAAGCCGGCTCATCTCCGCGCCCCCCCCCCCCGCTTATGCGTGACCGGCATTTACTAGCATTTCCCCTCCAAGATGCCCCCTTCTCGCCTCCTTGGGGGCAACACAAACACAACCCCCCCCCCCCACAACACACCTGATCGCTCCCAAGATGGCGCCTGCGCAGCCGCGACCGTCCCGGGAGAAGACGGGGAGGGGGTCAGAAAAGAGAAAAGGGAGCAGCGCCTCAGTCTGCGCCCCCCCAAAAAAACACCTCCCCACAGATGACTACACATACACGGATACACACTCATACACACACCCCGGAAACAAGCCAAGGCAGCCGCTCCTCGGCGCCCCACGCGCCCCTAGCGGGGAGGGGGGGAAAGGGCCCCGGCCCCAGAAAACGCGGGACGGCGCTGCCCGCCCCCGACCTCCGGAAGGCGGAGCCGCCCTCGCGCCAAAGGAACCAGCGAAGGAAGCCGCCTCTCCGCCCCGAAAAGAAGCGCTTCTCTCCTCAGGGAACCGGGCGGCCGCCTCCCCCGCCCCGGATCCCGGCAGCCACCGCCGCCGCCGCCACACACGGCTAGGGCGAAGCGGCAGAGCGCCGTCGCCCTCGCCTCAGTAAGGAAGCAAGCAAATAAATAAATAAAACAACGCCCCCAACTCCTCCTCTGAACCCCTCGATTCTCTCTTCTCCTCCCCTCAACACAACACACACACACACAATTTATTTCTTCGCCTCGCCCGGAGGAGAGGCCGCCGAGCCGGCAGCTGACGGAACCGCCGCGACCTCCCTCAGGAGAAGGAAACCGCCGGGTTACCGGGAAAAAGAGACAACCCCCCCCCAATATATATGTATATATAAACACACCGTAGGGAGGAACTCGCAAGGGGACGAAGTCCATCGCCTCCTCGCCCCCAATAAAATAATCGAGGTGGCCAGTCGCCCCCCCCCCCGCCAAGTGGATGCGCGTCGCCATTCAAAGTGTGCATCTTGCGCTCCATGATGCGTCGAAGGGCTTCCCTGGCCCCCCCCCATTATTTTATTCGAGCAGGTTCGCCCCGAAGCCGCAACCAACCCGCCCCCCCCTTCTTTGCCCTCGGGCTGCAAGATGCCGGCCGCTCTCTCTCCCCCTCCCCCCCCCACACCCGGGGCAGCGGGAAGGGAAGGAGAGGGAAGGGAGGCTCGGCGCTGAGAGGTCGGAACTCACCTCGTCCCCTCCGGGGGATCCGGGGCTGGGCACGGGGCTCGCACCTGGGGGAGGAGGAGAAAACACGCGGCGTTACTTAGCTGCCCCCCAAGCGGGAGGGGGGGGAGGAGCTGGAGGCCCCACGACCCACACGCGCCCAGGGGAGCCGCCCGCCGCCCCCCCTTTCCCCCCACCCCACCCCTCGGCCTCCCCGCCGCCCACCTGCGTAGTCCTCGAGGCCGCTCATCGCCTCCTGCTCCGGCGCGAGAAGCGGGGCAAGAGCAGGGGCGGCTAGGCCAGCTGACGTCCTCCGCTTGGGGTGACCACCCCGCGCCCGAGGAAGGCGGGCTGCGGGCACCGCGGGGTCCCCGGCCGAGGGCCAGGAAGGGCTGTTCCAGCGGGAGCGGCGGCGGCTCCGTCTGTGCGCGGGCGGCGAGAAGGGAGCGGAGCCGCGGGGCTGCTGCTGCTGCTGCTGCTGGAGGCGGCGATGGTGGTCCCCCTTTGCCGCCACCCGGCTCTCCTCTCCTCCTCTCAGGGGTGACCGGCGCCGGCTGCGGGGCGGGCGCTCCGCCTCCTGCGCCGCCTCCCTCGCCTTTAGCCCCGCCTGCTCCTCCTGGGGAAGGAAGAAGCAGCTTCCGCCGAGGGAACGCTCTCGCGGCGCGTGCCCGACGCCCCGCAGCCCCCTCCCGCGGTGGCGATTCCTTGATGGTGGGGGGAGCGCGCGCGGTCCCTGCGAGGGAGACTCCTGCCCCCAGAATTTCCGGGAAGAGGGCGCCCTCCCGGGCGGAGTGGAGCTTCTCCCTCCGGCGCGGCGCCTCTTGGCGCACTTTCCTTCCCCCCCGTGGGGGTTTCACCGGAGCCGGCATGCATGGATCCTTTGGGCGCGGGTGTCTGCAAACGTGACTTGAAGGTGGGCGACACCCACCCCGCCGCGTGTGCGAATCCTTTGCAGCGCCCGGAGACGGGCAGTCGGGTCGTGCATCCACAGTGATCAGAGGAGGAACGATCGCCGGGAGGAGCGCAGAGTGAAGAAACGCCATGGCGCATCTGTAGCAGAGAAATTGGATGTCTTCATCTGCCCCAGCTGCAATCCAACTTCTCTCTCCCGTATCGATCTCTACCCAAGGCACACTCCTCCACTGTCTACCGAAACAGATGGATGCCAACCAGCCAAGAGACTTCCCTTTTCCAAGAGCGGGTGGTGGAAAGTCTTGGGTTCGGGAAGGGATGCCGAGTTCACTTTTTGCTTTTCTTCGTCTCCTCCTCCATTGAAGCAGCATACAAATGGTGCATCAGAAACGCTTCTTGCAGAGGAGGCGGTCTCCTCAGACTAGGTTTGCAGCACGGGCCCTGCCATTCCTGTCTTCCTTATGTCTCCCCTCTCTTCCTCCCCCTCCTAGTTGTCGGAGGTGGTTGGTCCCCTCCCCACTCTCCTCTGCCTGCAAACTCCAGAGAAAACAAATCTTTCTGGAAATCTGGCCCCAGCCCATGGCCATCTTTTTACGTTGGAGGCACTAAATTTAGTTTGTATAGGTGCCCCCTTCTTCAGGCAAATTTTACGTTGCCTTTTAAAAAAGTGTAGTCCACAAATATTTAAATGTTGCCTATTCACAATTGTTTAGAATTTATGTAAGGGGCAAAATGTATCCGTTCACTTATGCAGATATCCCCAGTTTAGAATATTTTAGCAAAGACTAGTGCAGGTGTGTACTTCTGGTGGAGAATGTTTTTATACTGCATTTTTCTATTGCTGGGGAACCTGTGGCCCTTCGGATGCTGTTAAGTTTTCCACTATCTCCGACCATTTATCATGCTGACTGGGGCTGTTGGGAGTTTAGCAACATCTGGAGAACCAGTAATTTTCCATCACTGTTCTATACTTTGCCTTTTGATTATATGACTGTCAAGGTGTCTTACAACATATAGCAATAAAAAATAAGAGCGGGCATCTGGTTGTTCCTCCATCTTGCATAGCTATTCCCCCTTTGTATGGTCTCTTTTCCAGGGTTGCTTACAAAAATTGTGACACGCAAGATGCACATGTGCACAAACATGTTATTTCTAGGAGACTGAATTCCCCCATCCACTATCCCTCATGTGCAAAGCAGTGCAGCCTTTGCAAAGCTGGTGCCCTCTAGATGTTTTGAACTACAACTCACAAAAGTGGATGAGAGTTGTACTGTAGATCAAAACATCTGGAGGGCACCAGGTTGGTGAAGATTGTAGTGCTGAGGCAGCCACACAAGTAGGTCTTCTAGGTGAGGCAACCTGCATGTCCCTTGAGTGCCCACAAAGGGACCAGCTTCTCATTCCACGCAAGCAACACATGGGAAGGGTAGCATTTTAAAAAAATGGCCATTTTTAGGTACTGAGGCTAGATCTTTCCACATTTTAAGATTTGCCTGTCCATTCATATACACATTCAAACAACTGCATTCAGAATTGCTCCCTGAACTCAAATAACGCAATACATTCAGCACCCACCTACGTTTAAGCCTTGACATAGACATCCAACTGAAGGTGGTTTTTAGGTTTTGTTTTGGTGCTTTAACTTCCCTAATTCAAGAAACAGAATAGTACCATATTTACACAAATCTAATGCACCATCAAATCTAATGCACACTTAATTTTGGAAATGTAATTTGGCCCAAAAAAAGGAGCATATTACATTTGAAGAAATACTGTATGTTTATTCTTTTAAATTAAAGTTGGTTCCTAAGAAGAAAAAAATCACTACAAGAGATTCTGCACTGCATGGAATTAGCTCATCCCTGCACATGACGAAGAGGATAGCTCCCCAAGCTATTCAGAAGGACAGTGTTTGGGCTGGCAGGCAAGGAAGAAGACAGAAGTCAGCAATTCCAACTGCATGTTCCTCCCTAGCAGCTGTAACTGCTGTTGAGGCTCCTGAGTTTTGTCTGAAATGGGAAGGAGAAACACCAACTGTGGCTTACTGCTGTGGGAAACATACTGCCACTTTTGGTCGTCCCCCCCCCCCCCCCTTGGTTAAATTGGTATTGAGTTAAATTGGAAAACTTTGATGTTTGCCTACAGTGTAGTTTTGTTTGTGTGACTTATGACATAATTGTTCATTTGTTGCTTATGTGACTTTGTAATGTTTGTATATTGCCTTTTCCTACTTATCTTTATTACTTTGTTCCCTGTTCTGGAATTGCAAATATTCAATGTAGAGCAGGCTGTGAATAAAACAAAACCGTCATAGGTGTTGAAATAAAGTTCCACAAGCTGAAAATAAGAAACAAAACTCCAAAATGCCAGAGAGATTCCATTTTATTTACAGAGCAACCTCAATGCTGATGATCAGGGCGTTGAAAATTTACCTTGCAACATAAAAAAATCTCTCTCTTTTTAATTACCAAGACACAGTGTGTTAGCTGGGACAGAACGGAAGTCCTGCATGGAGTTTAGACCGTTAGAAGCTCAGAGACCGGACAGATGTGTGGACCATTCATTTGAGCAGCTTAGCTACCATTTGCCAATCTAGTGTCCAGCATATGTTTTGGGAATATAGCCAGGATTGTAGTCCAAAACATCTGCAGGGCACCAGCTTGGCAAAGGCTGGCTTATACCAAAGCCCCAACAACAGAACTGCCAAGACCACCAACCACCTTCTGGCAGACAGTGGGGTCAACTGTTGTGTTTCCACCCCAGAAGAACTCTCACCTTATCCCATTTCCAAGATCGCAGCCCAGAGTGAAGACGGGGAGGAGAGACAACCCCCCTCCCTGCCTTCCACCCTACAAAAGCATCACCTGCACAGGATAGAAAGGGGAACCGAAGGCTAAGCCATGAAGAGAGAAATGCTTTCCTAAGAGGATCTGAATTGTGTGTTTGACAGTTAGAAGAAGAGGCAGGACCTCTTTACTGCGGAATGGTGGGGGGAGAAGGAAGACCCCCCCCAACCATTTCTATGGCAAGTTTGGAGTTCCACCCTTTTTCCTGGAGCAGCTACTCAATGTGCAACATTTAGCAGCATTTTACACACGCACAAACCACCTGATTGCTCACTGAACATGACAGCATCAGGTTCAATTCTACCAAGGAGACAGGTGGAGAGAGAGAAGGGATTGCTTGCAGCAGGTACCTCCCCTCCTCCTGTCCAATAAAGCAGCACTGGGCACTCCCCACCTCTCTCTCTGCCATCCTTTGGTCCCTGCCCAGCAGAGACTTGGCACAGATCCAGCAGCAAAATGGGCAACTCTGGTCGCTTTCCTCCTCCTGCAATCCCCAGCAGGTGCTGGCTTCTGGGGCGGGGTGGGGTGTTGGAAGGGTGAACCCAACAGGCACAGCTAATGTTCACACGATGTAGGCGAAGCCCCTGCTGTACCATCAGGTTATGATGGGGGTTGCTGGGCGGCTTACTCCGCTCCCAAACAGCTGACGCACACAGTCTGGGCACCTGCTTTATAGAAAGCCCTCCTTCCGAAACTGCTCTTGCAGGATGTCTCTGTACTCGTCAAAGCCTCCCTCAATGCGCTGCACAGTGCCATTCCCACACACCCACAGCTCCTGGCACACCAACCGGATGAAACGCTCATCATGGGAAACGAGAATCAGACCACCCTGGAACAAGAAGGACAAAGAAGCTTCAGACTTAAAGCATGCTGTACCAGCCTCAGCTCTCCCATCCATTCTCCTGCTAGCTTCAGGTGCTAACCCGGGGCTCCTGTTATCTCTGCAGATTTTGCAACATATTTTAAATCTTGCAAGCTCCTTTTTGGAGATCCAGTTTTGGCTGAAATGTGGGATATAGTTGTAATAAAAAGAGACTCCGAGGAACAGGGCAGCAAAGCTGCTCAGCTCTGTTCATAGTGCAATTTAAATGGCGTAGAACAGCCTTTGCCAACCAGATGTTTTGGACTACAACTCCCATCAGTCCCCAGCAGCACGGCTGGACAGGAAGTTAAGTGTTTCTGCCCAAAGACCCCAACAGCTACTTGGAGGAAGATTTACCCGGAAATTGTTGAGCGCTTTGGCCAGGGCCTCAATGGTCTCCATGTCAAGGTGGTTCGTCGGCTCATCCAGAATGTAGAAGTTGGGGCTGGAAGGAAAAGGAAAAAGCAATGAATGTAGCACTGGGTTGGAAATCCCTGAAGCGAGCCACAAAGGCACTTCCTTCCTGTGCAATGATTGAGGTCATTATAAAAGAAAGCAGAGGTGTGTGGTGGGGGGGGGCATACTCATCTGAGCATAGTTACCAAGGCATGGTCATCTGAGCAAAAGCCACTCTGCTTTTCTGGCCTCCAGACAGGCTGGCAACAGGACGGACTGCTAACTCGCCAGAGACTCCATAGCACCCCAGCTGATGGCGGTACTCCTCCTCTGTCTTCCCTGGAACCCAAATACCGAAAGGTGTCAAATTCATGAAGCAGCTACCACTTACCAGCATGTTAGCTGAACAGAACCTCTCATTGCTAATGAGTACCCATTGCTGGGGAGCAGCTACAGAAGAAGGCCTGCTTATGGGACTCCCACCCAGAGGCATCTGGTTGGACACAGTGAAAAGCAGGTTGCTGGACTAGATGATCCTACTCAGCAGGCTTCTTATATTCTTGAGACCACCACAGCACTGCTGCTCTGCCAGGATCGGTGAGACCACGGTAGCCTAGTAAAACAGTGATCTTAGCACTGGATTAGAGAAGTGGTGTGGCATTTATGGCACACAAATTCACAGAAAGAACTATGCGTTAACTGGATGTAACAGCTAAGAAGAGAGGCCCCAGATTACTAGGATAGGGATGGCAGGTTAGCTTGACAGTCTCTTTTGGTTACAGAGCAAAGTGGATTCTTGAGTGGCTGGCCTCAGGAGGACAGTGGGAAAATTATTATTTGTTATTATTAATTCAATCTATTGCCTGCACTTGAACATCAGGGCCCAGGGCAGGTTCCAACAATTTCAATATTAAAAACAATCCGAAACAAATTAGTCACAGGAATAAGGTCCTGAAAACATGGACCTTGTGTCTCAAAGGTCAGGGCAGAGGAGCGTTTCTGTCTGACATAGAAACTACATTTTATTATGTTTCTATATTCTGTTGGAAGCCGCACAGAGTGGCTGGGGAAACGGAACTATCAAGCCTGCCCCCCCTTGCAGAGAAGTCACATAGGGCTTTAAATGCTAATGTGAGCACCTTGAATTGGGTTTGGAAACTATCTGGCAACAGATGACACTTGGGGCTTCCTGATCTGGTGAGTTACACAATATGCACTTGAACGAATAGAGAGAGTAATACATTGTTAAGCTCCTAACTCAAGCTAGATATGGTATAAAGCACATATATGTGTCTTTTTGAAATACTGAGGTGGGGAGGATGAACTGCTTGTAGATCACCAATAAAGCATAAGTTTTCCTAGAGGCTGGATAGCTGAAGGCCAGGAAGGTATATTTCTTCTCTCCCAAATCTGGCTATATTGCACCCATCCTTATTTTTGTCATGTGTCACCAACTAACTCCACAGGAATCCCTATAGCTTACCTGGAAATTTCTTTGCTAGTAGCTCTGTGGCACTGATGTTGAGATCCAGCTGATCCACATGGTGCTGGCTAAAATAGCCAATCTTAAGGTTCCTGCCAAGCCAGAGCGAGGAGAAAGAATGTGTTATTACAGGAAGCAATTATGCAGCAACAACCTCCCATTTCTGAAACCACCTAAGTGAAGGAACAATGTTCTTCCACTATGTACAAAAATGCTGCTGCCTGACCCTGAGGAGAGAGCATAAAAGCACAAATGGACTGTTTCTCCTTCAGCTACCAAAGGAGATCCATTTTCCACAATTCCCCCCCTGCCCAAGGCAAATGATCTCTTACTGAATCTATTTGAATCAGTATGCTGAAATAGTTAGTGGAAAGTAGGTTTCATATATTAATTCCCACATATCACTCCAGTTCCTAAATCATTTGGATTTATTTCTCTTCCAATAAAGAGTCAATGTAATGAATGAAAGGGAGGAATCATACAAGACATTTAAGGTGGATGATGAGAAGCTTTGCCAAGTACAGAAAATCGGACTCTTGGGCTCTGATAGCTCCTCAAATGTATTGAGTTCTTATCAAGAACTATCTACCACATTTCCAAAGGCTCCTCCCCCACCACAGGGACGAGAAACTTGCTTCTTCCATTAATAAAAGCTTCAAAATCCCTATACTCCACATTTCAGAATTTGCGGCATCTATGTTTTGCAGTTCATACCATCACTGAGATTCTGCTGGAGACAGAAAGCAACACAGAAGCACATACCCTGAATGCTTGGCAGGAATCTATGTTGTATTCACAACTCAGCTTTCTGTGGTTTGACCCATTCACCCCATAACACTATCAAGCCCCCTTATTTTTGCTGAAGCTACCTGTGAGCATGCCTAATTCCTTCAACAGGTGCCAGGTCTCCCATCATGATCTTCAACATTGTGGACTTGCCAGCTCCATTCTCCCCTACCTAGAGGAAACAATTAATGAATGAATAAATGAATGGACATCCTTCAGAACTCTGGGAGGGTTTCACCTGACAATGCCTATTAGAGGAAGCCCTATGCAAGTATGCAATGGGGCTTTCTCCCATTTCCTTTTCCTGCACACCCCCTGGAATTGGCTCAGCGGGATGTGTGTGTGTGTGTGTGTGTGTGTGTGTGTGTAGAGAGAACTTCTAGAACAGTGTGCCAGGAAGGGGGGTGGGGAGAGAAAAGAAAAGGGGATCATTCTGTCTGGCAAGCTGCAACCCTTGCGCAGATCGAACATTCATCATAACGCGAAATCGATTGTCACCCTCTGTTTTAATTTTAATTGCCATTTAATTGCCAAAACTTCAATAGAGATAATCAAAAAAGAAAACCCCTCTCCATACCACACAGATGCGGGACTCCAGGTCGGCTGAGACTGAGAGGGAGCGAAAGATGTAGTTGTTGGGCTCATAGTAAAAGTCCACTTCATCCAGTTGCAAGATGGGAGGAGAAAACTTCTCAAAGCCATCTGGGAACCTGCAGGAAGGAGAAGGAAACTGAGCACAAAAGGAAGTAGCACAAACGAGAGTGGTGGGCAGCAGGGAAAACACTTCTGTAAGATTTTACTGAATTCTTAGCACTGTTCTGACCCTAATACTTAGCACTTACAGTGCTTTCTGTGTTCAAAGCACCTCTCATACATTACTAGAGGTACAGTCTAATGGCATGTAATACATCCAATTTGCTGAAGCCAAGTAGGTCAGGGCCTAGATGGGAAATTGTCACTTTAAGTTACAAGGAATAAACCATTAGAAATAATCTTATTGCAATCCATACAATAACTCCCTAAGGCAGGGAGTGGAGGCATACTGAACAAGATTCAAACTGGAGCCTTCTCAGTTTATAGCTCCATCTCTTTAGCCATCGGGCCATCCCAGTTTTTCAGGGCTGTTATGACAGTAGTGGTCAGGGACCATATCAGGAACACGAGCCACCACACCACGACATCTGAGGAAAATGGAAGGGTCCCTTCCAATTCTATAATTCTATTGGATTGGTGAGGCAGCAGTGTGAAAAAGATGAAGTCTCTATAGACCCGGACACTGTGTCACTGGGTCATTGGCAATGGAAGTCCACTGCAGGAGCTTCTAAGTGCAGAACAGGAAATGCCATGCAGAGAATCTGCACTTTCTAAAGAGCCTGTTACCACACTTGCATCCAGGCCACTTTTTAAAAAGCCCTTTCACAGAACCCTCTGCAGAAAGTGCCTGAGGTATGAATCAGTCTGAAGCCCCCAAGAAAATGAAGAACCAAAATGAGAAACTCAAACCAATCTGTGGACATGAGATTTTTGGGAGCAGGAAAAGAAGAGGAAGGAGAACATCTTCCCCATATGTTATGGTATTGCATCCCAACCAGGTTTCAACTCGATTCAAAGTATGGAGAAGCCTTTCCAACTTGGTGCTCTCCCAAAGTCAGTGAACTCCAGTTCCCATCAGCTCCAACCAGCATGACCACTGGTTAGGAACGATGGAAGTTGTAGTCCAAAACATCTGCAGGCGGCACCAGGTTGGGGAAGGCAGGTCTCTTCACTTTCCATTTGTAGTATGCAACACAGTATGCTGTCCCATGCAAGTTCCTAAACCAGCTGATTTTCCACTAAGAAGTTCTTGAACACACAAAGGTATCCAAGACCAACCAACTCTCGACTTAGTGGTCATGAAGTGAGGAGTTTATCAAGACCAAGAAGGTCAAGAAAAGAATGGTTCTGGCTCACAAGGCAGAGAGCTTCCGGCTCTCCTACACCCTCTTCTGCGAAAGTCAGCTGTCTCATTTATGTGAAGAGCCACTTACTTCATTATCACTTCAGAGTCTTTGTCCACAGGTTTCAATTTTGGCCTAAGAGACAAAAGAAGGTCAGACCCATTGCAACAAAAGAGGACACAGCAATTTAGAAGCAGGGAAGGCCTCATTCACACCAGAGCACCTCCCATGGAAAGAGCCATCCTCTACTCCGGACTCACCAGAATCAGTGAAAGCAGACTGCCCCCATCCTCTTCAAGTCAAAGTTCTCCTAACAACTTGAGCAAGAGCATCTAAGCCAGCCTTGCTCAACCTGGTGCTCTCCATATGTTGTTGAATGATCACTCCAGTCATCCTTGGCCATTGACTATGCTGGCTGGGGCTGATGGGGGCCCAATAACATCTGGCAAGGCTGGTCTATGAGTTCAAAGACAGCAAAGCATGGGGGACCACCTGTGGCCTTGACTCAGTTTGGAAAGCACTGTAGATTCCCAGAAACAACCTGCTTTCTCTGTTAATAACAAGAGTGGGGAACCTTTGGCCCCCCTGATGTTGTTGAACTACAACTCCCACTAGCCCTAGCAAGCATGGTCAATGACCAGGGATGATGGCACATTTGGAGAGCAAAAGATTCACCTCACTTGGTTTATAATAAGGCAGGAATGCTGGCCTGGATTCATTAAGTTCAACACAGTAATATATTTTTTTGGGGGGTGGGGAATTCTTACGCTTCCAATATATATACAAATTGCAAAGATTCCAAAAAGAAAATCTTGTCCAAGGAACTTTGATATCTTGGTGACTTTGTGGGCCCTGCACTTCCAGGCCTCTGTTATCACCCCAGTCAATTTATTTTGCTTATTGATATTGATATATGGATATACAGTGGTGCCTCGCAAGACGAAAAGAATCCGTTCCGCGATTCTCTTCGTCTAGCGGTTTTTTCGTCTTGCGAAGCAACCCCATTGGCGGCTAAGCGGATTAGCGCTATTAGCGATTTAGCGCTCTAAGCGGCTTAGCGGGCTTAGCGGCTAAGCTGTTAAAAGGCTATTAACAGCTTAGCGCCTTTGAAAAAAGGGGGGGAAAGTGAAAAAAAATGGCGAGACTCGCAAGACGTTTTCGTCTTGTGAAGCAAGCCCATAGGGAACTTCGTCTTGCGGGTTTTTCGTCTTGCGAGGCATTCGTCTTGCGGGGCACCACTGTATATTTAAATATTTTATACCACCTTCTTGCCCTAACAGCAATCTGCAGAGCCTACAATTACTCATTCACTTATTCATTAACACCATCTTTGTGCCACCCCATAACTTAAGAAAACAAAACTCTTTGCAACCCCAAAGTTAAAAGGCAGTTGTCTATCTCCAGGTAAAAATGTGCAATGCAAATATGGGCCAACATGATTGTGCACCCCTGACAAATAATGCTCAATCCAACTGTTGTGGATACTCACAGCTTCTCCAGAAGTTTGAGTTTGCTCTGCACTTGAGACGCCCGGTTTGCATTATAGCGAAATCTATCAATAAAGACCTTAAAGGGAGAGAGAGAGAAGGGAAGATCAGAGTCTTTCAGGTAGGAGAAGCCCCATGCAGAGTCTCAGTCATAAGACCATGGCTCATTTGTGGACCCTAGCCACTGTTATTTCTACAAGTGCATCCTGGTGATTTTAACCAGGACGTACTTTAAAAAATGCATTGCCCTGGATGGCACCCTCTGCAATGCAATGAGGCCTAAGAAGTAGGTCAAATTGCTTTCTTGCAGGTGCCACTGAAGTAATACGGGGGCCCTCAGGTATAGTAGGGGTTGGACCTGAGGAACAGAGCACATTCTGTGTACTCATAGGCATATCATTCAAAACCCACTCACATGTTTCTCATTCCAGTTTACACAGAAGATTGTAAGCCTGTGGGCCGTACCTAGTGAAGTCTCAGAAACATTGGCAAGTCGGGGTGGAAATGGGTTCCAGTGGTCTTCCTCCATCTCACCCCAGTTCTCAACATCTCACCTCTGTGACCCCAGACCTTGCAAAAAAAGGTTTCAAATGCTTTGCAGGGGAAACTGATCTTTGAAGCAGAATCATACAAAATGTACACATGGGAAGGTAATCGGCGTGGAGTCATTGCACACAGGACGTTGTCTTTCTCGTCAACGATCTTCTATTTATTTTAGGCTGTCACACGATTAAAATGTGTGAGCTGATTCACCATATGAATCTTAACCAATTCACTGTGCATTGATTTACATGTTAAAAGGGGGGGGGGGACCACGACACATCCTTTGGTTTAAGTGATGTGCACGTGTCACAGCAGGACATCAACTGAGGCATGGAATGCTAACACAGAACCCAGAGGTGCACGGGCACCCATAGGGCCTTCCCTGCTGCTCACAGGGTTGCAATCACACATACTCCTGAGATTTCAAGGGAGGCATTACAGCTGAGGAGTTGAAAAAAAGTGAACATACTTTCCCCCAAGCCTAATTGCTGTTAGGAAAGGGAGAATATGGCTTGGGGGTGGGGTAGTTGTGGTGCACATATGGTTTCTCCGATCTGCAAATGTGCCCACAGACCCATAAAGGTCGGCAATCCCTGTTTTGAGGCGTCCTGCCCTTTTTTAAAAAAGCAGTGCTTGCCATCTGCAGCTTTTATAAATATTAAGTATTGTAACATTGCATCTAGAAAAAAATTTAAAATCTACTGACTGATTTATAGTGAAGATTTGAATAATAAAAAAGAACTGATTAAATCTGCTGTGCATTCCTAATTTGATTAGTTGCAGAGAAAACTAACAGCCCTCACCTAAACTCACTAACCCAGGTATGAGTGAAGTACTGTGTACTGAATGCTGAAATCCACATGCAAAGAAAAAGGGTAGAGAATTGTGCTGGGCACAGGATTTGGCCTCTTGAGAATCTCATGCTTCTTTCTTTTTTAAAAGCAAGTTTCTAATCTGTAGGGCTGCAGAGGCGCGCTTGAAAGTCTGTATGCAACGGCTGCTGAAATCTCAGAAGTCATAGGCATGTGGCCACATTCGGTGGGTAGGGGTGGGTGGGGCTTCATTCACCCCTCCAGCTTCTTATTTATCCCCGTGGCCAGGAATTCCAGAATAAATTACGCAAAATAATTTGGAAACCACAGTACAAATTATGTGAAAAGCAATTTCGCACAATGTCAACATAGGTCAAAAATTTCACTTTTACTGGAGACAGAAACTGTGGTGGTCTATCAGCCTCAGCCAGAGAATGAGCAGTGGTCAGGGAGGATGGGGGTGGGAGTCTAGCAATATCTAGATGGCTTTAGGATCTCCACCCTAAGCTCAAGAGATGGGTCTACATGAATCTACATGACTTCCCTCTGACAGGCTCTTAGTATTGACCCACTCAGCGAGGCTATATCCCTAAACCCTGATCTGCTCCCCCAACCATACCTGGATGTGCTCTCGATACTGTTGCTGAGCCTCATACTCGCGCTGCTGGTTCTTCAACCGCTCTTCTTTGATCTTGACGAAGTTCTCAAAATCGCCACGATAGCTGTCGAGCCGCTGCGAGTGGAGGTGGATGATGTCAGTGGCCACAGCGTTCAGGAAGTTCCGGTCGTGGGACACAACCAGGATGGTTGACTGCCATGTCTGGAAGAGCCAGCAACCAAGAGGCAACGTCAGCAGTGTGAAAATTTCAGACAGATCAAGGAGGACCTAAACCTATTTCTCACCATAGCCTCTTCCCACTTTTCATCAAAATGCTAAGGGAAACAAACCAAAGCAAACCAGAAGCACAATCTGGGAAAATATTCTTTTAGCTTCCAACAGACCTGCAAATAGTTCTCCAGCCAGATGATAGCCTTCACATCCAACATGTTGGTCGGCTCTGGAAGTGAACAAAAATCAAGTTTTTTTGGCAAGGGACTTAGCAGTTAAGAAATTATTTCAATTAAAAAGCACCCGTTCTCCAAACAGGAGGGAAGTTCTTCGACAAAGTGATGATGTAACTTTGTGGTACAGCATATGCTGTGCAATTAAGCATCCTGGGTTCAGTCCCCCATGAAAGCATCTTAAGTACCCCAAGAACTGGAGGGAAAACATCCTGGATATCTGCTAACCAACAGTAGCGATGGTAGGAAATTAGCTGGGCCATTGAACTGAAGGTGCCATCAATTAAATTTCCCTTGAGAGGACTTGGTAGAGAGGTTTCACTTGTATTTTGGGTCTGATTACAGACAACTGTGCTAGACCCATAATTCAAAGGGTCACACATCTCTCTTAGGACTGGCAAGTGTCCGTATACAATGCAAAAGCTCTGAACTTGAACAACTAAAAAACAACAACAAACAAACTCCTAGAAATTCCAAAATACCAAACACATTTCTAGGACCAAAAGAGGGTCTTTTTATCAACCTGTTAGATCCCAGAGGACCCAAGTAGATCTGCTGGGGATAGATGGACGTGCTTTGCTGGAAAAGAGTTGGACTAAACAGTAGTTTGGTCTTCTCCTGTTTTATGGGTCAACAGAGACCACCACTTACAATCTTCTGAACAGGCTATGCTCCACTTTGGGGCCAAGATCTAGGAGTTTATATCACATTCCATGGATTTTTCAGACTGTGCAGCAACTATGAGCTCACCCTCCCTATAGCACAGACTTGTATGATGGTACAAGGTCTACATGGCTTTGCCCCACAATCTATTAATATATTTCACTGAACTGCCAATATCATCTAACCAGTTAAAACTAACGTGCATTAATAAACTTTGAGTGCTTATTAAAATGGAGGGACACTTTTAATATATGTTTAGAACACAGAACCAAACAGAAACATGGTGCCAGTTGATCTGGATTGGATCAATTGTCATGGTCCTCTTGCTCTGGACTGGATTAATTCAGAGCAAGAGGACCAGGACTCAATTTAGATCTTCCTTCAATCTTGCTCTTTTAGCCTTCAAATTATGGTTAGAAAGCCAACTTCAAACCATAGCTTCAAGCAATCATTTTGAGGCGACCTGTTTGCTTCATTTACCACTGCAAGTTTACCACTGTAAACTTTGGCAAGATCAACTTGGAAATGAACAACCGAACCCCAACAGTTGAGGGTCAAAAAGCTAAAGGTAAAGGACCCCTGACAGTTAAGTCCAGTCGCGAACGACTCTGGGGTTGCGGCGCTCATCGGTGCAACGGAACACCGAAACCAGAGCAGCGCATAGAAACGCTGTTTATTGAGGGTAGCAGCACGTGGAACATTGCATTTCACATTTGGAGAATACTGTGTAGTATGCACTTTCTTCTCCCCCATTTGCCTCCAGACAATACTTACCATCAAGCAGGAGGAGGTCAGGCCTGAGAGCACCAGAACCAACAGGACAAGGAGAAAGGGATGGAGAAAGCAAGAAAGAGAGGCAGACAATCAATATTAAGGCTCAGTTTGAAGGCTACTATGAAGTTGTTTTGAAAGCATTTTCTCTTACAACGTGGGATGGCATAAGCCAACAATGACTATCCCATCCAACTTCAGCTGTTTTTGTTTAGATGTCTTAGATTTGCTGGGTTGACAATTCCCACTCAGCCCAGGAGTTTGTACCATTCAAGAACACAGCACATCAAGAAGACATACCTGGCAAAAAGGGCACGAGCTAAAGCCAGCCTCATTCTCCAACCACCTGAAAACTCTCTGGAAAGAAGGAACATACATCAGATTCCCTGTGCCAGGTGGGCACCCATCAGCCTACAGGTACAGCAGGCAGCCTTACGGTTCTCAACAATAGAAGGTGGAAACTAGAGGTATCCCAGCTCAATCTATTGTCTCTCTACCCACATCCCCTGCCCAAATTGTAATGTGAAGCAAGTGGTTACCAAGCTTTCCATCACCTGGTATGTGCACCTCACCCACAAAAACCACCTGACCTGCTAAGGTAGAAAGGAGGAAAAGCTAGGACACCCAACAGCTCAGATCATAGCAGAAAAAAGTCAAGCTCTGGTAGAGATCACTTACTTGGTTGTCTGTTGCTGCATCTTTGCACTGAATCCCAGCCCAGCAAGAATGACAGATGCTCTGAAAAGTGGCACGGGGGGTGGGAGGGAGAAGATAAATAATTGAATGAAGTCAGTAAGTTGGGGGACAAAGTATTTCCCATGAAGAGAAACTGTTCTGCAGTTTCAATTGGCTGAAAGATCTGTATGTCGCTCCGAACGCACTCAAGACTGTTAACGAGAAATTTAAAGGCACAACACCCATCCGAGATGCAGTGCTGGAGTTTACTCAAATGTAAACAGATAGAGAAAGAAAGGAAGATCAGCAGCAAGCTTCACACCAAAATATTACCTTTACCAGCTCAAGCTGAATGTGATAATCAGTTGTGCAGTTCTCCTACCCAAGCAGTTTTAACAGACATCTGCCTCAGAAGCTGCCAGTCCAATTGGCAGAATTTATTACTCAATAAAAATTTAATTAAAAAAAAAACAATTGGCAGAATTTATTTATTTCCTGACATTTAAACCCAACCTTCCTTCTGCAGTGGAACCCCAAGATTGTGCACTTGTGGTTCCCACATAGGCACACCCTGGGAACTGTTTCAACTCCCCATTTCCTTTAAAGTAAATGTAATTCTTTTAATGATTATACAGTAATCAGTACTGCAGAGATACAATCCCTGGCCCTCTGAGCAAGACTCCAACATGCAGTTGGAGAACAGAAAAGTTGGAGAGGTGTTCCAGCTTGCCCTTGAATCTGACCCCTGCACCCTTTCTGTAACATACTAATAAAGGTAAAGGTACCCCTGCCCGTACGGGCCAGTCTTGACAGACTCTGGGGTTGTGCGCCCATCTCACTCTAGAGGCCGGGGGCCAGCGCTGTCCGGAGACACTTCCAGGTCACGTGGCCAGCGTGACATCGCTGCTCTGGCGAGCCAGAGCTGCACACGGAAACGCCGTTTACCTTCCCGCTAGAAAGCGGTCCCTATTTATCTACTTGCACTCGGGGGTGCTTTCGAACTGCTAGGTTGGCAGGCGCTGGGACCGAGCAGCGGGAGCGCACCCCGCCACGGGGATTCGAACCGCCGACCTTTCGATCGGCAAGCCCTAGGCGCTGAGGCTTTTACCCACAGCGCCACCCGCGTCCCTTAACATACTAATATCCTGCTTCAATTACATCCAAGGCCTAAATGCATGTCTTGAAGGGAGGGTGGAGGCACAGCTTGGAGAGTGGCTGGCATGCAACCTCTTCAGCCACCATCTCACCCCTCAGGCAAGAAGTGTGCCTCAGTGGGTGGCTGCTCAGGCATGGCTAGAAGAGTGGCTGGCACTCAGCCTTCTCCTCCTCCCAGACTCGCTTGGCCAAGTGGTTGGGCTTTGTGAGCAGCTAACACATCCCTGTTGCACAAGTTATGTCACTGCTGCTTCCCTGTGGCACGCCTGGCTGGGAAGTGCTTGGCTCTTTGTAAATAGGTGAAGACTTGAGCTGTTCCGATTCCACCAGAGCTGGAGACCAGCATGGGACACCAAGGGCAGATCATGGTCAATTTATGGGCAGATCAGCAAGGTCAGAAGCCAAATTCATGGTGTGTTCACCTCAGCCCTGAGGTTGTTGACAGGTGCCCCATCAAGCAACCTTCTGACACAAGCCCTGTAAAAAAGGACTCCACCTCCTAACTGGATTTGAAAGCCAGAGTTTGGAACATCATACATCCCAAATCCTGGCAGCCATTCAGAAAATTTCTCTCTTTGACATCTAATAGACAACTAAGCAAATGGCTGAAGATATGCATTTGCCACAACTAAAATGAGTGGCATCTTACCTTGCTGGGGCCTTGTCTGCCTCAATCTCTTCTAGCCTGGCATAGATTTCTGACAGTCGAGCGCCTTCAGTGCCTTCTCCCCTGAAACAGGACATAAGAACAGTGTGTCAGTTTTCTGGGTGGTAAGAGAAGGTCCGCTCAGTACCAGAGGACGCTTATGTCTGAGCTAGGAAATTTGGGAAGGTAGCATCAAGACTAGGATTACCTTCCAGAATTGACTCGGGCTGTCAGCTCCTTCTCCTCCTTCAGCAGACTCTCGCGGGTGGTATCGCACTCTAGCACGCTCTGCAGGGCTGGCGTATCATCCCCCGCCACTTCCTGCTCCACGTGGAGGATGCTGATGTGTGAGGGTATGCGCAAGTTATTGCTGGCAATCATCTTCAACAACGTCGTTTTGCCCAACCCGTTCCGGCCCACCAGGCCATACCGCCGGCCATATGCCAGGTTCAAGTCTGCACCAGTGAGGAGAACACTGAAAGGAGAGAACACACAGACCCTTATAACAGTCAGAGTTACCGGCCCATGGAGTCTCTGCACAAAGCAGGTTGCTGTCCTCCCAAACTACAGAAAGCATGGGAAGCAGATGAGGCAGAGTGTCAACACCTTGTGGGTAGAGCTACAAGTAGGCTAGCTTAGGAAGCTCTCTCTCTCTCTCTCCCCACCCCCTTTCTACTGCTTTGCTTTTAGTTTCTGCTCACAAGTAGCATAAATCCAGCCATCACACCACCCAGCGCTGACTTCCTTCTGCCTTCAACTACAGAGGCAGAACTTAGCCATCACAGCTAGTATTCTGTCAAATACCTCCTGGCCTCCCAAGCTTCCAACAACTTCCAAACATACTATTTTATAAATGTGTACCTCACCCTTCGGTGTAAAACATTCCTGCAATAGCTAAAAGCCATAACATGCAAATAACACAACAGCAACAGAAGAGATAAAAGCAAGGAGAAACAGGAGCAGTAAAAGATATTGAAGGCCTTGGAAAATAAAATGCTCTATGCCCAGCACAAAAGACACATTATAAAAGGTGCTAGATCAGGCTCTCTGGGGAAAGCATTTCATAATTGGGGAGCCACAACCACAAAGGCCCTGTCCTCAGTTGCTGCCCGTCATTTTAGACAGTGAGGGCACCCAGAGGAGAGCCTTCAAAGACTGCCCAAGTATACAGGCAGGCTGACAGACACCAAAATAGAAATTCCCCAGCTCTCAAGCTAGGTAGAGTTCTAACAGGATACCTGCCAGCACTTTGAATTGCAACAAGAAAAAGGCTGTTTCAGCATTAGTAAGATGTTCAATGCTCAGTTCCAGTCATTGATCATGTTTTTTAAACTATAACTGCATATAGGCAGCCCCATGGACAAGCCTGGCAACAACCTGAGCACCACCTGCCATTTCAGAGGTTCCCATTCACAGCTGACAGGCATGTCTACCCCACAAACTCTGGGTGCCCATCAGCCTGCAAGCACTCACCGCTCACCGAAGGACACGTCGAAGTTCTCAATGCGTACATCGTAGGATTTGTTCTTGCCTGATGTCTCGAGACGAGTTTCCTTCTTGCTGGCTGCTTGGCTGGCAGATGCTTCTTCAAGCACCCTGACATCAGGCAAGAAACAAAAGGGACCATTAAAGCAGGGGAAGGCAAACATTTCTTCCCCTTATTTGGAATGCCTTACTCCTACCATGAAAACTTGATTCTTGTATGTAGGCTAGAACCCATCTCCCTGGCACAGTAGTTTTCTACGTGGATAGGGAGAAGAATAGTTTCATTTGGTGGCCCTGAGACCTAGTATTTTGAAAGACGGAAAACTCCTAAGAACCCTGAAGATGTAATTTTGTATTGAAAAGCAGCCAGCCAACTCCATCTTCCCCAGAGTCTCCTTGCCTCCTGGCACATCCATTGGGTCAGTATTTCCTCCACCCTGTGCATCAGTACTCTAGGCCAGGAGCAGAGAACCTCTGGCTCACCAGGCCTCCCTATTTGGCCCACAAAGCCATTTTGACCAAACCACGCTCAAACTAATAGCTGGGCCAAAAAGGGAACTGCAGATTGGTGGCACTTGCAAAGCCCTTGGTGAGGTACTTGTTGCTCCAACACACAGCGCTCTCTGCAAGCACCTTTGATCAGCTGAGTCTACCCAAAAAATGCAAGGCAAGATAACCAGCTCTGGCAGCACAATTTTAGCACATGTCTACGGTATCCAGCTCCAGGAATTTTGAAGTCTTTGCTGCCAGCCTCCTAGGAATCTCCCGTGGGGTCTGAGAAGCAGGAACCATGCCCTCCCTGCTCAAGGCTGATAAGACTTTTCACTCACAATGGGCTTCCAGACTTCATAGAATCTCGGTCCTGCTTCTTAGTCTGCTTTGCTTTGAGGCGAGCCTCTGCTTTCTCCAGCTTCTTGGCATTCACTATCTGCAGTGCAAGCGAGGGAGAAAGAAGCATCAGAGGTTGAGTCACTGGGATTAGGTTGTGCCCCCCCCCCGCCCCCAGCACAGTTATGCTACCTCCCATTCCACCCAACTGCAGCACACTGCAGAATGGAATATATGGACTGAAATGGAGCAGAGGGAGACAGAGGAAGCCAGGATGCAATATGCCAGTGGTAAGCAAGGTGGTGTCCTCCGAACGTTGAATTTCAATTGTCATCAGCCCAGGAAGCATGGCCAATTGTCAGGGATGATGGGAGCTGCAGTCCAGCAACACCTGGAGGGACCATGTGGGCCACCCCTTAGAGAGCAAAGGGGTCCTTGCTACCCTAACAATATAGCCTTAGCTGGCTCAGCAGCTTGGAGTCAACTGACCCTCCAGCTCTGGTTCGCTTACCGAGTTCTGATCTCTCTTCAACATCAGCCCTGGCAGCACATCCATGCCAGAATCTGAAATCAAGCAAGAGAGCAGTGAAAATGCTGCTTACAAGAGCTTCAGCACCAATACAGTCCCTTCCTCCACTGTACCCTGCTTAATAAAGCACCGTAGTTGGTATTGTTGTTGCACTGTTGGCACCTGTCTGTCGAGAGACAATGGAGTACACCTTTGGCAGTAAAGTCAAACCGCTGCATTAGCAGAGTCAAAGTGACCTCTCCAGGGTGGAAGTCTGGGCAATGAGTATGGAGATCCTGGGCTTCCCAGCCTCACTGATGTGGTCCAAAGGAAAACAGAGCAATGCATTTAAAACCAGTTTGGCTGCAGGAGCCAAATTTTACTGCAGCAAAGAATTATAATAAGCTTAGGAGGCTTAAATTTTTTTTTAAAAAAATTCAAAATTAAACAGAAGACTGATCAACAACTACTATCCAATGACAGCTAAACAGAACCTCCAGATCTAAAGACAGTATACCTCCTGTTGCATGTGGACAGGGGAGGGGGGCAGGCAAGCTACTGCCTTCATGCACCACTATCTAGCCAGCCACTGTATGGATCCCTGGTCTGATCCAGTAGGGGAGCCCAGATGCGACAGGCCCTTCTGCCAGTGCTACTCACCATAATTGTCTGTGATCTTCGAAAGCTGAATGGGGGCATCCAGGAGCACCTGCCTGCTACCCTGGGAGTTTTCGCTGTCCCTGCCAGACACAAGATAATTAGCTAAGAGGCCCTAAAAAAAGTTTCTCTCTCAGTCACTATTAATACTTCTCACAGAAACAGCCTCATACGATGAAAACAACAGTCACACAGTCCAATATCCTGCCCTCAAACCCTGGGAAAGCAATAGAAAAGGAAACATGCCTAAAACCAGGAGCTGCCAGAGCCCTGCAATCTCTGCATAATCTAGATCCCCACTGGCTGCATTATTGCCATTTGTTTGGTCCCCTCTGCCTCACCCACTCAGTATCAGTGAAAGGGAGCATACATATGGAGAGTGTTGTACATCCGCTGGCAGATAGCACGGATGTCCTCATCGTCCTTCGAGTCTCTGGCCACATCTTGCAAGAGCTCCCCGACCGCTTCAAACAGATCATCCACTGACTCAAAGTCTGAGCTGCCGCTGTGCAGGACCCCTGTGAAAGGAATGCAAGGCACCGTTAACGCATGGCCAAGTCCCTTGCCGTTCCTTTGGGCTTGGTCAGCTACCAATAAGAATAGGGCCAACGTTCCAACCTGGCGCATAGTTTATACTCTGATATTTTATGTGAGTGGTTCATAAATCTTTTAAATAAATAACTAAACATTTACTTCACCTCTTGCATGACCAAAGAACCTTTAGTTGGATGAACTTTCCCACACCGTGCTGTCAGACAACAAAATTGTTGCTTGGGAATACAAGGGGAGTTTCATGATCGCTCATCTCAGAGAATCACAGAATTCTCAGGAATCTTTTGCCGAATGTGGGGCTCAAACCTACGATCCCGAGATGATGAGTCTCATGTTCTACGGACAAAGTTTTCCAGTGATAGGAAGAGAAAATCCCCAAGCAACTGGGATATGAGTAAAATACTTCCCTCTTCACCTTTTCAGTGAAAATGCCTGAGGAAGGAGGTCTTACTGTCTTTAAGCTTCTCCAATCCTATCCTGCCTAGCCAGTGTTGCTGAGAGCTTCTCACAGATTATTATTTGGGGGAGAACAATTTTAGTTGAACAACATGGCCACAGAACTTACTCTTCATGACTTGAAAGGGGTAGAGAAAGAGGATAGCTGGGTATTGCAGATTAAAGTTTGCTTCCCTTAAATTTGCATAGGTGGATATACACTTTTGCTGAATGGAAATCCTGAACCATTGACCTAAGACTCAAGTCTGTTAGTAAGCAGTAATTCAATTTATTAAGGTCGTGGGTTTGAGCCCCACTCTGGACCAAAGATTCCTGATTTGCATGGGGCTAAACTACAGGATCCTCGTGGTCCCTTCCAACTCTACGCTTCTATCATTCTATGATCCTTCCTGTGACACTGCTTGGGAAAAGAAAAGTTACTTAATCCAGAGAGAAACAAGTGTGATCTTGACTATGTGGTTTGTAATGGGGGTGGGGTCAACCATGCGATTTATTCTTCCCTCATACAATGTTGCCCACACACCACACCTCAGTTTGTGAAGCAGCCTCTGGGCCTTGGGCTGATCCATACCCTGTGAGGGTTTCCCAGAAAAATACCTTCCTAGACCTTGAAAGGAAAGGAGAAAGGAAGTAGGAGGATAAAGAACAGGCAAAATGTTTCATCATTCTGGAACTCTGAGTCCCAATCAGGGAAAGAATGGATTCAAGGCTGCAGAGATGAGGTGATGTATCAAAGCTGCAACACTAGGCATACTTATGATCGCCAAAGAAGAAGAAGAAGAAGACGACGACGACTTATCTGGATGTAAATCCAGTTGAAATCTATTGGGCTTATTTCCACATAAGCATGTTTAGGATCAGGGCTGAAACTGAAATAAATAAGAGTAAAGTTTGCTTCCTTTAAACATGTCTAGTTGGATAGAAATCCTGAACCACTGACCTAAGACTAAAGCCTGTTAAATAAGCAGCCCATGATCTATTTTCTGCTCTGCCGACTTTTGCCTCTGGCCTGCCCCACCACTGGTATGTGGCCCTTGGGTGCTCGCCTCAGGCTGAAAATGGTGAAGCTGGCAGGTGAAGACTTTTTTGTTCAAACAGGCTTTTAGGAACTGACTACTTTCAATCAAAGGGCTGGTGCTGTACTGTTTTTAATTATGATTGTTTGCATGGTTCCAATAGATTTTTCCAAGCATATACATATAGCACACACACACAAACACACACACACATATATGTATGCATATATTACTTTACCATATATACTTTACTTGTACAGTGGTACCTCGGGTTCCGGAGGTCCATTCTTAACCTGAAACTGTTCTGAACCTGAAGTACCACTTTAGCTAATGGGGCCTCCTGCTGCCGCCGGAGCCCGATTTCTGTTCTTATCCTGAAGCAAAGTTCTTAACCTGAAGCACTATTTCTGGCTTAGTGGAGTGTGTAACCTGAAGCATATGTAACCTGAAGCGTATGTAACCCGAGGTACCACTGTATATATATTCTACTTCTAATAGCGTTGGTTTTTAAAATGATTTCCCCCTCATGGTTCTCGTTTAGCGGTTCTCATTTTTATATGCAAGCTGTCATGAGCCCCAAGGAAAAATAAATACTGTACAGTATGCAATAATAATTTCTTGCCTGTCATTTAACAACAAGTCTGCCGTTATCTTTGGAGACCCCCTCAACCCCCCCCCCGCCCAATTAACTCATTGAAATATATATATATATCTGTCACTTGACTGGTTTCCAAACAAGGTAGGTGGCGTTGCTGATTTGTTAAACTGGGTGGCTGACAGGCCCTCAGCCTGAACCACAAGTGTCTCTTTAGGCTCAAATTTGGGGAGAAGGCGCTTGATTCCTTGGATTGCCCACTGAACCAAACAGGAGTTACTTCTGAGTAGGCAATGTGCAGGAGCAGCAAAGGTTCTTGGGATGCAGAAAGGTTTTTAAAATTATTATTGAAAGAGAGATTTGCAAGGGGGTGGGCACGTTTTATAAAGCATGTTTCCAGCTTTAAGAAGCCTTGTGGCAGTTTGAGCAATCGTGTGACTACTGTGTGTGTATATGCATGTGTATATGTATAGACACACATATGTATGGATATTGATATGCGCGCACACGCACACACACACACACATATATATATATATATGAGAATGAAATATATGATATATGGGTGTCATTACCTGGGACCTTCGTTCCAGATAACACACACACACACACACACACACCATGGGTGTAGCTAAGGGGGTGGTGGCAGAGGGGGGCACTTGCCCCCCCCATCAAGTAAAACAATAGAAATAACTAATTGACCAGTTACGCCGGTTGTGCCCCCCCCCACGAAGTCCTGCCCCCCCTCCCTACCAAAAGCCCTGGCTACGCCCATGACACACACCCGCCTGGGGGCCTCGCATCCCATACAGCCGACACGAGGGGAGGCCAAAGGCGAAGAAGGAGCGGAGGGCCAAGGACCCGTTTCGCTTCCTCGCGCCGCCCGCCGCCCCCCTTCCCTCAGCATGGCCACCTCAGCCTTGCGGAGGGAAGCCGGGGACAGCCACGCTGAGGGAGCCCGGCTGGTCCCGGCTGTGCTGAGGAGAAAGACGCCCCCCGCCCGCAGCCCAGCCCCCCCCCCCCGCTTCGCCCTCGCCTCAGCCGCACCGGTCACGTAATCGAACATCTCCCCGTCGAGTTCCGGGAACTCCCTCCGCAGGATCTCGGCGCAGGAGGCCGCCATCGCCGCCCGGCCTCTGGGCCTTCCTCGGAGCCCGGATGCAGCCTTCGGACTCCGAGGCCGACGCCGCGGTGGTCGATGGGAAATGTAGTCCATTCTTGGGAGGAAGGAGAGCAGCCGGGCGCAAAGGACCCTGGGAAAGAGGAGGGGCAGAGAAAAGGATCGGGGCCTTCCTCTCCCCATTTCTCATCCAACTCCAAACGCAACCAATGGCCCCCTTTTCCATGTCTGCAATATCCTAGGCCCAAAGGGTGGAAGAGAGTAAGAGTGGTTCTACATTGCAAGGATAGTCCCTCAGAAGCTGGTAGACTCTCCTTCCTTGGAGGTTTTTAAAAAGCAAAGTTTAAACGGCCGTTTGTCGTGCATGACCTGGTTGAGATTCCTACATTGCAGGGGGTTGGACTAGATGACCCTGGAGACCCCTTCCAACTCTAGAACGATTCTATGATTCTGTTTTCTCCTTTCTGAATGGGTAGCTCTTCTACACTGAAAGCAAACCTTTTGGGGGGCGGGGTGTAAAGAAGGAAGTGTGTGATTTTAATTCAGAAGAGTCAGCTTTTGGAAGATTAGGAAATATTGCTCTAATAGCACTGCATGCGAGGTAAGGCAAACAACAAAATTAGCAACCCCTATGGTCCACTGAATGATACTCCCAGTATGTACTGTTTTAATATGAATAAGTACGTTTTGGCATATTCCATTTAGGCCACCAGATGGCAGCAACAGCCTGAATTTGATAACGTACGTTGTTGTCCTGTCCGACTCTTCGTGACCCCCTGGACCAGAGCACGCCAGGCACTTCTGTCTTCCACTGCCTCCCACAGTTTGGTCAGACTCATGTTTGTAGCTTCGAGAACACTGTCCCACCATCTCGTCCTCTGTCGTCCCCTTCTCCTTGTGCCCTCAATCTTTCCCAACATCAGGGTTTTTTCAAGGGAGTCTTCTCTTCTCATGAGGTGGCCAAAGTCTTGGAGCCTCAGCTTCAGGATCTGTCCTTCCAGTGAGCACTCAGGGCTGATTTCCTTAAGAATGGATACGTTTGATCGTCTTGCAGTCCATGGGACTCTCAAGAATCTCCTCCAGCACCATAATTCAAAAGCATCCATTCTTCGGCCATCAGCCTTCTTTATGGTCCAGCTCTCACTTCCATACATCACTACTGGGAAAACCATAGCTGTAACTATACGGACCTTTGTTGGCAAGGTGATGTCTCTGCTTTTTAAGATGCTGTCTAGGTTCGTCATTGCTTTTCTCCCAAGAAGCAGGCGTCTTTTAATTTCGTGACTGCTGTCACCATATGCAGTGATCATGCAGGAGCCCAAGAAAGTAAAATCTCTCACTGCCTCCATTTCTTCCCCTTCTATTTGTCAGGAGGTGATGGGACCAGTGGCCACGATCTTCGTTCTTTTGATGTTGAGCTTCAGACCATATTTTGCACTCTCCTCTTTCACCCTCATTAAAAGGTTCTTTAATTCCTCCTCACTTTCTGCCATCAAGGTTATGTCATCTGCATATCTGAGGTTGTTGATATTTCTTCCGGCAATCTTAATTCCAGTTTGGGATTCATCCAGTCCAGCCTTTCGCATGATGTATTCTGCATATAAGTTAAATAAGCAAGGAGACAATATACAGCCTTGTCATACTCCTTTCCCAATTTTGAACCAATCAGTTGTTCCATATCCAGTTCTAGCTGTAGCTTCTTGTCCCACATAGAGATTTCTCAGGAGACAGATGAGGTGATCAGGCACTCCCATTTCTTTAAGTAGTCACAGCTTTAGTTTGCTGTGGTTGACGCAGTCAAAGACTTTTGCATAGTCAATGAAGCAGAAGTAGATGTCTTTCTGGAACTCTCTAGCTTTCTCCATAATCCAGCGCATGTTTGCAATTTGGTCTCTGGTTCCTCTGCCCCTTCGAAATCCAGCTTGTACTTCTGGGAGTTCTCGGTCCACATACTGCTTGAGCCTTCCTTGTAGAATTTTAAGCATAAGCTTGCTAGCATATGAAATGAGTGTAATTGTGCAGCAGTTAGAGCATTCTTTGGCACTGCCCTTCTTTGGGATTGGGATGTGGACTGGCCACTGCTGAGTTTCCCAAACCTTCTGGCATATTGAGTTTAGCACCTTAACAGCATCATCTTTAAAGATTTTAAATAGTTCCGCTGTAATTTGCCATTTCTGGGTATCAGCAATTTTCTGGGAAGTTTTAAAAAGGCAACAAGGGTAGAGATCTCAGATAATGTGTATCAGGCTGGAGGCTGCTGAAAAAAGAATGTGTTTGCATTCACCAGAGGGAACAGGACAACTTTGGCTGAGGTGTAAACTGTCCAAACTTTCTGAACTGTAGTCTGAACAGGCAGTGGGCTCATCTGGGTAAGAGAAAGAAAATCTGTGCTCTGTAGGATGTGGCAGGATGGGGGAGCCTTTTCTGGGGTTTTACTGCAGAGTGAGGAAGAGAGAGACTTCTATTATGCTCTTCCTTAGAGGCAATGTTGGGAGGTTTGCACAATGTCTACAGCCATACTACCCTGAACATGCCTGAATTTGGAAGCTAAGCAGGGTCAGACCTGGTTAGTACTTGGATGGGAGACAGCCTGGGAAAAATGGGTGCCATAGTATGCCTTTGCCTCCTTTGGCCTGTTGGCGGCCCCTCTGTGCTTTTCCCTCTCCATTTGCCACACTACTGGCTGCTCTTTCATCATTCGTTTTTTTATCCACTTCTATTGTGGCGTCCCCTTTTAGCCTTGCTACGCTGCAACTACTTCCTCCCTTTCACTACAGACTCTATGCCAGAGAACGCTTGCTGCTTTTTAGAGTGCCAGGTCCACTGAGCACATGCCTGCCCTTTACCTGAGGCCTCAGGACAGGTTGTAACAATTAAATATATAAGTAGAAAGCAAGTAAAACAGAACAGTAAAACCATAAAAGTGTAAAAACAATTAAATATATTTACATATATAAAATAATACAAATCTTTAAAAACAATTCTGCATGCAAAGGCAGTTAAGATAGTTCCAGTAGAGATGTAGACTGGAATAATAATAATAATAATAATAATAATAATAATAATAATAATAAACACTTGAAAGGCATGCTGATGAATCTTTCCCTTCGGGTTTCCCTCAGATCCTCATTTTCCCAGGCTCTAGCACAGTTCACCACATTTACACATCTTTGCAATTTTTTAAAAGAAGTGCTTATGATAATTAATCAGTATTTAAGTAAAACTTTTTATCATTGTGCATAATTTCACAAACATATCCCCTTAATGCATTTTTGTATGTTGTTTTTGTTAATATTTGCATTTTGTTTGCACTTGTTCCTAATACGTGCATTTTTGTGTTGGAGAACCGCATCATAAAATTCTGAGGCATGCAAAGGGTACCTGCATGTCAGTTCATGTGTTGTTTCAGGAAGCGTGAAGTTATGCACACTTTCCCTGCTTCCCAGTTCCAGGCATACCTCCTGGAATACTTCCTTGCTTGATTAAAATGGGGAGCCAGCAAAGAAAATAAATCAGCCGAGGGCGTAGAACTACAGGGTGGTAGGACCTGCTAACTGCCACCAGAGGGCATCCTTGAATTAAGAGGAAGCAAAGGAAAGGAAATAAGACAGAATAGCTTAGAAAAGAGCCAAGTCTGGATTTACACCTCCTCCTCCATGTTTTAACTTTATTGCTAAAGTTGCTATATTGCTATATTCATTACCTCAAAGATGCACCATGGTCTTGGATACCATCAATAAAGCAAAACACACACACAAAAAAGAGGGGAGGGAATTTTGTATTGGAAGCTAAACACAACAATAAAAATACACTTTGTAGTTTGATTAAATTGGGACTGGCTCACGATACTCTTATCACTCCCAGGAATCTGTGTGGGTTTGTGTCCCTGCACCTTATTAAACTGATAAGCAATAAATACCCTTCATTTCTCCACAGTATCCATAGTCCCTTTGAAATTTCCTTTGGCAGCATCTCACAGCCACTGCCTTAGAGAAACTGAAAGAATTAGGGCAGGACATATGTTCTCAAGCCAGCTGAAAGATGTGTTGTTGGGAGAGTCAATAAAGACATTTATTATTTTCTTGGTTTACAAAAGTATATGCCTTGTCTGTTTTTTCAGGTTGTGCAGGTATTTGGGGCTTATTCTTATTTTTTTGTGTGAGAAAATAAATGAGTGTAGTTTCCCGCCCCCCGCCACTTCTGGGTTGAGGGAATCCAGATTGGGAGGGTTTGGAATAAATAGGTTAGTTAGATTTGGGGTTAATGTATTTATTGCCCTTTGTTAACAGCATGGCGATTTCCCTGACTTCCTTGCATACCACTGTATCATTCACCAGCAAGTTTTGGCAAGCAGGAGATTGAACACAAAAATGTCATGGATGTAGCTTTTAAAATTGTAAATTCAATTCATGGAAAATCACTTCTAAGGCGGCAACCGGAAGTAATTTTACACACAGATGTAAGATGGCTCAGTAGCATAGCTGTCAACTTACAGATTTGAAAATAAGGGACCAGCAGCCTTGAAAATAAGGGACCAGCAGCCAAAATAAGGGACCTGCAGCCTCATCTGTTCCTATTGTTCTAGGACCAATCAGACTGCTGCAGTTTGGATCCTATTCAACTCGGTACATAACATAACCAGAGGTTCAACTGAATAGAATCTGAATCACATGCACCACAAGGCCTATGCAGCCTCAACTTAAGATGGCTCCCCGGCCTGGCTTTGCACTGCAAAGTTTGCAGCAGCACGTGCAACAAAATGGCGTCCAGCATTCAAAAAACCCCTCAGCTTGCATTAACTAGCCACACACAAGGCATGCAAGCTCCACCCCCCAGTCGTTCTTAGATTTCTTATTGGGTGAGCAACACAGCCAAGCAACACAGTTGGAGCCTCCTTCCTCCCTGGCCGGCAGGGAGGGAGGGAGAGGAGCTGCTTCCTTTGAAATTTAAGGGACATTTAAGGGACATCCATCAATAAGGAACAGCAGCGGGACATGGCGCTGGAATAAGGGACTGTCCCTTCAAATAAGGGACACTTGACAGCTATGCTCAGTATGTACAAATTTTTGCTAAGATTTCGCAGTTTGTTGAAAGAAATAATATCCTTTTTGAAGGAGAGAGGAGATGAGTACGCTCAGTGAGAAGATGAGGAGTGGTTGTTTGATCTGGCTTTCCTTGTTGATTTCACAGGTAAACTTGGTGATATGGACCTAGAGCTACAAGGTAAAGGTAAATGCATTGGAGAGATGATGAGCATAGTTTCATCCTACAAAACAAAATTTAAGCTAATGATGACTGACCTTACAATCAATACCTTTGATCACTTTCCTAATACGCAGGACCATCTGAAAAAAAATCCTGATTTTGTTTTTCAAACAGAAAAGTATGTGGCCAAAACAGTATGTGGTTCTGTTATTCAAGAGTTTGAAAAGAGATTTGGTGACTTCCAAAAAATTGAGTCAATTGTAGAGTACATGTCATTTCCATTCAAATCTGATTTGGACATTAAAGAAATTGCAGTCACTATCGGTAAAAATTGTGTTGCTTGCCAGGCTAGTCTGCTCCCACCCCATAGAACTTGCCAAACCCCACTCAGTCCCATTCAGTAAGGAGAGGGGAATCTTTTTGGTTCCATGAGCCAGATCTTTTTCTAGATTGTTCTCCTGGGCCAAATTTGACAAGTAGGTGGTGCCTGATTCCACTTTAGCAGGGGATTTTTATGATCCCTTTCTGATTCAGGGAGTGGTGTGCATTAAAAACCTACCTCCCAAAAAAGGAAGTTTCCTCTTCATTTTAGCAGAGATTTCCTTGCAGGTTTGCTTGGAATCCTCTGCTAAAATAACGGGGGGAGCAGACTTGGTTTTAGCATTTGCAATGCAAAGCCCTTCATGAATCAGGAGAGGGTTTGCACAGCAGAGCAGGACAGTTTCTAGGGAGCTGTCCTGCCCTGCCAGTTTCTCCATGGCTCATTTAGGCAGCCTGCCCGCCCACCCGCTTCATTTGAGTCTCCCTCCTCTGCTTCCATTCTACACAGGGTTGCAGGTGGCTCTGTGGTCTAAACCACTGAGCCCTGGGCTTGTCAATCAGAAGGTCAGTGGTTCGAATCCCTGCGACGGGATGAGCTCCCGTTGCTCGGTCCTAGCTCCTGCCAACCTAGCAGTTCAAAAGCATGCCAAAAAGTGTAAGTAGATAAATAGGTACTGCTCTGGCGGGAAGGTAAACGGTGTTTCCATGTGCTGCTCTGGTTTCGGTGTTCTGTTGTGCCAGAAACAGCTTGGTCATGCTGGCCACATGACCCGGAAAAACTGTCTGCGGACAAATGCCGGCTCCCTCGGCCTGTAAAGCGAGATGAGCGCCGCAACCCCAGAGTCGTCTGCGACTGGACTTGACTGTCAGGGGTCCTTTACCTTTACCTCTGCTTCCATTCTACACAGGGTCCAACATTGCTGTAGTGGTAGATACATTTAAATGATAGAATATTCTTACTGTTAATGTCAGCTGGCAAGGTTTTTTGTTGCTGTTGCTGTTCGCTTAGAAATTACTGTGCATTGTTATTTTCTCTCTTCTCTCTCTCTCTCTTTTTTTGCTATATTCACAAATTAAAAATTGAATGAAAAAATGAAAAACATACACACCCTAAATAACGGTTATAAAGGAGGGAGAGAATAAACGAGAACTCAAAAATGCTCAGTCTGCAGTTGTATTTTGGTGCCCTCCAATTAAAACAACCAGTCTGCTTAACTCAGCTGCTTCATTGTACACCTTTTGGCGCCTGCTAAAAACAGATACAGATCATAGACAACCCTTTACATTGATGTTGGTTCTGTCTCCTCTTTCTAAACACATGGCTATTTGATCAATCATTCTTGTGCTACCATTTTCTGTGGGAAAACAACATTCCCTGTGTGGGAAGATCCCTTCCCAAAAGATGAGATATAATTAATCAAGTAGAGTATATATAAATGCTAATCGGAGTTAAAAAGCAAACCTGTTCTCAGAAGTGTCAACTAAAGCACGTCACATTTCAAGAAAGTTCCTTCATCAGGAGCCACTGTAGACTTTCACAGTCGTGGTGCCAAGCAGACACCTGATGGTTGTGCAAGCTGCTTTGGCTGCTCTATAGAAGGAGCAACCCGAGACATTTCAACCTGGGATAAATGCATTCTATGTGGGGCTTCACTTGTGCATGACCTGGAAGCTGCAGTTAGTGCAGAATGCTGCAGCACGATTGCTGACAGGAGTGAGGCTATGTCAGCATGTAACACCTGTGCTCAGAGATCTGCACCGGTTGCCAATCTGCTGCCAGGCCAGGTTCAAGGTGTTACTATTGGCATATAAAACTCTTTAACAACTTGGGACCAGCTTACCTGCAAGATCGCCTTGCTCCACATGTGTCCAAACATGCAGGCTGGCACTGTTACAGGTCACACATAATACCCGTTCCACATTCTGAGAACTCAATCGTTTAGTGTGGCACTTTGGAACTCCCTATTGAAATCAAACAGGCGCCTTCATTGTACACTTTTCGGCGCCTGCTAAAAACATTCCTGTTTAGACAAGCCTACTCAGATTCTTAGAAAGTTGAGGCAGTCTTAATCTGTTTTAGTATTTTAGCTTTTGTATGTTTTAAAGTGTGGTCATAACCTTTTCCTTAATTTTTCTGTTTTATCTTTGGTAAACCTCTTTGAGATTTTTGTACAACCTAGAGGTGTATACATTTTATAAATAAATGAATGAATGAATAAATGTTATTGATTGGAAGTTTTGAGAAGAGTTTCTCTTTTTTAGACTATTCATGCTAAAGCTCCTCCAGCTACCATACCAGAGTCCCCAGATCTGGTGCCAGACTTAAGGGTCCCTCGGTATGGTACCCCCAAGAGGCCCCCTAACACAAGCACACACACACACACACACACATAGTGTGATTGCACAGGAATGGTGCCCCCCCAATATTTAGTCATACACATTTATTTCAGTCTCCTTCATGGATCACTGCCTTGTCATGGCAAAGGGGCTTGAACAACTCAAGAGAAGCTATGAGCTATGCTGTGCAGGGCCACCAAAGATGGACAGGTCATAGTGGAGAGTTTTGACCAAATGTGATCCACCTGGAGCATGAACCAGCAAGCCACTCCAGTATCCCTGCCAAGAAAACTCCATGGACAAAGGCAGCATGCATATAAAAGTTATGATGCTGGAAGATGAGCCCCTCAGGTCGGAAGGCGTCCAACATGCTACTGAGGAAGAGCGGAGGACAAGTACAAGTAGATTCAGAGCTGATGAAGTGGCTGGGCCAAAGCCAAAAGGTCGTTCAGTTGCGGATATGTCTGGAAGCGAAAGGAAAGTCCAATGCTGCAAAGAAAAATACTGCATAGGAACCTGGAATGTAAGAACCATGAACCTGGGTAAGCTGGATGTGGTCAAAAATGAGATGGCAAGAATAAATATTGACATCCTGGGCATCAGTGAACTAAAGTGGACGGGAATGGGCAAATTCAGTTCGGTTGACCATCATATCTACTACTGTGGGCAAGAATCCCTTAGAAGAAATGGAGTGGCCCTCATAGTCAACAAAAGAGTGGTGAAAGCTGTACTGGGGTGCAATCTCAAAAATGATAGAATGATCCCTATACAAATGCAAGGCAGACCTTTTAACATCACAGTAATCCAAGTTTATGCACCAACTACTGGCGCTGAAGAAACTGAAATTGACCAGTTCTATGAAGACTTACAAGACCACCTAGAAATGACACCAAAGAAGGATGTTCTTCTCATTATAGGGGATTGGAATGCTAAAGTAGGGAGTCAAGAGATAAAAGGAACAACTGGCAAGTTTGGCCTTGGAGTTCAAAATGAAGCAGGGCAAAGGCTAATAGAGTTCTGCCAAGAGAACAAGCTGGTCATCACAAACACTCTTTTCCAACAACACAAGAGATGACTCTACACATGGACATCACCAGATGGGCAGCATCGAAATCAGATTGATTATATTCTCTGCAGCCAAAGATGGAGAGGCTCTATACAGTCAGCAAAAACAAGACCTGAAGCTGACTGTGGCTCAGATCATCAGCTTCTTATAGCAAAATTCAAGCTTAAACTGAAGAAAGTAGGAAAAACCACTGGGCCGGTAAGATACAATCTAAATCAAATCCCTTATGAATACACAGTGGAAGTGAGAAACAGGTTTAAGGATTTAGATTTGGTGGACAGAATGCCTGAAGAACTATGGATGGAGGCTCGTAACATTATACAGGAGGCAGCAATGAAAACCATCCCAGTGAAAAGGAAATGCAAGAAAGCAAAGTGGCTGTCCAACGAGGCCTTACAAATAGAGGGGGAGAGAAGGCAAGCAAAATGCGAGGGAGACAGGAAATTGAATGTAGATTTCCAAAGAATAGCAAGGAGAGACAAGAGGGCCTTCTTAAACGAGCAATGCAAAGAAATAGAGGAAAACAATAGAACGGGAAAAACCAAAGATCTGTTCAAGAAAATTGGAGATATGAAAGGAACTTTTCATACAAAGCTTACCTGTCAGGAGTGCTTGCAGGAGCCAGGCCCTGTGACCAGTAGGGCTTTGCAGGACTGGGGCCTTCCTAAGTTTGTTCTGGAGAGGCAAGGCGCAGCCGCACAGGTGAGGCCACTTGGTAACTCGCTTCACCTGGTGGCAAGACCTAGGAAGGGATATAAGGTCAGCATTTCCCTTCGGCTCTTTGCCACAGCAACACGTTTCCTGCCTTGCTGCGTGTGGCTTCTTGCTTCCTGATCCTCGGGCCTCGGCTTCCTGACTCCCTGCTTCTTGATCCTTGGACCCTTGACTTCATGACTCCTTGCTTCTCGCCACTCAGACCCTTGACTTCGTGACTCCTTGCTTCTTGCCCCTCAGACCCTTGACTTCGTGACTCCTTGCTTCTTGCCCCTCAGACCCTTGACTTCGTGACTCCTTGCTTCTTGCCCCTCAGACCCTTGACTTCGTGACTCTTTGCTTCCTGACCCTCGGACCCCTGACTTCTGGACTCTCATTCCTGCTCTCACCCCTCCATCTTGCCCCCGGTCCCGGCGTACTCAGCCCGGACTTTGATCACCCATAGACTGGACTGTGACATTACCATAATAAAGGACAAAAGTGGTAAGGATGTAACAGAAGCAGAAGACATCAAGAAGAGGTGGCAAGAATACTCAGAGGAATTATACCAGAAAGATATGGATGTCTTGTATACCCCAGGTAGTGTGGTTGCTGACCTTGAGCCAAACATCCTGGAGAGTGAAGTCAAATGGGCCTTAGAAAGCACTGCTAACAACAAGGCCAGTGGAAGTGATGGTATTCCAGCTGAACTATTTAAAATTTTAAAAGATGATGCTGTTAATGTGCTACACTCATTACGCCAGCAAGTTTGGAAAACTCAGCAGTGGCCAGAGGATTGGAGAAGATCAGTCTACATCCCAATCCCAAAGAAGGGCAGTGCCAAAGAATGCTCCAACTACCGCACAATTACGCTCATTTCACACGCTAGCAAGGTTATGCTTAAAATTCTACAAGGCAGGCTTAAGCAGTATGTGGGCCAAGAACTCCCAGAAGTGCAAGCTGGATTTCAAAGGGGCAGAGGAACCAGAGACCAAATTGCAAACATGCGCTGGATTATAGAGAATGGTAGAGAGTTCAAGAAAAACATCTACTTCTGTTTCATTGACTAGGCAAAAGCATTTGACTGTGTCGACCACAGGAAACTATGGTGGGTTCTTAAAGAAATGGGAGTGCCTGATCACCTCATGTGTCTCCTGAGAAATCTCTATGTGGGACAAGAAGCAACAGTTAGAACTGGATATGGAACAACTGATTAGTTAAAAATTGGGAAAGGAATATGACAAGGCTGTATATTGTGTCCCTGCTTATTTAACTTATATGCAGAATTCATCATGTCAAAGACTGGACTGATGAATCCCAAACTGGAATTAAGATTGCCGGAAGAAATATCAACAACCTCAGATATGCAGATGACACAACATTGATGGCAGAAAGTGAGGAGGAATTAAAGAAGCTTTTAATGAAGGTGAAAGAGGAGAGCACAAAATATGGTCTGAATCTGAACATCAAAAGAACTAAGATCATGGCCACTAGGCCCATCACCTCCTGGCAAATAGAAGGGGAAGAAATGGAGGCAGTGAGAGATTTTACTTTCTTGGGTTCCATGATCACTGCAGATGGTGACAGCAGTCACGAAATTAAAAGACGCCTGAGTTTTGGGAGAAATGCAATGACAAATCTAGACAGCACCTTAAAAAGCAGACACATCACCTTTCCAACAAAGGTCCGTATTGTTAAAACTATGGTTTTCCCAGTATAGTGGTACCTCGGGTTAAGAACTTAATTTGTTCTGGAGTATGTTCTTAACCTGAAACTGTTCTTAACCCGAGGTACCACTTTAGCTAATGGGGCCTTCCGCTGCCACTGTGCTGCCGCCATGCGATTTCTGTTCTCATCCTGAAGCAAAGTTCTTAACCTGAGGTACTATTTCTGGGTTAGTGGAGGCTGTAACCTGAAGCATCTGTAACCTGAAGCGTCTGTAACTCGAGGTACCACTGTAGTGATGTATGGAATTGAGAGCTGGACCATAAAGAAGGCTGATTGCTGAAGAATTGATGCTTTTGAATTATGGTGCTGGAGGAGACTCTTGAGAGTCCCATGGACTGCAAGAAGATCAAACCTATCCGTTCTGAAGGAAATCAGCCCTGAGTGCTCACTGGAAGGACAGATCCTAAAGCTGAGGCTCAAATACTTTGGCCACATCATGAGAAGAGAATGGAAAAGACCCTGATGCTGGGAAAGATGGAGGGCACAAGGAGAAGGGGATGACAGATGGATGGACAGTGTTCTCAAAGCTATGAACATGAGTTTGACCAAGCTGTGGGAGGCAGTGGAAGACAGAAGTGCCTGGCATGCTCTGGTCCATGGGGTCACGAAGAGTCGGACATGGCTAAACAACTAAACAACAACAATTGATTTCAGTGGGGCAACCCATTATTGATAATACGTATATATCATCTACTTTAGGACTGAGTTGGATCCAACTCCATGTGTTTGCCATGGGCCGGGAATCAACTTTGGCTGCTGAACAGCAGCCCGAAGGGGAAGTACTTAAGAGTGACTCCACCTGCAGCTGATCTGCCTTCAGGGGCATGGAGGTGATGATGAGAAGAAGCTGGCTTCAGTCTTCTTAAACAGAGCTCTTCGCAGCAGTCAGCTGGAAATAATGCCTGTGATTCCCGTTCTACCTTGCCGCTTCCTGCTCTTTCTCTGGAACCTTGGCTTCATAAACATCAGATTCCCTGACAGCTGGATTGTCTGGCTACATGATTTGATTTTTGTCTGACCCTCAGAATGGACTTAGCTTTGTATGCTGACTCTGCCAAGCATATCTCAGGGACTTGTTTGTTTGTTTGGCCTCACACGCCACTGAGTTGTGCACTCTGTTGCTGGGCAATGAGACTAGGGCAGTGTTGCGACTCTTTTTTGTGCTGTATCACCAGGCCTTGCTTGCTATGTATGTAAGGCATTTCAGTTTCTTGTTACTAAAAGAAGAAAAAGGGGGGAAAGGTGATGACTTTGCTCCTAAGATTGAGATAAGAAACCGAAGAGCTACTTGAGCTTGCTATAATCTTCTTAACACCTCCCTGACAGCTTTGCCTCTTTGCAGACGAATCTAAATGTGAGACAGTGGTTGCCAGAAGGGTGGGTGGGGTGCATCACTTCTAGTTCTCTGTAGCTAAAATATCCTTTCTCTTCCTGGGTAAATGGCACTGTGGAAGAGAGAGAGGCAAGACAGGCAATAATGAAACTGGAAAAGGAGGCACTTAGAGGGGGTGGGGTGGAGGGGTTGGCTCCAGAGAACCAAGAGAGAATGTATTGCCTAATTCCTGTTCCAGGTATAGTGAGGTACTGCCTCTGCTGCCATACTGTAAAGAATCAAAACTTCATTTGTGTGAGTCAGCCTCCCCCTTTGTTAATTCCTGCTGTATCTTTTAAAATTATAATTTAATTTTCTCTTCCCGGAATATAATGAAATAACCATGCCACTCCCCCTCTTTTTTTGCTACATCTCCCTTTTCAACCTACAGACTCTAGTCTGCAGGGCTTGGGAAAGAACATATATAGTCCAGCATCCAGCTCTCACAGCATCCCAGCTTCAAGCAGGGTGTGCTGCCTCCTCCTATGGTCTCCAGCAGCCCTAGCTGTGTGGCATCGGTATATTGCTGACAACGTCATAAAGATGCCACAGTCTCCACTTTCCTCCATTTCCAAAATGAAACATGAACCCTGGGTGAGCTCCTGGAATCTCACACCACTCAGATATTGGTTTTTGTTTTCAACAGTATAAACCTCTTACTTTTTGCTCTTCATCACCCCTCATGCCTCTTCCACCACTCACCAATCTGGGCATCCTAAGCATGCTTAATGCTTCTTGGGTTTTTTGGTCCCGTCCCGCCCCCCCCCCCAATATCAAGTTTGTTTCGTTTCTCCAAAGCTACTGACATGAATGCCACCATTTAGTTACAAAAGGAAGTGTTCCCAAACTTTGCATATAAAAGGAATGATAGTTAGTGTAATAGGATTGTTGTTGTTTAGTCATTTAGTCGTGTCCGACTCTTCGTGACCCCCTGGACCAGAGCAAGCCAGGCACTCCTGTCTTCCACTGCCTCCCGCAGTTTGGTCAAACTCATGCTGGTATCTTCGAGAACACTATCCAACCATCTTGTCCTCTGTCGTCCCCTTCTCCTTGTGCCCTCCATCTTTCCCAACGTCAGGGTCTTTTCCAGGGAGTCTTCTCTTCTCATGAGGTGGCCAAAGTCTTGGAGCCTCAGCTTCAGGATCTGTCTTTCCAGTGAGCACTCAGGGCTGATTTCCTTCAGAATGGATAGGTTTGATCTTCTTGCAGTCCATGGGACTCTCAAGAGTCTCCTCCAGCACCATAATTCAAAAGCATCAATTCTTCGGCGATCAGCCTTCTTTATGGTCCAGGTCTCACTGGATTAGGGTTAAGCTAAATGGGCTTTTGTGATCCCCTCCAACCCTGCAACTCTGATGGCAAAAAGAGACGTCAAAGTGGATGAACAAACTTAATATGACAAATCCCTGTTGTTGGCAGAATGAGTCTTTGCGTAACTAAAGAAAAGAACAAGCACAGACGTGGGTTGGAATGGCAGCAGAGTTTTGTAACTCTGATCTTGGGCACTATTGAGAGTAGGCTACAACTACCAATAGGTGTGCCAAGAGTTGTGTTAACTGCACATATCAGGCGAACATCTTATTCCAAGACCTCCTCAGGCAATGCTTCCCTGTTCTACCACTGCAAGATCTATTGCCCAAGGCCAAAAGGTGAGATGCGGAGGCTGTTGTTTAGGCTCCAGTCCCATCCATTACTGGTGTGTGAAGCTAGGTACACGTGATGCTAGCTGCAACCCATACCTGTCTTGTAATTTCTTGAGAAATACTGCTGTGTGATGCGTTTTCCTTTGAAACACCTTCTGTCTGATTTGAAAATGTACTGCAAGCCACATTCAATTTGCTGTTAAGCTGAGGTGTGTACATTTGAGAGAGCTTTTGCCCAGGCACAAATGATAGCACACAAGCAGAAACAGTTTCATGGATAAAGAGTTGGATTACAATAATGACAATGATAATGCTAGGAATTAAGGTGTCTGTGGGTGTGGGGAAACCAAACTGTTAATGTGCACCGAGCGAAGGCATCCCTGCACCCTCTCTGGTGTGCTCAGCAATGTGCAAATGCAACTTGAAACTCAGGGTGGGGGATGAACACGTTGCATTTTAAGTCCCTAATGTGTGCATAGCCTGCTTCTTGCCAAGTCACTTTCTTTTCTGTTTCTCTCTCTCCAAGGAATGATGTAGAACCTTGGTTCTTTTTGATGTTTCTCCTTCATTGATGGACCTGAAATTCAGAATTAGAGAAAGGAAACAACATTTTCTCTATCCGTTTTCTTCATGCCATTGCATTATTTTGCACACTTATGTCATGTCACCTCTTATTCACCTTTAAACTAAGAAGTCACACATTGATGGACTAGCAGAGTCTATACTCTTCAAAGGCTTGGAAAAGATTACTGCCACCCCTGTCTGATGGGGAGCCTTTACCAGAGAAGTAAGGAGAAGCAGCTGCAGCCGCTTCCAGGTTCTGGTGAGATCTTGCGAGAGCTCTGAGAGATCGGGTGGTGGCCTCTGCATGATCTCTCTGTGCTTCTTGCAAGATCTCACTAGAAGCTAAAGCTGTGTGACCCCAGTAAGAGAAGCTTCGGCAAGCGGGGGGGGGGGAGTATTGCATGTGTGAAGGGCAGCACCTTGCCATTTTGCCTCAGGAATTATCATAATTGAGGTTATATAACTTTTTTGCATTATATAGATATTATATTATCTATCTACATATATTTTGTCCTATGTTGTAAAATGCCCTGTAGTCTTTTGATGAACGGTGGCATACAAGTTTAATAAAGAATGATAAATAAATTTGTGAGGCATCGCTACAATGGTGTTTTTCTAAAATTCAGCTGCTACTCATGTGGAGCTCTTTATCGCCTTTGTTTAATGTGCTGTGTCATTATGCTGCAAATATGGGGAGCAGGTGGCCCTTCAGTTTGAATTTATGCACACCTCTGCATCTGTGCAGGTTGTTAATGCAAGGTATCAGTTAATTTGCATATGTTGTAAGAAGAGACTGGATTCCCAGAAACTGCTTGGGGTGGGAAAATATCAGCCTCATCAAAGCAATGATTTTGTTACCCCAATAAACCTTTCTAGGTTTGAGGTGACATCCCCCCACAAGCCATTTCTGTGGGCTTTCCCTTCTACCCATACAATCTAATGGAGATATTTATCCTGTTCTGGTATTGCAGAGGCACCCACAGAGCAAGGCTTCAGCTTGCTCCAATGAGGGCTAGAGGTGGATTGAGGCCTTTTGAGCGTCTGCCTCTAACCCAGCTCTCCCAGGCTCCATCCCTTCCCTTTTGAAAACTAGAGTCCTAAAAGGGCCAACTTCCAGGCCTGCAGATGATGCTTCTTGTATGCTCCATGGCTACAGCCCCCTTCACCCTTTTACTATTCACTGTATCACCAACATCTGGTTGCAAAAACCCTTTGCGGTCACCTGTACAAGTCATTACACACTGTCACTACTGTAGTGAATAAAATTAAAGCCCGTCCTCTCAGCGATCATCTATTCTGGGAGCTCTGTGTTGCGAATGACCACGTTTTTGAACATTTGCTGTGTCATACTGAAGTTTGTTGGCTATAAAAAGGCAACTGTGTGAAATGCTTTTTCAACACTGTTATGGAGTTTTTTGAAGACACAATTGAGGCGTTCCCAAAGTAAAGGAAGGATTGAACTCTGATTAATAAGAATACACACAGAGGCTTGAACCAGCAAGACTCTGGGAAGGGTGCGTATAATCGTGTCGCTCTGTGCCTGCCCCCCCCCCCCTCCCGGCCCAGGTAGTTTTATTCACAAAAGAATTTTTACAGAGTGTTCAAAAGAACCAATCAGATTTCTTCTGAGCATTTCAACAAACCCACATGGGGAGAAAGTTAAACCACCATAACTAATTAAGCACAGAACAGAACTACAAAGAACATAACTACAAAGAAGAGCATTGGGCAACCCTGGAGGTGATAAGCAATACACATGATAAGGAGGATGGCCAGGAGGACAGCGATCATTATCACCTTTATGTGAGATCTGTTTACCTGGCCCTAAGATTAACATCCTACATCAACGAAACTCGCCCACTGTCTTTGATGACTCAGGATCCTGCCTGGCGAAGCAACTGGGCTGTGTAGGTGACTTGTGAAGAAAGAGAAATGGGCAGTGGAGAAAATGGCCAGAGATGTAGAGGTGTGGATTGATCAAGAATCATATCAAAATAGTTTAAACCCAGTCAACGCAATGCTTTTATTGCTGACACAGATAGCTTACTCTATACTTGTTATAATTCCTCAAAGAAGAAGAAGAAGAAGAAGAAGAAGAAGAAGAAGAGGAGTTTGGATTTGATATCCCGCCTTTCACTCCCTTTAAGGAGTCTCAAAGCGGCTAACGTTCTCCTTTCCCTTCCTCCCCCACAACAAACACTCTGTGAGGTGAGTGGGGCTGAGAGACTTCAGAGAAGTGTGACTGGCCTAAGGTCACCCAGCAGCTGCATGTGGAGGAGCGGAGACGCAAACCCCGTTCTCCAGATTACGAGACTACCGCTCTTAACCACTACACCACACATAGCAATCCCACCTGATCACTACATCTCCGGATATTTGCACTCCTATATCTCACTGTTTTTTATTTTTTAAAATTCATTTTTTAAAATTTTTGTTGTTGTTTTTTGTAAGAAGAGTTTAAGATAGTAGAGGTTAGGGTAGCACGGGTACTGTGTTCTCTTCAAGTTCATTTATGTGTTTTTATATCACAGAAAGATGCCTAGCAGACAGTCCTAAAGAGATCGTAATATCCTCTGCCTATTCTTTTCTAAAACTGAGCAACTAGGCAGGAGCCATGTCAGTCTGTTGAGGCAGCATTGATCATCAGATAAATTTGTGGGAATGTAGTTATAACTTCTTTGATTACACATGAAAAACCAGCCATCTGGTAAGCGCACATGAGCATAATTAAAAGTACAGTGGTGCCCCGCAAGACGAATGCCTCGCAAGACGGAAAACCCGCTAGACGAAAGGGTTTTCCATTTTAGAGTTGCTTCGCAAGACGATTTTCCGTATGGGTTTGCTTCGCAAGACGAAAATGTCTTGCTAGTCTTGCGATTTTCTCCCCGCTTTCCCCCCCTTTTTCTAAGCCGCTAAGCCGCAAATAGCCTTTTAGCAGCTAAGCCGCTAAGCCTTTAATAGCCGCTAAGCCGCTAATAGGGTTGCTTCGCAAGACGAAAAAACCGCTAGACGAAGAGAATCGCGGAACGGATTCTTTTCATCTTGCGAGGCACCACTGTAATCTGCTGAACACGTGAACAATTCCCAGTTGGCCTTTCTGTGTCCAGACAGCCAGTTGCTTTCTTACTGCAATTCACAATCTGAGCACAAGAGGTGTCTGGCGGTGCTGCAACTGTAGGTGTGTATAACGATATTGCATTGAGGGGTAACTTTTGTGTCACTGTTCCCCAGTCATGGAGATTGGTATAACCAATGATAACTTCAGATATCCATTTAGAAAACCGCTTTCCCGTGTGTGTGGCATGTGCCATATGAAAGCTGTGTACAAACAGGAATCATACAATTTCCTAAGGTAGTGTGCATATCATATGTTTCACTCAAACAAAAATGAGAGACATTAGTAACTTCAGCTAAACACATCCACATATTATAGCTATGACTAGAAGAAGTGTCAGGGGGAAGATAGATACATTGAGTACTAGGTATCAAGAAAACAAATAATATACCGTAATTTTCGTTCTATAACACGCAGATTTTTTCTCCTAAAAAGTAAGGGGAAATGTCTGTGTGTGTTATTGAGCGAATGTGTGGTCCCTGGAGCTGACTCGCTGGAGCACAGCGCAAAAATAGGCAAAAATCAGGCAAAAATAAGATTGGGCAGGCGGGCGGAGGGAAGGCGGAAGCTGCTGCTTTCCTGCATTCTGCCTCAGGGTCTTACTGCCTACCCGCTTCTGTTGCTGCGTTTGCTCAAACTCAACAAAGAGCAGGGAATCCCCTGCCCTCCTGGCAAGCAGAGGGTTAAGGAAAGGATCGAGTCCTTCCTTCTAATTCTTTCCTAGTCACACTGAGCGCAGGCTCCAGCCTACCACCTCCTCCTCTCCGTGCTCTAGGGACTCGCAGGCAGCTGAAAAGCATGCAGGTGGGAGAGAGAGAGAGGGGGGGGCTGGCTTGGGGGGGGGCTTTTGCCTTCCTTTCCTCCCCCCCCACCCCGTTAAACCCCTCCCCTGCATTCTTAGCCAGCTGCTTCTCCGCACACCCCTCTTGTGCTCCTTGTCCCTTCTGTGTTTTTCCTTCCCTCCCCATTTAAAACGTGGTGACAAAGCACGGATCCACATGGATCCTCAGGATTTTTGCATTGGGTCACCCCAAATTCACCATCAGATCACATAGCAAGTCCATGGCTACAGTCTGTACCAAAAAAATCACGCACCCACTGTTGCCTGGGGCTGCAATGGTGCAAAAACGTGGTTACAAAGCATGGATCCACAGGATCTTTGCACTGGGTCACCCCAAATTCACCATCAGATCACATAGCATGTCCATGGCTACATCTTGCACCAAAAAACACACGCACCCACTGTTGCCTAGGGTCACAGTGGTGCAAAAACGTGGTTACAAAGCATGGATCCACATGGATCCTCAGGATTTTTGCATTGGGCTACTCCAAACTCACTGTCAGATCACATGTCTGTGGCCACAGTATGAACCACAAAAATCATACATCCACTGTTTCATTTAGAATATTTTTTTTCTTGTTTTCCTCCTCTAAAAACTACGTGCGTGTTATGGTCTGGTGCGTGTTATAGAGGGAAAAATACGGTACATGTAAAAATCAGCATAGTTCATATGTAGCTGAGTAATTAAAGCTACTAAAAATGTCTCTGGTGCTTCTGGAACATCAGAATGCTGAAATTGTGTCCTGGCATCAGAGTTCAAGGTCTTCAGCATTCCCCATGTCACCTTCGGGCATCCCTCAGCCTTTCAAGGATGAGGATGGGTGCAATGAACTTCCGCACAGGGCTGCTGAGCCTGTAGATGTGGAGTCAGGGTCATGGTCCTTGCAAAGTCCGGAAGGGATTCTGCAGGCCTTTGTGCCAGTGCATGTCTTGGCCTATAGGGATGGATACAGCGACCTGGAATCCACACAGGACCTGAGGAAGTAAGAACAGTAGGGCATCCTGCCCCTAGGTAATTAAAGGAACAGGTCCCTCTCACTGTGGGTTGGGTATCTGCTGGTAAGTCACTAGAGGTCATTCCAGAGGTCGTCCCTGAGATATCTCTTTCCTACAATGCTATTCCATAGGAGAAAAATTATTAGGAAAGGAAACAGTTAATTGATTTAAGGTAAAGAGAACAGGAGTTAAAGCACAGGAAGGACATCCATCAACAATATCCTTAGCTTGTGTCAAAGGAATGGAAAAATAGTTTAAAATCAGCTGTTTAGCTCCCTGGTATAAAAATGCATGGCTTTCAATTGGATTAGAAAGTAATGGACTGAATGATTTCAGAGCGGAATCAGCATGTTGACTACCTTCTGAAATTATATCCTGGAATTCTGTATGGGAGCAAAATGTGAGCAGCATAGAAAGGCATGTCAAGAACAAAGAGAGTAGATTAAAATCTAGCATAGGAGAAAGATAGAAATTAGCCAAATGTGATAAAAAGATATCCCACTTCACACAAAATCACAAAATGCAGTGGAAATGTAGGCTGGTCTCTGTCAGTTTCCTGATTAGCTGCAAAAAAAAAAAAAAAAAAAAAAAGCCAGTTATTTTCAGAATCCTTATACATTAAAACACTCTAGAGGTGTTGAATAGGAACCTGTTTTTGGACAAAAACCAATTTTCAGGGTACCTGTTGAATTAAAACTAGGCATGAATCTTTAGGAGGGTTAAAATAAACTATCCCAAGTTAGTCAGTAAATGCAAACAGATAGGAAAGAGAAGAACTCATTAAGGACTCATGCTCCTGTTTTAGAAAAAAAAAAGCAAATAACAAGCAGCAATATCAAATCCAGTGTTAGGCAAATCAGAGTGTAGCCACTCTAAAAATCACTATTCTGTCAGCAGTGTCTGGGGAAAAAAGTAGTCCTGTGGTGAAAACATTGTATTAAGGAAAATAGGTGAAAACATTGTATTAAGGAGAAATCACGCGTATGAAGTGACTCCAAAACTCTGCAACTGCTGTAAAGTAAATTCATTAGGAATTTTAAGTTCAGGGAGGAAAGGAGAAGAAACAGTCTGCAACAAGTGATGAAGAATGAGTCTCACTGTCTGAGGTGGAATCAGACCTGTATGCTATGTCTTTATCTTATAAACCACCATAGGGAACTGGAATTGAAAAGTAGCAAGTTCTGCTGTCAGTAGATTCAAACCAGCACTGCCCTTAGTGGCATGGCGCAGATTTGTCACAGGAGACTGTGTGTTAACAGCAACTGTGTTAGAAGCAATAGCTGGCTCTGCTAATTTAGCTTCAGCAAAAGACTGACAATCAGCTGGCACAACAGTCTTTGTTCTCCCATTCAGACTCAGGCTGGAAGGCCATCTGTTGTGGCATTGCCTGTCTTTAGCAGGATGCACTGAAGGAGACAAAGCTGCTGCTAGGAGGGCGGATGTGTGAGTCTCGGTGTCAATATTCTGGCAAGGCTTACTCATTTGAGCAATATATCTGTTTCTGGCTTCTGGTACATCGCTTTAAGAGCAGTCTTGCAATCAGCATTTGCATTTTCATAAGCCAATTGTTTCATTGAAACTTCAGAGGCCTCAAGGTTTGGAATTAAAATACTGGCTCCTCTTAGCCCATCAAGAATGCCATGCAAGGCATTTTCTGTCACACTTCACTTCAATTTTCTAAAAACTGCAAACTGATTCATGGGCTCTCTGTTCCTGTGCATTCTGAACAACAGGACAGACTGCTAATAATGGTAAGGTGTCAGCTATTTTTTCTTCACTGCTTCCTTCTGCCATATTTGGAATAGTCAATTTTTGCACTGTGGTCTGAGCCCCTTGTGGGCACTGGTCCACCGAAGGTGGCATGGAATTTACATTCGATCCAGGCAAATTTTTGGCAAAGGAAGGTGCCAATGGAATTACCTTTGGCATGACCTCTGAGGAGAGAGGCTGGAAATCTAGAGGCTGAGATGGGGGGAACAATATTATGGTATTTTTAAAGGCAGCTAGGGGTTGTAACAATGTGGGAGCATTCATAGAGACAACTGGTGGATGGAGCAAAGGGTTAGAGAGCTTTCCAACTGTGTCTCTACACAAATGCCAGGTGTGCAAGACTTGTAGAGATGCCTCAGGATGTCTATGGAGTGCATCTCCCAGCTCATTCCATTTCTTAATGTCATATGTACCCCCCTCTGGAAACCAGGGGCACAGTCTAGCAATCTCTAACAACAAATTTTCTACTAGGGGTGCTAAATGCTTATCATGCCCTGCCTGAGCTAGCAAAAATAACAAATTATTCCTATGTTTTTCCTGCCTATGTGAAAGCTTGCTTCCCATGATCTCACCTGAAGGGTAATGGACGCGCATCTTTGGGGCTCATTCCGAGCGAATGAGATCCTAAGTCCGGGAATCGTTTTGCAGGCGATGATCCACCGCGACCGAGGGATAGCAGGTTGCTAGCTCCGAGGGGAGTCCAATCCTAGGGGTTTCCTTTTGCTGAGGTTTCCTTTTAGCTGTGCCTCAACTGCTGAGGTTTTCTTACAAGCCTCACACTGTTCTCTTTTAGGTTAGCCTCACACGTTTCTTTTTAGCTTTCCCTCACACGGGGCACCACTTGAGGCGTTCCCAAAGTAAAGGAAGGATTGAACTCTGATTAATAAGAATACACACAGAGACTTGAACCAGCAAGACTCTGGGAAGGGTGCATATAATCGTGTCTCTCTGTGCCTGTCCGTCCCCCGTCCCCCGTCCCCCCCGGCCCAGGTAGTTTTATTCACAAAAGAATTTTTACAGAGTGTTCAAAAGAACCAATCAGATTTCTTCTGAGCATTTCAACAAACCCACATGGGGAGAAAATTAAACCACCATAACTAATTAAGCACAGGGTAAAAAAAGAACAGAACTACAAAGAAGAGCATTTGGCAACCCTGAAGGTGATAAACAAGCAATATACATAATAAGGAGGATGGCCAGGAGGACAGCGATCATTATTACCTTTATGTGAGATCTGTTTACCTGGCCCTAAGATTAACATCCTACATCAAAGAAACTCGCCCACTGTCTTTGATGACTCAGAATCCTGCCTGGCGAAGCAACTGGCCTGTGTACGCAACTTGTGAAGAAAGAGAAATGGGCAGTGAAGAAAATGGCCAGAGATGTAGAGGTGTGGATTGATCAAGAATCATATCAAAATAGTTTAAACCCAGTCAACGCAATGCTTTCATTGCTGACACAGATGGCTTACTCTATGCTTGTTATAATTCCTCATAGCAATCCCACCTGATCACTACATCTCCAGATATTTGCACTCCTACACACAATGCTTTGCTCATTGATGAACTCAAAAGAGATTAGGCATGACATTGCTTATTATTGGAACTATTTGCAAAGTTCAGTGCATTGAATTTGCAGTTGCAAGGAAATGAGGCCAAACTTGTCACCTCTATGTTTCTTTCAAAGTCAACTCTATTCAAGCACAATATAGCATACTCTCCAAGTGTCCAGGTTTAAATGGGACATCTCGGATTGACAGAAGCCACCCCAGCTTCTGATACCAATCTGGGATGTTCACTTTTGGCTCCCATACTCTGGTGGCACCAAAAGGTGAGTATTTTTTGTTTCATGCTGTGGCACAAGTCAGTTGGCTCTGTAATAAACAAAAACATGTTCTAATTCCCTTATGGGGGACACAAGAGCCCTTATAGAGTCCTTTGTAGGTTCTCCATCGGTCAGAGAAAAGAACAGAGGCCAACCAGAGAATATTGAGAAGCAAAGCAGCTATTAAGCTTGATCCTTTATTGAACTGTTGCAACAGGGTCTCCCCTCACACGTAGGAGAGAGGAGGACCCAGAACCAAGGTGTGACTGCCCTTATATAGACATTTTAAATTCCCTGCCCTGGAGCTCAAGACCATCCTTCCATACATCATACATACATCACAGAAGGGGTGTAACCCAAGCCCACCCCCCACAAACATCATACGTACATCACAGAAAAGATGGTCTACAACAGAAATTTGAATGTTGTTGTTTTTCCTGGGTGCCAGGTTATCTGATAATGCCTTATCTGATTGCCTTTCCTGGTAATCTGCCCATTCCTTTGAGATGGTGATTACCCAGTTCCTGAGACAATGGGAAGGCTCCCCCACCCCTCCTTGCAGAGAAAACATTTCGTCAGTTTGGGAGTTAGAATGGTTTCAGGGCGGTCCTCCTGTGCTGCTCCAGACATGTGGTTCACACATCTATGTAGGCGCTTGGTTGGTACATTTATGAACATTTATTATATATAAGACCTCATTTTTTTTTAATTTCAGCTCACACCAGAGCACAGAACCAAAAAATGGGGAAAAACCTTTCCTTTCCTTACCCCCACCACTCTTCTTCCTCCTTCCATCATGGCACTTCCAGAAGCTGGCTTCCAGAAGTACGTCTGCAGTGCTGGCAAAGGAGGAGGAGGAGGAGGCCATGCCTTCCCCTAGCCTGTGCCAGCCAGCACAGTATCACCCAGTGCCACAGAAATAGAGGTAGAGACAAAAGAGGAGGAGGCCAGTGGACAAAGGTAGCAGGGGGAGTAGGCAAGTAGACAAGCAATGGGATCATCAGGATGTGGGGGCTGGTGTCCTAGTTTGGCCTCTTGAAATGATGGAGGACATGATCTAGGCCCTTGCAAGCTATACCAGTTTCTGAGCCTGTCTGAGCTGTTCTGTGAGGTTATTTTGTGTGCATTTGGATTTGCCTGAGCAACTTGCGGATCTTCTTTCATTGGAAATTCCAGATTGGGCGGAATTCCAGATTAGGAAGTTGGATAGTGAAGGAAGAACCAACTGAGCAACAGAATGGCATTGAGCTGAAGTTTAAGAAATCACACCAAAAGTTTTGGTTATAGAAATAAATTTCTGTGTGCCACTTACAGGGGAATCAAAACTGGAAGGGTTTGGATAGAAGTAAATTTCTGATCTCTATCCTGCACTATGGACAGTGGTTAAGAAACTCCTTGTTGCATTTCCAACATATTTGGTGGAATGTGGTATTAGTGTGTTCATCCAGTTTCTCTCCAACTTGACTCCAGATTACTAAACATGGTGTTTTAAGACTCCTGCTAAGTGACTTCAAATCAGACATTGGGAAACTGGTATCACTTCATCAAACTCATCCATTGCATTAAGAATTTATTGAACAGTGAGATAGTTAGGAAATGTGGTATCTAAGATTCTTGCTAAATTACTAGTAGACTTTGAAAAGCTGGTATCGCTGCATCAAGTCCATCAATTTTGTTGAATTAATTAAACTAAATGGTTTTTAAATTAAACTAAACTGATTTTTAATAAATGTGCAATAATTGTTACTATTTTGATTTTTTGTCTTTCTTAGTGGCTCCACAATTTTTCCATGTTCTCACCGCCTCAAGGCAAGGAATCACACAGGGGTGGAAATTGTGCTGCAAACAGCAACTTTCTGTGCAGACATGCAATATATCTACATATGTAGTGGTTTCGCTCCTACAATACACACTAACTTTAAGAAGTGCTTTCTCTTGGAGAAGAATATTTTCATACACATATGTTTGGAAAAGAAAGAGAATTAAATATATTCCAGAAGACTTTCCTTGGCTAACAGAGTGTGTGGAAACAAAATAGAAAGCACTTAAGGTGGAAGGTGGAGCTTTGGGGTCATTTGGACTTGAAAGGAGTAAGAAACAAGATTCAGGCTCCACTTTTAAATATGGAGGTCTGGCTGGAAGAAACATGGACCTTATTGGGCCAGAGCTTCTCCGAAATCTGGTGCTTAATACCAAGGACTACCAAAAAAAACCGGCAGAGAGGAATTGAGAGAGAATTAAGAGCCTCGGACATGAGATCTCCAGGCTGATAGTAGATTGATTGATGGACGTTTGTTGGGGATTGAAACCGGGAAAGGGGTGGGGTGGAGTCTGGGAATCCAAAGGGTGTATAATTTAACCTGTTCTGTTTTTATTTTGTTTGGATATTTGTATGAAAATTGGGGAAATCGTGGAAGGGAATTTAGGCCGACTTTAGAAAAAGGTTTAAAGAATAAGCAATGATGTATAAATATAGTTTATAAGGCAAAATTGGCTTTTTTAAATGAACTAAATATAAAAAGGTTTAAAAATAGGGATAAGAACTTGTCGAACCAACAATCTGAACTGGAATACAAGAGGGGGAGGTGTGGGGAAGTCAGGGAAATATGTTATAGAAAATAAGGATTGTGAACTTTATGTGTTTTTAAACTTTTTTTTCTCTTTTTTGATTTTTTATGGTGGAAAATCTTCATAAACATCTTTAAAAAAACAAAAAACAAAATAGAAAGCACTATGGATAGAATTTCAGCATGTAGATTTTTCAGAATATTTGTGGTAAAATATTCACTAACCCAGGCTGTATCACACTGGTCGCTGGGTATTTAGTATAAAACTCTATAGTCAAGATGCACTGGCTGAGGGGCTATGAAATATGATGGAAGCCCCACTGTGCTGGTGGAACACCACTGCCATGAAATACTGGTGCTGCTTTGATACACTGGTGGGACTCTCTGCAGGGATATCCATTCCATGGGCACAGCTTTACTGTGGTTTGGGTGCAAGGAGGGCTGTGTACAGGAGGACGAGGCATGGGCAGATGGCATGAAGGCGTAAACTGGGGCAAAGCAGAGCTGCAGAACAGAAGAGACAAGTGGCCTCAGTAATGGGGTTGGGACAGGCATGCAATCCTATCTGTAGCATGCAGTTTTCTCCAGCAAAGATCCCTGGGGCAGTATTACTCATTCCCCCAAATTAGCTTTTCCATGATAAATATATGTTAGGTATGTGAAACGCATGGGACACGGGTGGCACTGTGGGTAAAACCTCAGTGCCTAGGACTTGCCGATTGCATGGTGGAATCCCTGCGGCGGGGTGAGCTCCCGTCTTCGGTCCCAGCTCCTGCCCACCTAGCAGTTCGAAAGCACAATTAAGTGTAAGTAGATAAATAGGTACCACTTTATAGCGGGAAGGTAAACGGTGTTTCCGTGTGCTGCGCTGGTGCCGGCTCGCCAGAGCAGCTTCGTCACGCTGGCCACGTGACCCGGAAGTGTCTCCGGACAGCGCTGGCCCCCGGCCTCTTAAGTGAGATGGGCGCACAACCCTAGAGTCGGACATGACTGGCCCGTACGGGCAGGGGTACCTTTACCTTTCTCTTTATGTGAAATGCACAATCAGGTCTTGTAACAGTGCCTGGGGAACTCACTGAGTGGAAGGTGCTATAGCATTGATGTTTGTGTGCAGGGAGGGCCAAGGTGTTACTGGGGGTGTCCACCTCAACATCACTGCATTGGCTCTCCCCGTGCCCAAGTTGCAATGAGAAGAAGAAGAAGAGTTTGGATTTGATATCCCGCCTTTCACTCCCCTTCAAGAGTCTCAAAGCGGCTAACATTCTCCTTTCCCTTCCTCCCCCACAACAAACACTCTGTGAGGTGAGTGGGGCTGAGAGACTTCAGAGAAGTGTGACTGGCCCAAAGTCACCCAGCAGCTGCATGTGGAGGAGCGGAGACGCGAACCCGGTTCCCCAGATTACGTGACTACCGCTCTTAACCACTACACCACACTGGCTCTCTATCCCTGTGAAAGGTAAGCACCGCTTGTGTTTGCATGGAAGCTGGGTGTTTTGCTTTTAAGCATGCTTTCCCTCTTCTTCTTCTAGGCTGGCCTAGTTCACTCCACCCCTCTGGTAATTTGTGTTTAGATCACTCCTTCCTTCAGAGGCGTGGGAACAGCTCCAATTCTTGATTGAAATACATACCAGATCTAACCATGACATAAGCGCTAAAAGAATTAATGCAAAGTGAGATGCAGACCAAGAACTAATTAGATACGATGCAATAAATGTTGCCACATCTGTCTTCAGTGCGGTCTGTATAAAAGGTTGTTGGTGAATGAAAGAGACAAGTGACAATATCTTTGAAGGGAAGCAACACGCTCTTGGGGAAACTATGTTCCAATGCACACAGCTATACTAGCAAAAGAAATCCACGGAGGAAAGATAACAACAGGAGAATGGCAGGGATCTTGGAAATTTTGTTTTTTGTGCTGGTGGCTCTTATGATTCTGCACTTGAGACAGCTCTGGTCACGCAGACACTACCCTCCTGGACCTTTCCCACTTCCTGTCATTGGAGGCATGTGGCAGATTGGGAAAATACTTTCGCCAGATACTTTCCTGAAGGTACTTCTTTCTAAATCATTCACTAGTTGAGTAAGAAGCTGGCTTAATAGAACTGCAGATTATTTTATTTCTACAGCAACTGGTGAGTAAAGTGTTGTGTTGGTAAAACCTTCTGGAAAATGGAAGTGTGACATGTAGTGCAACGTCAATTGGAACATTTGTTCCTCTCTTCATCAAAACTACAGTATTCTGCAGGTATTCTGCATGCTATAGCAACTTTAATTGTACACATAGTAAATTCAATTAAGGATTTCAATGTAATAATAATAATAATAATAATAATAATAATTTATTATTTATACCCTGCTCATCTTAATCTGGCTTGGTTTCCCCAGTCACTCTGGGCAGCTTCCAACAAAATATTAAAAATACAATAAAACATCAGACATTAAAAACTTCGGGTCATTCCATGTCAGTTCAACGCGTCATGTCACCCACTGTCTCACATTTTGATGAAACTTGGTGTACACCTTTCCCTTAAGGTTGAAAGAAACCCCCTTAAATTTTCCCCCTCTATCTCAAACGGTTTCACTTTTATAGCACTTCAAAGTTTCATGAAATCTGCATTTCTGTTCCTCTTGAGATCCTTGGCCTTGTGTACATTTTATTTTCTCCCCTCCATAACCAATGATCATATCAGATAGAGGGGGGACATTTAAGGGGGTTTCTTTCAACCATAAGTGAAGGGAATACACCAAGTTTCATCAAAATCTGAGACGGTGGGTGATGAAACCCTTGTTTTTTGCATTGATTTGATGTGGAATGACCCTTTCCCTAAATAGGGCTGCCTTCAGATGTCTTCTAAAAGTCAGATAGTTATTTATTTCCTTGACATCTGATGGGAGGGCGTTCCACAATAACCACTTCTCACAGTGAGGGAACCGTCAGAAGGCCCTCGGCGCTGGACTACAGTGTCCGGGCTGAACGATAGGGGTGGAGATGCTCCTTCAGGTATACTGGGCCAAAGCCATTTAGGACTTTAAAGGTCAGCACCAACACACTGAATTTTGCTGGGAAATGGACTGGGAGCCAAGTAGGTCTTTCACGATTTCAAATTTCTCATCATAACGAATCTTATCTGGCTTACAGATAGGTAGCCGTGTTGGTCTGCCATAGTCAAAACAAAAAAAAATTCCTTCCAGTAGCACCTTAAAGACCAACTAAGTTAGTTCTTGGTATGAGCTTTCGTGTGCATGCACACTTCTTCAGATACACACAGAGTGTGTGTATCAGAGTGTATCTGAAGAAGTATGCATGCACACGAAAGCTCATACCAAGAACTAACTTAGTTGGTCTTTAAGGTGCTACTGGAAGGAATTTTTTTTGTCTTATCTGGCTTGTTTGCATTACCAATAATCATTTTTAAATATATAATGCCAGATTGATTGGCTGTATGATTACCCTGTATTTAATTTTGGGGGAGCAAATCCATATACATTATTCAGGGATATATAAGAAAAGAAAAACTTTTTGTATACATTATATTAGCTGCAATATTCTAAAATACGTTTGTGAATTACTTTTTTACATATGGGATGACTTTATATTTAACCATAAATTTAATATTCTATATATGTATATGTATATTCTATACACTGTATTTGCTCGATTGTAATGCATACCTTTTTTTGGCCAAATTACGTCATGAAAATTAGGGTGCGCATTAGATTTGATGGCACATTTACATTCACCAGCAAATACTTTTTTGGTTTCAAGGTTTTGAAAATTGAGGTGCACATACTGTATGTATATGTAAATGTCTCCTATAAAACAAAATGATTTCTATTAACTAATATATTGTTATAAGTAGAGTGGGGAGATCTTCCATTAAACCCAAGAAATTGGTGAATGTCAGAATCTAGCTAATATTGGGGATATGAATGCAAAACACAATCTGCAGAACTGTGCCACACAAGGAATCCCTGGGCTGGCTTATGGAAACCAGCTTGACCAGGGCTAGTTAAGAACAAAAACATTAATAGACAAAGGTGTGGATGGCTTGTGATTAACACATCAAAGGAAGGTTCTCAAGTCTGTGCTCACAGGCTGGCCTCACAGGAGAAATGTTGCCCTAGTTTTTAAACTAGGCTTGGGATAGCAGATGGATGGGGAGGAGTTGCTTGGAGCAAAGGTGTGTTAGGAAGAAGAAGGAGAACAACTACAGTGCCTTGGACGAGAACCTTGGACTATAGTGCTACACTGCTGCGGGGAACAAGCCACCCCAGAGATGACCATCCTGTAAGATCTGGACTCCCACAATTCAAATTCAGTTGCAAATATGCGAATAAATCATTTTTCTTAAAGCTACAACAGTTTCCACTACATCCTGATTCTCAAAGTAGCACAGACCCTATGGGAGTGCCTGGAACCTCCTTGGCATCTTGCCACAGCAGCTTGGCAGAGATTGGAGGTGGCCCCCAACCTTTTAACAATATAAAGAATTATAAGGGCTATAAGAAACCCACCCTGGATTGAGAAAATCTAAGCAACTATTAGCCAGTTTTGAGTTCGAGCACTGCCAGGGCCAATGCTGCACAGAAAAGCACCTGTGAGCTGCTGCAGCCACCACCACCTCACCTGGTGCTTGTGAGCAGGACCTACCACAGGGGAGGAGGGTCAACTCCTGCCTGAGTATCACTCCTTCAGGGATGTGTTCTGCAAGAAGGAGCCAGCAAAGTTGCCATGGCACCAACTATATTGCTGTGTGATTGAGCTATTCCTGGGGGCGCCCTTCCCTTGGAGCTGCCTCTACCCAACGTCTGAGGCTGAGCTTACAGTTCTGTAGTAGTTCCTGGATAATGATTTGGCAACAGGCTTCTTGCAGTCATTGAAGGTGCTGGATGGTGCCCCAGTAGTGTTTGTCAAGAAGAAGTGGGCAGTGGAGCTGAAGGTAAAAAAGGGTAAAGGATTCCTGGACAGTTGAGTCCGGTCAAAGGCGACTATGGGGTTGCGGCACTCATCTCACTTTCCGGTCGAGGGAGCTGTGACGGAAGCCAGAGAGCACGGAAACACCATTTACCTTCCTGTCACAGTGGTACCTATTTATCTACTTGTACTGGTGTGCTTTCAAACTGCTAAATTGGCAGAAGCTGGGACAAAGCAATGGGAGCTCATCACCAACCTTCCAATCAGCAAGCCCAAGATACTCAGTGGTTTAGACCACAGCACCAACCGCGTCCCTTTAGTGGAGCTGAAACCTTGCTTGGATTATAGAAACCCCAACCTGATCAAATCCCCACTTGGTACCCATTGCCTCTCTGAATGGTTTTCCTTTGCCCCACTCCTTTCCCATGGAAGACTCATTCTTTAGTGCTAAATCGGAGCAAATGTCAATCTGAATAAAATCTGAACTTCTGTTTGTTCTGACTGAGCACTAAAGAGTGGTTTTCCTTGCAAGGGGGGGGGCAGCAGAACAAGATTTAGTGTGGGTAAGTCCTCAGTCTCACAACAACTGGACAGCCTTGAAATACACTCTGTTGTGGCGAAGAAGAAGCCTTTGCCAGCTCACTGAATGCCTGTGGCAATGGGCTATAGTCACAAAAGCTTGTAATAATCTGCTATATTTTAACATGACGGTTCTCTTTTCTACTTTGATGCTAATGGCAGCTGGCTAAGCAATATGGAGACATTTACAATGTATGGCTCGGACATTATCCTATGGTAGTACTGTCTGGATTCCAAACGGTGAAAGAAGGCCTTACAAACTCACCAGAAGTCTTGTCTGAACGACCGGTGACCGTTTTCCTGAAAGCTGCACTTAAAAAAAAGGGTAAGTTGTTGAGAAGGCTGATGGGTTTTGCTGGCCCTATCTCCAGAGAAGTGTATAAAATCAAACTCTGACTATGCCCATCAACCGAAGCTCTTTCCAACAGCAGAGGTCTTCAAAGAAGTCATTGCACTGCATTTACCAGCTTGGTCATTAGGCACTAAGATTGCCACAAAATCTGGTTCATAGGCTAGGCTCTTGTGCAAAACTCAGAAGTCAACAAAGGTGATATGAACTTATGATAACACTTTTTGTGGGAGTCTTGGGAAGGTACTGAAAGAGGAAGTCTTGCTGATTTGAAAGGAAGAAGTGACTCTTCCGTGCATGAGAAGTAGAGTGAAGGAATTAGTGGTGAATATATTCTGATTTCATTAATCCTGTGATGCCTCCTCAATGCTACATGACTGCTGTCCAGAGGGACTAAAGTGCAAAAAAGTGGAACCAAAATAAACTAGAACAAAAAAATTATAGGATTTCAGCAGAAAGTTATAGGATATACACTTATTGGAAATGAAGCAGTCTCTTCTTTTTATGTTTAGGTTCTTTTCTTTATTGATTTGCCTTTTTATGAACCTTATTTTTTGATAGTTTTCTATAAGTATTACTTATATGCAGGAATTAATATTTGAACATATATATCTGTGATAAAGGAGGACGTTTACAGAGAACTGAGGATTAGAAAAAGAAGGGATCTGTGGAAGACAAATCAGAGAGGGTTTTCTCAGGGTCTGAGGCTGAGGAACGGGGAGACCTCCCAGGTGGGAGATGGGGGGAATCAACTCTCGGTATTCTTTTCTTGATATGTTGCCTTTTCTTATCTTTCTATAAAAGAGTTTGGATTTTACTGCTTAATATGTTAAAACCTTTAATAAAACTCTATTAAAAGAAAAGGAAATGAAGCAGTGTGACCACCTCAATAACATAACAATCACAAATAATCATGAATGCACATTAAAAGGATATCTGGAAGGATCCTGTGTGCTATATTGAAATAAGTTCCAGTGCTTGAAGACAAGATTGAGTGATGGCCTCTTAGGCATTTTCTGAAGAGTACAGTGCTGGTGAATATCACTTTACTAGACAGATTCTGTTCCAGTCTTGCAGTTCTTAGGCTGTGAAAGAATGGCATCTCTGAAATACACAGGTATTATCTGCACTAAATTTGGTCTCATCTTGGTTGACTGACAATTTTAAAAATATGGCATTTTTGTGAGTAATGTTTTCTCATTGATTCCTTCCTGTTTTAGGTTTGGTCTTTTCAAATGGTCACACCTGGAAGCAGCAGAGACGGTTCAGTGTCATTACTATGCGGAAGCTGGGTCTGGGGAAGAAAGGCATGGAGTTCCAAATACAAGAGGAAGCCCATCGTCTTGTGGAGGTCTTTGCACATGCAAAAGGTATGTGATATTACCGTATTTACATGAATCTAATGCACCCTCCAATATAATGAACACCTCAGTTTTCAAAACCCTGAAAGCAAAAAAAAAAATTGCTGGCAAATGCGAATGCGCCATCAAATCTAATGTGCACCCTAATTTTCACACTGTGATTTGGCCAAAAAAGGTGCACATTACACTCGCGTAAATATGGTAAGTAATGATGCTGATACCTATCCCAGTTTGCAGTGATCTTTATGCACAATCTCTGCACATTTTGGAATGGAATTTTATACATTTTCACTTTTATTCAATTATTTTTAAAATAGCAATTGATCCTAGCAGCTTTCTGAGATATAAATGTAAATGATTTCATTTGCAGGGCAGCCACATGATTTTTCCCTCCCCATCACTAATGCAGTGTCCAGCTTGATATGTGTTTTGGCTTTTGGATACCGATTTTCTCTTGAAGATGAAAAATTCCAAAAATTGATCGATGCCGTTGATTGCATGTTGAAAGATTCAAATAGCTTACTTCACATGGTGAGTAGACTTTTGATTCCCAGAGGCCCTAACTCAAATAAGCATTCACAGAACATTATGGTAGTACTCCTAAATCTTAGGGCTCATCTACACTTCCATTTGTCCTGCAGGTTTCTCCCCCTGGAAAACCTGCTGTTCACCACTGAATTGGAACAAATGTCAGTTGCTTTTTCTGTGAGTTGATGTTCCAATTCAGTGATAAACAGTGGGTTTTCCTGGGGAAAGTGACAGGAAAATGAAAAACCGTTTGGATCTGTGTCTAGAAAGCAGGACACAAGCAGAAGTGTGCATGAGCCCTCAGAGTACTCAATTCATTGGAGGGAGATGTGAATTTTAAGTCCGTGTTGGATTTGTATGCCTCCTTCCAGCAACTTCTGCAGCCAAGCTGATACCAAGGAAGGAAAGTCCACAACCTCCTGAGGGCGTCCATTCCACTGTCAAACAGCTCTTACTGTCAGAAAGTTCTTCCTGATGTTCAGTCAGAATCTCCTTTCTTGAAAATTGAAGCCATTGATTCAAGTCCTACCCTTTGCAGCAGGGTATAACAACAACAACAACAACAACAACAACAACAACAACAACAACCATTATTTTTTTAGGAAAAAAGGTGCCACAACTCACCATTAACGCCTCCCTTGTTTTCTTATAATGGCAATGGTGCCAAGCTAAGAGGTGCCGGAACTGAGTTCTAGTGAGTTTCAGCTGAACCTGATTATTATTATTATTATAGGAGAAAACAAGCTAGCTCCATTTTCTTTGTGACAGCTACAAATCCACCTGTTACCTCATTCAACCCATGTTTTATGAGTTTTGTCGCAAGAATATCACGGGTGACTTTGTCAAAAGCCTTACTGAAATCAAGATACACTATAACCACAGCATTCCCCTGATTCACCAAGCTTGTAACTCCATCAAAAAGAGAAATGAGATTCATCTGGCATGGCTTACTTTTGAGAAACCCATGCTGGGTCTTAGTAATCACAGCATCCTTTGCTAAGTGCTCACAGACCGACTGCTGAATGAACGAATGCTGCACTAAATTCTTTGCAACAAAAATGAACCAAAATGTGAAAATAATTCACCTTAGCACTGTGTCCTTAAGCTTTGATAGTTCACATAAATTTAATACATATATACTCACTTTTCTCAGTATTCAAAGAGGCTAAAGAGAAACCAGGAATGAACAAAAAACCCCACAAAGCATCAGAAGCAATATAATCATAACTTCAACACCTTTTAAAAACTTATTAAAATAATATGTAGCAGAATCAGAAGAGACAGGTTAGTTAAGTTCAGAACACAGCAGCATCTATCCATCAACAGATCATCTTCAGACCCATGTTTATTCACTTAAACAGAAAAGTTTAGGAGGAACTTCCTAGAAAGCGTATTTCATGTTTTTGCTGCCACTATGGGAAATTCTCCAAGAATTCTGCCAGCTGCTCTATTTCTAATGGGACCCAGAGCAGGGCTCAGAGACTGAAGTTGTGGTTCTGAAAGGAGAATACAGCTTTAGGTACCCTGGTCCTGGGTCATGAAGGGCTTAAAAATACGTAACAGTAAGAATGGTGTAAAACGAATGTTATATGAACTGACTGCTGGCAGCTGCAGTTTTGTCCTGGTTAAACATCCCAACCTGTCTTCTAGTGCGGTCCTATTTAGTATGCCCAATTCACTGCCAGCTGAAGTGATGTAAAAGCACTCTGCCACCTGCCACCCGGGAGTAACTCTGGGTCAAAGAGCGCCCACAGACATTTAGCCACAGCCTCAATAATAATCCAGGCCATGATGCTGAAGTGCCAGTCCAAATGAGTGTGTTGATAGACCTTGTTACCAAACCACTTTGTGGTAGTGACTTGTGGTTTTTGCTTTCTCCTCCTCTGCAGCTGTATGAAGTCTTCCCGTGGCTCATGAAACATTTCCCAGGGCCTCATAGGAAGTTATTTGCCTCCGCAGACTTGATACTTTCATTTGCAAAGGAGGAGTTAGAAAGGCACAAAGAGCAACGAAAGGATGAGCCACAGGATTTCATTGATTTCTATCTACTTCAGATGGAGAAAGTAAGCATCCACTGTCAACTCCAGGCACTTGGGGCCTGTCCACACTACAATGTGTGTTTGTGTCTGAGTTCCCACTTACTTTGTGTAGTCCAGATGAAGTTACCCTCAAACAGCACCTGTCTTGATTCTTTCCCTCTGTAAATTTGGGTGTACCTGATACAGGGATAATTCAATATACAGTTGTACCTTGGTTCCCAAAGGGAATCCATTCCGGAAGTCTATTCGACTTCCAAAACGTTTGAAAACCAAGGTGCAGCTTCTGACTGGCTGCAGGAACTTCCAGATTTGCAGCATTTGGGAGCCAAGACATTCAAGTCACAAGGCGTTCGACAACTAAGGTATGACTGTATTGGGGGAAACTGGACTTTAAATCGCTTCATTTGTGCTAATAGATGATTTATTGTGGTGGTTTTGGTTGGGTGGATCAATAATCACTTTTTGCTGCTCAGAGTGGGCAGGGTATAAATAATATATGATGATGATGATGATGATGATGATGATGTCCTTTCAGCCTCCTTTTCTACTCCAGCCAGCTTGATTTCATTTTAGGGTGGGGTGGGGTGGTCAGACAACAAAGCCGCAGAGCCATTCAGAAGTGTAGAAAGTCCCTGATCTGCTCTGAGATGCCATGTTAGTGGTGTGATCTGATTCAGAAAAAACATTTCCAAGATCACCCCAGTTCACCTTGTAATTTCAGGTACACAAACAGACAATGCAAACCACTATTAAATAAGTTTGGGAGAGCATACCCATAAACTTGCACTGGATTTGTGCAGATGATGCCACTGTTTTTGCACCATCACCCCAATTTTTTTTGGGAAAGCTGACTTGGAAAGGGCTGTGGTTTCTTTTTATTATCTCTTATTCTGCATGTCTTCAGAAGGGTGTTGGAGAGATCCTTTCCTACTCCAGTCTATGACTCTCCAAGTATCTTCCTGCACACTCAGCTGTAAAACATATTATTAGGTGTTGCGATAGGAAGACACCCCCCACCCCAAGGTCAGATAGATTTTGTGTGGCCTGTAAATAATTCCAACATTTCACTTTTCCCATTATCGTCAATAGAGCAAGGATGACCCCAACTCTACCTATGATGAAAGCAACCTGGCAGAGTGTGTTCTTGACCTTTTTATCGCAGGGACAGAGACGACTGCTGCTACTCTGCAATGGGGACTGCTGCTCATGGTGTCTTATCCAGATGTTCAAGGTGAGGGAGAACTTTGCAATGGAAGCAAGCACCTCTCTGAATCCCTGTAGGGAAGAGCTTAGATTTATTGCTTTTTTAGTAGCAGGTTGTGATTCTTCCAAGGTGTCATAATGGGTGGATGACAAATATATGTTCAGAGCACAATTATTTTCTCAAGAGCAACCAGAATGCCCCATGATCAGCTTGGGAGAATCTGTACCCAGTTCTCCCCAGTAAAAATGCAACAAATTATCCACCAAATCACAAAGTTCCCACAGTGGCCAACCAGGTGCGTATGGGAAGCTTGTGAACAGGACCAGATTGGAACAGTATTCTCTGTACTTGTGATTCCCACCAACTGGTATTTACAGACATACCGTATTTTTCGCCCCATAGGGCGCACCGGCCCATAGGACGCACCTAGTTTTTTTTTGGGGGGGGGGATAAAGAAAATAATTTTTATTTTCCCTCCAGGCGCAGGGCTGGGGCGGGGGAAGCCCGAGCTTCCCCCGTCCCCAGCCCCCAGAACAGGCGGCTCCCGCCGGGCTCCCACGCCTTGCAGATATCTGCCTGAAGCCCAAACCAGGTCGGGGAACAGCGGGAAGGCGGCGCTCCACCTCCCCGCTGTCCCCTGAGCTTGTGGGGCTGGCGGCAGGGAGAAGCGCACTTCTCCCCACCACCAGCCTCCAAACCAGGTCGGGGAACCGAAGCCCGGGGCGCGCTGTGCAGCGCGCCCCAGGCTTTGAGATGCAGGCTGCTATCCGCAAGCCTAGGGAGCCCAACGGGAACTCCCGCGGGCTCCCAAGGCTTGCGGAGAGCTTCCTGAAGCCTGGCGAGTGGGAGGGGTTGGTGCGCACCGACCCCTCTCGATCTCCAGGCTTCAGCTAAAGCCTGCATTCGCCCCATAGGACGCACACACATTTCCCCTTCATTTTTGGAGGGGAAAAAGTGTGTCCTATAGGGCGAAAAATACGATACTACTTTTTACACTGGAGGGATGAGGGAGAACATATCCATCATGTTTATCAGTCATTGATAGCCTTATCCTCTAAAAAATCAAATCCGATTCTAACGCCATTCAAGTGAGTGGGCATCACATCTTGTGGGAATAAATTCCAGAATTTAACTCTGTGCTATAGGAAGAAGACCTGGGACGCGGGTGGCACTGTGGGTTAAACCACAGAACCTAGGACTTGCTGTTCAGAAGGTCGGCGGTTCGAATCCCCGCAACGGGGTGAGCTCCCATTGCTCGGTCCCTGCTCATGTCAACCCAGCAGTTCAAAAGCACGTCAAAGTGCAAGTAGATAAATAGGTACCGCTCCAGCGGAAAGGTAAACCGTGTTTCCATGCGCTGCTCTGGTTCGCCAGAAGCAGCTTAGTCATGCTGGCCACATGACCCGGAAGCTGTACGCCAGCTCCCTCGGCCAATAAAGCGAGATGAGCGCCGCAACCCCAGAGTCGGCCACGACTGGACCTAATGGTCAAGGGTCCCTTTACCTTATATGAAGAAGTACTTTCCTTACCCTGTCCTGAATCTTCCAACGGCAGCCACAGGTATTTGCCTTGGGGTATGGCTGAGCATAGCACAGTGTGGGTCACCACTGTGGCCAAGCAACCACTTTGCCAGGAGGAAGACGGGGGGGAAATGGGCAGCCATAGATTTGTGCTAACTAGCCTCCATGCACTGGCTGCAATCCTGTTCTGTGTGGGAGAGAAGTCAGGCACTAAGTTTCAGTAAGGGCAGAACTGAGTGGGTGAAAGAAACATTTGATCTGGCTCCTGGTGAAATAGTCTTCCCAGAGAGTAAGGAACTCCCCTCTGAATTTGTGGAAACATGAGAAACTGGCTGCTGCTGAGTCAGGGCCAGGGTCCATCCAGCTCAGTATTGCCTACACTGGCTGCCATCAGCTCTAATGGGATTTCAGGGAAGGAACATTCCCAGCCCTACCTGGAGATTCTGGGAATTGAATCACGGACCTTCTGCACGCAAAGCAGATGTTCTACCACAGAGCAATAGACCTGTTCCACATGCAGCTGCATTCACGGTATTTAATTGTTAACTTCTTATTTTCAGGGTGCTGCCAGCATATACCAATGAGCCTCACTTAATATACCAGGGTCTTTTCACCCCACCCTATACAGCTTGATTGTCAGAAGTTTCTCAGATTTAAACCGGGGTATTTTAAAATAAAGCTTCATTTCCCACTTTTTCCTGCAGATAAAGTCTACAAGGAGATGGAAGATGTTTTAGGTTCCTCCCTTCCCATTTGCTATGAAGATCGAAAGAAACTGCCTTACACCAACGCGGTGGTGCATGAAATTTTGCGTGCAAAATATCCCTTATTAATTGGGATTCCCAGGCGATGTGCAAAGGATATGGAAATGCGTGGTTTTCACATTCCAAAGGTACAGGATATAGATAAGGCAACAGCTGTATATTTTGAGAGCAAAGAGCACCTGATAGTGGCACTTTAAATGCACACATGTAGCACAAAATCTGAGGGAGAAGGATCTCCCCTCTCTCTCGAAAAAAATATCTGAAGATTAATAACCTGAAAGTTAAAAAATTCTGTTATGACAAATACAAGGAACAGACTATTGCATAAGTGATCTGGAATGAGAGGATGAAACCCAAACACATAACAAGTTTTATCAAGATACATATAATCATAGAATTGTAGAGTTGGAAGGGACGCTGAGGGTCATCTAGTCCAGCTCCTTGCAATACAGGAATCTCAACTACAACATCCATAACAGATGGTCATCTAACCTCCAAAGGCATAAAAACTTGCAAGGAAAGTATCCAGTACAAGAATCCCTGGACCTGCTTTCCTGTAATTTGGCAGGCTTTTCCCACCTGTGAGGGATTAGCATGCATGCCAATCTCATTCACTTCTGTCAAAAGGGAAAGAAAAGTTATATAATTCCCAACAACAAATTGAAGCAGAAGGAGAGCAGCCTCAAACACGCCCTGTGTTGAACTCAGCAGCCTCTGATGTACCTTGGGCTGACACACACTATATTCTGATGCACCAAATCAGAATTAGAATTAAATATTGTGATTATTGTACACCATAAATAAAGACTGTATGTGAGAAATGTGTCAAGATTGAATACTGGGGCAGTGAATGGCAAAACTGTTTTGTGCTGGTCCAGATGCATTCTGAGCCAACTGTTTCTTCTTTTCAGAGGACAGTTGTTGTTACAGATCTGAATTCTGTTCTTGTCGATCCCACGCGATGGGAAACACCTGAAGAGTTCAACCCGCACCATTTTTTGGACACGGATGGAAATTTTAGGTCTAGAGAAGAATACCTGCCATTTGGAGCAGGTAAACGTAGAAATAATCATGGTCACATTTAGTAGCTTGTTTCAAACAAGGGAATGGTCAAAGGTGATTAAACAGAGGGAGGGCCATGAATGGATCCCCTGTGGTTTAAAAATCAGGTTGGGATGATAGTGTTGAGAGAGCAATGAATTTAACATTCCTCTTCCAAACCATTTTCCAATCTGAATTCTCCCTCCATAGAGTAGGGGTATCTCTCCAGATGTTGTTGGGCTACAACGTCCATCATCCATGACACTTGCCCATGCTGGCTGGAGCTGATAGGAGTTGTAGCGGCACTTGGAGGGTAACACATTGGCTATCACTGCTTTGGAGCAAACAGCTTCTCTGGAAAAGCAATTTAGTTTAGGGTTTAAGAGGGGAAGGGTTAAAATCTTCACTCTCCTAGAATTAAAGCCCCAATCAGAATTGGGGGTTCCAGTGACTCTCTCTCTCTCTCTCTCTATACATACATATACATATGCATTTATCTATTGCAGTTTTCTTCCTTTTTTATTTACAAAATTATATACTGAAAGTTTCATAAAATTCCAAAAATTATTAACATAAAATGATGAATTAGTTATAAACTGTAACTCTGTTGTAAATTGCATCCACTTCCATGTACAAAATATTTTTCCCTCTATGGCTACTGCAGAAGGTGAGCCCAGAACAACCAGCTGCTCCAGCCTCTTCTCTCTCTCTTTCTATCTTTCTCTCTATTTCTTCTTTTTGTTGTAAGGAGCATCGCACCCCATAGTTGCTTTTGACTGGATCTCCATCACTGTGGCAGCTGCCTCTATTGGCCACCAGGTGTCTCCTCTGAGATGCTGGGGAATCACACACAGGCAATGTGTGCACTTTGATTATTCCTTCCCTTAAGCCAGGGGTCAGCAAGGTTTACCAGCCATGAGCCGGATCACTCCCACGGAGATCATCTGTGGGCCGGACTGGTGCAGCGCAACACCGGAAATCGCGTCTGCGCATGCCGAGATGCCCAAAATCACACCTGCGCAGAAGCAATTTTCAGCATCTGGGGACTTCCGGGATAGCGCGAACGGGTAATGGCGGATTCCCTCCGAGCTCCGGAGGGAATCGGCTCCGCTAAGGACGGGTCTTGCCGTGCCGGCGACACGGGGACCCTTAGAAACCGCAGGCGCGGAAGCCTGCGGACATGGTGACTCGGTGGGCACCTTAATCGCCCTCCCTGACCCGCGAAGAGCCTTTTTAAAGGCTACGGAGTGGACCGGAGAGTGGCGTGGTGCTGAGAGTCGATCGCTGCCTTGGCGGAGCGAAGCCGCGAGCCATGACCGGAGAGCGCTATCTTTCTTCCTGAAATTTGGACTGAAACAAATAACCCGTGAGTAGAAGGGAATTTTGGCATTAAAAGTTTTTATACCTAAAATTGAGTACGATCGGGGGTGTGTTAAAAGGAAGTCCGCACCCCCCCCCCCCACAGAAAGATTCAAAGCGAAGAGAGGAGTACTAAGGCGGAAAGACTTTGGCTTTAAAAAGATAACTCTCACGAATTGGATGACAAAGTTATTGTGCTGGAGTGGAAAAGAGAGAATTTTGAAAGTTTCCTTTTCTCCTGGTAATCCCCCCCCTTGGACCCGGGAGCGCCCTGTGTGAGAGCCCGAGGAAAAAGAATAAAGAGTTTGACAGCTGTCAAAAGAGCTGTCAAACGGGAGGCAAAGACTTGGGGCTGTGTTATTGGTACTTTTTCGGACTAAAAAAGCTACATTAAAATTGATCTTTTTGAAACAAAGTGACTGGGAATAATAAAGTGGCTGGGAGCTACAAAGAAACTGATTGTTGGAATAGAATCATGATGGAAATCCCCCTGGAGGGAACTAAAGACATTGCAATGGCTGCAGAAGGGAAACTATGGGCAGAGATTGAAAGGATGTTTTTTCTCGTGGGAACTTTACAAGAGCAAAGTACCACAATAAGTAAACAACTGGAGACTTTCGGTTTGGAACTGAGCAACTCTGCCAATGATACAAAGTTGATGGAAAGAAATTCTGCAGCTGCAGAGAAGGAGATAACTTTGGAGCGGGGGGAAAAAGAAGAAGAAGAAGGAGAGGAACTTCAGGTGGAAAAAACCAACCAAAAGCCTGCAACCTCTGGGAACAAAGGAAACAAAGAAAACGACAAGTGGATTACAAATCTGCAAAAGGAGAGAAAGACAAAGGAAGAAGTCCCCAGAATAACTGGAATATTGGACTATATAAGAGTAAACAAGTATGATTGGGGCTTTTTCATCAAGCAGGAGTATGAGAGACTGAGTGGTCCTGAGCAGAAACTGAAATTTATTGAATTGGAAGGAGGAAAAAATGAGAGGCTGGTGACAGAACCTCTTCAAGAAGAGAGGTCCAACAAAATGGATTACCAACAAAATTGGTGGAGAGAGACTAACTGGGGCTTAAGAGCCTCTGATGTGAGAAACCCGGGCTAAAGCAGCCAATCTATTGGGACATTGGTTTGGGAAGGGACAGAAACCGGGGCAGGGCAGGAGGGGAGAGGAGAATAGTTAAAATCTGAGATTTAGAACTGCTATATTATGATTTTTTGATGCAATAGGTGAAGGAAGGAATTCATGGGAGAAGAATTTAGGCCGTCCTTAGAGAAAAGACTTATTGTGTAAAACTGGATAAGTTCAAATTGGGTCAAGCATAAGTGACAAATTTTAAGAAAGGATGAGACACTTAAGGGAGGAGAGCAAATAATTTGCTGAGATAATTAATGAAACTGGAATGTGGGAAGGAGGGTGCGGGGAAGTCAATGTTATGCAATTATGTATGTTTTTGTTTTGTTTTTATAAGTTTGTCTGCTTTTTAAAAATTTGAAAACTCAATAAAAATTTATTGGGGAAAAAAAAAAAGAAGAAGCAATTTTCAGCATCTGGACATGCGCAGATGCGATTTCCAGTATCTGTACGTGCACGGACACAATTTCCGATGCCTCTCGGCAAGTCCCCGGACCACGCTGCGGCAGTTTAGTGCAGTGCGCAGGGGACTCGTTGAGTGGGCGGCTTGGTTCAGGGGCGGCTCGTGGGATGGTAAAATGGTCTTCGTGGGCTGCATCTGGCCCATGGGCCACACATTGCTGACCCCTGCATTAAGCTCTTCTGGCAGTAGACCTGCTTTCCCAAAGTACTACATATAGTGATACAACCATGACCTGTATGCTCCATATCCAAATGCTCATGCTGCTTTCAAGCTTAGTCTTCCTTTGGGAACTGCAGCCACTCAAGATTAGCTTCCAGTATTTCCTGGAGCAAAGCCAGGACCCTCAGGATGTCAACACAGAGGATTAAAGGGAGGTACTTTGGGAGTAGTTGTTTTCCAGCTTTTTGTTGCTGTTGTTATGGCTAAAACTACTGGCTGAGCAAACCAGATGAAGTGGAGAATAGATGGAGTTGGTTATGACTCACTTGCTGCTTCCCCTTCTTTCCTCTGCAGGGGCTCGAGCCTGTGTGGGAGAGCAGATGGCCAAGATGGAGATATTCCTCTTCCTAACCACCCTGTTGAGGGCATTCCGCTTCCAGCTGCCAGAAGGAGTGAAAGAACTCAATAACAAGCCTGTTTTGGGGCTGACATTGCACCCCCACCCTCACAAACTCTGTGCTATTCCCCGCTGCAGTGCATGAGGAAGCATATAAAAATAATTACCGTGGTTTATTTATTTATTGCCATAAATTTCTCCATTATTATTATTTTTCACTTTGACTGACATTCTGTCCTTGGCTTTCTCAGTTCTACTATCATTGGACCAATTAAAATATCCCTCATTTGCAGCAGGGGCAGAGTTGGTAATCTTTGATAATATGGCACTCTGAGCTAGGCCAAAATTTGGCACCCCCAAACATATATTCTCAATTATGTGCCTTCCCAATTTTTTGCCCCCTCGGCTCAGTGCCCTGTGGAGGGGAACCTCCCATGCCCTTTGCAGTTTCTTTGCTCAGGACTGAATTCTATATCTGAACTTAGGTATTTTTACCCTATTCCATTCAAAGGTGAAAAGGAGGCTCATTTGTTGAGTCTGCTCTTTTTCAGCTTATGGAGTCATTGTATTTTCTTTGTTAAGTGCTGAATTGGACATTTAAAAGGGAGAATTGCATGCTGAGATGGGTCAGTGGTGGAGTTTTGTGCTGTGTTGACATACTAACCTATTTGTAGCACAAAAATGTAGCATTTTTGGATCCAGAATCATTCATTCTTGTCCTCAACATACTGCTTTCATTGTAGACTGATTCTAGAACCTGCCATCTACAAGCCTAGGGATGGCTACTTGATATGTAAAAACCCTCCTCATTATTATGTTTTCTACGCCTTTTCCACCGTGCGCATGCCCCAGATGAATCAAGAAGGAAATGGTGGTTGTGATCATGCTATACACCCAACCCACAATGCCATTGGTCAGGTGTAGATACTTCCTGTGACACCATTGCTGGGATAGTCTATATCTGTTTTCAAATGGACGCACTGTAGGATAACTCTAGGTAGGGCTAGGAAAGATTCCCTCTTTGAAAGCTGGAGACATGCTGGCAGTTGGTGCTGACAATACTGAGTTGAATAGATGAATGGTAAGGTAGCCTTCTATGTTGCTGTCTCTGCCCACAACAAAACCCCACCTTTTCAAAAGGCAGAATAATAGTGCTAAAGGCATCAACAACTGTGCAGGTTGTGCTACAGAAGTAGGGGTAGTTTATGACGTCTGAGAAGATGGAAGAACTGAGGGGGAAATAAAGTTCACCATGATTGGGTGCTGGCATTGTGTGGGTGCCCTCTAAAAAACATTCACACAATGCACCCACACAATCATGGTGAACCTTCCATTTTCAGCTGTGAATGGTTTCTTCCCTGCCACAAACGTGTGTTTGTGCAGTGTTGGGGATAGGAACCATGTTTATTTATTTCTTTTACTAAATGCTTCTGATTAAGCATCTCAAAGTGATTTCACAGTACAGTAAAAGCCATATGCAAAACAACTGCATTTGTGAAAAGAGTTAATACCATTGGATATATAAAAACAATTTCAGCTAAATTCAGATACTGACTGCGATAAAAGTAATCACTTAGAAGGCATGTTTGAAGAGGAAATTCTTCAACAGGTGCCAAAAATACAATAAAGACAGTGTCTGTTTACTTAAAAGTACGGTAAACCTTGCAATGATACAAGTGTACAGAGAGATCCACTAGCACTTTACCATGCTAGCTCACCATGCTATACTGAACCTTACAGCATGTAATCTTCAGCTTCTCTGCTGATAACCTTGCACTGAGCAAAACCTCTTCTCAGTGGCTACTTCACACTCCTGCCAATGCTGCTGAATGCAGTCTTGGCCTTATAGCTGCCTCTGTACATATATACATCCCTTAAAGAAAGGGAGGGTGGATGAGTCTGTAAATAAAGTAGTGTGTAGCTACTGACTGTCTCTTTCTTCTGCAGTGGGATGCCAGAAGACGAGTGTGCTCCTCTCAGGAGGGAGGGGTCGCTTATTACCGGTCTCTCTGGACTGAGGGCAATTTACAGCCAGAGGCTGACCACCGGAGAGACACCTCGGTGTCTTGGGAAGGTGGCGGCCTTCCCGGGCATTTTCCCAACAAATGGTAGCAGAGGATGGTTACGTATGATGGTTATGTCCGATGGTTGCCGATGGTCGATGGGTTCTAAGCCACCCAGTGCAGCTGGCATGCTAGCTCTAAACAGAATCCAGACACAGAGGATGGGCTGCTCAAGACATGGGCCAATTTCACCCATTTTTTTCAAATTACACCAAGAGTCTTGCATGATTTTGGAAGGAACTTCGAAAGGGACATTTTAAAGCTTTAACTGCCTATATTTCCACACTTTGCTGCATGTTTTGTAATTTTTAATCTCTACTGGGGCTCTCTCATTAAAGAGTACTTGCCCCAAACCTGGATCTAGGCATCGAGGGAATCCTTCTATTTTACTCTTGCCAGAGATAGACGCTAAAGGAGAAGATAATATTTGGATAGTGCTGGCTGTGTAACTAAAACCCATTTCAGGGTGCCAGCTACAGGAGGTAATGGATCAGGCTTCAGGTGTAAATGAAGCCTCATCCTAGACAGTAACATCAGGTGTAAAGAAAGAAACCAGCATTACACCCCAGTCTTTTTATTCATGAGCTTAAAGGTTGATTTCCTGAGGAAACTTATTTTTTCTTGCTGCAAGAAAGTTGAGCACAAACATGCTTTCATTCCAAGTGGCAGCAATTACCTGCAGGGGTCAGTGTTGTTGTTGTTGTTGGAGTGTGCCTTTGTGATTTTCATATTATAAGAACCTGCAGTTAAATTGGAGTGCAGAGTAGCTGATTTTCATTTGAGTATATCTCAACAGGTGGGATTTGGAGAAGGCAAGAGTAAGATAGACCACTATATGATGCTCCAACATCTCAAGGAGAAATACTCATCATGGAGCGTGGTATCACTATACATCGCCTTTATTGATCTAAAGGGGGCCTTTGATTCCATCTCTAGATCTAATCTCTGGCACAAGTTAGAGGCCACAAACATTGATTGAAGGCTTTTATCGACCTGGTTAAAAGCCTAAGCAGACAAAAGCTCCACTCTTCCAAGCTACACCATCATTGGATTTCAGTTCTGCTGTATGCAGATGCTGGTGCAATTTTATCAAGGATTCCAGCCCTAGAACAATATTGTAATGAAGATTCCCTTACAATAAATCACCAGAAAAAACCCCAAAGATAAAGGCATTTGGTAAACAAGATTAGAACATGGACCACTGGACAGTGGCGGAGGAAGCCTCTCGGGTACCTGGGGCTGGACGAACCGCCCATAGGGATGAATGGGATGGGGCGAGCGGCACCCATAGGGATGGACAGGATGGGGGGCGCCCATTCCCACCCCTCCATTGTTTGCTTGCCTTCCTCCTTCCCATCCTCTCCCCTGCCTGCCTTCTCCAGCCAGGAGTGTGGGGTAATGGTGGGGCGAACTGTGCAGGGGGGTGGCCAGTGCGATCCGCTGTGCTCTGAGGCATCAGCATTGGGGCGAGCTGCCCAGGGGGTGGTGTGATCCGCTGCGCGCTGCGGTGCTGGGGCGAGCCGTTGTGTGCTGTGGCGTTGGCAGCTCAAGCCTTTTTGCCACCCTCCTCAAGGATGGCACCCGGGGCGGAGTGCCCCCACTGCCTCCCTTCCTACGCCCCTGCCATTGGAGGCCATAAAATTGAAGATGTGCTGACCTTTAATATCTAGGTGTAATTTTCCAGGCCTCTGGCTCAAGGAAAGCCCATAACATTCAAGTAACCAACAATGGTAATAAATAAATAAATCTGTGCATAACATCCTCAAATTTCTCCAGACTAGGGGTGGCCACTACACTCATGCAGCTCCAAAACTATACCAGGCTAAAGTTTTGGCCCAACTGTTATATGGTACCATTTTAGGACCACCACCTTCCCTTTTCTTCTGTTTAGAGCAAGTTCATTCATTATTCCTAAGAATGGTGGTACAAGTCCCTAGAAGTATATCAGATGCCATGTTATGACTGGAGATTGCGTTGGTCAGAGTGGAAGCTAAGGTGTGCTTCCATAAACTTCTGGCTGAAGATCTGCTATTTCCCACAAGGTGTCCCCCATCCTATATTTATGCATCTGGTTCTTCCTGCTTAAGTGCAGAACCTTACATTTGTCCCTATTGAAATTCATTTTGTTAGCTTGTGCCCGGTTCTCCAATCTGTTACGGTCATTTTGAATTCTGATTCTGTCTTCTCCCAGCCCTCCCTGTTTGGTGTCATCTGCAGATTTGATGAGCATCTCATCAATTGCTTCATTCAAGTCATTTTAAAACAACAATGGGCCCAGGACAGAACTGTGCAGCACCCCACTTGTCACTTTTTCCCAGGATTATGAGGAACCATTAATGACTACTCTTTGGGTTCCATCAGTCAACCAGCTACAAATCCACCTAACAATTACCTAGTTCAACCAACATTTTACCAGCTTCCTTGCGAGAATATCATGGGGGTCTTTGTCAAAAGCCTTACTGAAATAAAAATACACAATATTCACATCATTCACCTGACCCACCAAGCTTATAACTCCATCAAAAAGAAAGGAGATTCATCTGACATGACTTACTTTTGAGAAACCCATGCTGGGTCTTAGTAATCATAGCATTCTTTTCTAAGTGCTCACAGACCAACTGTTGAATTATCTGTTCTAGGACCTTCTCTGGTATCAATGTCAAGCTCACTGGTTGGTAGTTACCTGGGTATTCCTTTTTGCTCACCTCCAGTCTGTAGGAACCTCACCTGTTCTTCTGCTTTGAACATAGCTGAAGACAGCTTTTAAAATTATTTTTAACCTCAACTCATTCTGAGCATTAGCTTGCCTGACATTCACCCTGCATGTTAGCTACCTGTTTATGCTCCTCCTTTGTGGTTTCCCATTTTTTCCATTTCTTATATAGGCAATGATCATTGCACATGTGCTTTACCACAACCTGGAAGTAGCAGTAAAAGGGGGTGGGGTGGGTGTAATGGGGTGGGCTTATTTCAGATTTTAATATTGCACAGCTTGAATTGACTGGATGTATAAAAACTGTCTAGACCAATCTGTTTGATTCAAAACTTTAACTGTGGAACAAAAAGCAGTAAATGATTCAACCAAATAATTCCATATAATATATTGTGCTGTCCAGCACAGGCTCAGCATCTTAGAAATAAAAGATAATTCCAAACAGACCTAGAAGCTGAGGCCTCTCTCTTCCTACAGCTTCCAGTTTGCCTGAGGCTGTGCATCTTACTCTCACAGAGCATAAGAACCGACTCAGCCACCACCTTTCCAAGGTGGCGAAGTTGTAATTCAATGCCTCTTATGTGATCTAAGGTTAAACACTCATGCGTTAGGTAGCAGAGGACAAGAACAATAGTTAATGATAAACTTATCTAGGCGCTCAGAGAGAGCTGTTTCTAGCTTAGTACACTCAAGTGGAATTTCCCCATTTCAGTGTCAATTAAATTATTATACTTAGCAGGGCTTACACGCATTCCACTGTTGCACATGATGACCCAGAACACAACTCCTGTGCAAATCGAGGGTTGCCTGTACATGCCCTTCTTAAATTTCAGCTGATCTGTAAGCTCCTTATGCAGCCAAACCAGTTTCTTTAGATGCCTCCCACTTTTCTTTTTTGATGGAATTGTCTGCATTTGGGCCTTCAGTATTTCACCTTTAGGAAACTCCCATCCATCTTGGACTCCTGTCTCTTTGAGTATTTCTGACCATGGGATCTCACTCAGTAGTTCCTCAAACTGGAGGCTTCTTCCCCATGAAATCCCTTAGTGCATATATGATAATAATAAAAAGAGCTTATAACTAGTTTTTTAGATTGTGCAGTATTGAGCCCCTGTTCTCAAGCACATCATAGCAAATTATCCAGAGTAATAAAGCATAAAAGAATCTGCCCCACTCCACTTAATTCCAGTCAACAGCAGGCATTGTCCTTTCACGTTGTTTAAATTCCAAAGAATACCTTCATTGTCCTGATCCTCTGCACAACAGCTGATTTGTTCGTAGCATCCCTTCCATATCTTGCCCAAAGAGTATTTTAAATACTCAGGTGTAGCTACAAACCACACAATTAAAGTAGCACCTGAGCAACTAACCAAGGGAAAGCCACAGAATTCGAGAACTGCAGAGTTGAACGGGATCTACTCCAGCTTCCTGTAATGCATGTTGGATGAAGAGAACAAGAACAATGTAGAAATTTACAGCAAGATATAAGACGCTGGAAGTATATACATTTTTTACAATATATGCTTTACGATGAACTGCTGCGGGGAACAGCACAGAGTTTATAAGGACGGGGATGCATTGTCAACGCTGTTACAGGCTCTTTGTTGAGTTTCTTCACTTCTGGTATGTGGAAGCTGAATGCCCTCAGCAGGCTGGTGAAAAAGATGAACAGCTCAATTCTCGCCATCTGCTCCCCAATACATGCACGGGCTCCTGAAGAGGAAATAAGGAGAAAGTGGGAAGTGAGCAAAACATTTTCCACCAAATCCAACTCTCAGCAACTAGTTTAAAATCTCAGTAAGGAATCTGGGTGGGCCAAGTTTCCTACCTACCACCAAAAGTGGTCTCATGGAAAACCCCACTGCTATAAACCCAATTTCAGCAGTAACTCTAATTTTAACTGTCATATGATTCAAGTGCCACCAATAACTTTCACCAAATGTAGATAGTTGCAAAAGTATAGCTAGCCACACATTCTGCATCCTGAAAACAAATTCAGTAATACTATACATAATATTTTGGAAGAGCATAAGATTCCCCCCTATTTCTAATGAGGCTAATTCAACTTCAGGTATTCTTCCTTAGAGACAACCAAGTAAGGTATAGGGATACTCTGTCATAGAAGAACTTGGTTTGGGAAAGATGGCATTAAAAATGGGATCATTGTAGTAAGTTCTGCCTCCTGGAATTGGTACAGTTTCCTTTTAAATTATTATTATTAAAAAATACATAGGCTCTCCACTGTTGATCTTTTTCTTGGTCTGTTCTCGCTCAAATATATAAAATCATAGAATCATTGAATTCTAGAGTTGGAAGGGACCCTGAGGATCCTCTCGTCCAACCCCCTGCAATGCAGAAATATGCAGCTGACCCATACAGGGACCAAACCTGCAACCTTGGTGTTATCAGCACCACACTCTAATCAACTGAGCTCTAAGTTTGGGGGCAGAAGGATCCCCTAAACTTTGGATCATTGTAGTAAGCTCTGCCTCATGGAGGGCCTGATCCTCCTCGTAATTTCTAGGTTTAGTAAATGTTAGAATTTAATCAATACTTGGAGTGTTAAGAGAAGCTTCCAGACGCTGAATATAGCAATGTCAAAAATACTGGTCAAACCAGTTTTTTTGTCCTAAGAGATCCCCTGGCAGAAGAGCCATCCTGTAGACCTTTGCATCGAGAAACACCTTTAAGATAAGACCTTTAAGCTGTGCACCAAGCATCTCTATGGAGCAGGCATAAGCTATAGATGGGGACTGCTCTTTCGGCTGTTTGCTTAAATTGAATGGGAAAGTGCTGACAGCCTCTTCAGAAACCTCCCATCTTCTACCAGAGCTGGAGTTTGAGGTCCTGTGACTATTCTCAGGCTTTGCTGGGAGGTTGATGATGAAAGTCTGATAGCTCAGTGTGACACACTCCATCAATTGACTCACTAACCAGGAAAAAGAAGACGACGAAATCACCTGTCTCAGATATATGCAGGGAGAAGAGGCAGACACCTGTTCATCTCTTTCCGGCTGCTGAAGAATAGAATTAACAGTCTTCTTGGATTACAGCCTAGATTCAGCAGCTAATTATTTGCATTCTCCCCAGAGTTTTGACAGCTGACAGTAATGCTTTGAAAGTGTCATGTATGCTAAACAATTTATTTGAAGCCATGCTCTATGACTTTTCTTTACATGGCTTGCCACTGTTCTCAAGTTTCAAGGCGGTCTTTGAGCATCTTACTGTTTTCAGTAGGTTTCAAAACATGCTGTCTAGAGTTACCCTTAATTTATAGATAGCTTGCCAGTTAACTGGCAACAGAGGTTGCTTAGAAGTATGTGACTCAACCCTTCCCCCCATGTTTTCCCTTGGGTTGAGAAGGCTACTGTGACCTGTTTCAGAGTCTCTACGTACTTGCAGGTAAAGGGACCCCTGACCGTTAGGTCCAGTCGTGACCGACTCTGCGGTTGCGGCGCTCATCTCGCTTTACTGGCCAAGGGAGATTGCGTGTGTCCACAGACAGCTTCTGGGTCATGTGGCCAGCATGACTAAGCTGCTTCTGGTGAACCAGAGCAGCACACAGAAACGCTGTTTACCTTACCGCCAGAGCGGTACCTATTTATCTACTTGCACTTTGATGTGCTTTCTAACTGCTAGGTTGGCAGGATCTGGGACTGAGCAATGGGAGCTCACTCTGTCACGGGGATTTGAACCGCCAACCTTCTGATCGGCAAACCCTAGGCTCTGTGGTTTAGACCACAGCGCCACCCGCAACCCACGTACTTGCAGAAGAAGACACAAATTTGGATTAAGTATGCATACACTTTATTCCATATGAAAAGTTGTATTCTCTTCTGCAGGTGGGGTGGACAGAGGACTCAGTAATAAGGAATGAGTCACACACAGATAATAAAAGACAAATGCCAGCAAGTGAAGCTTTCCCATATTTGTAAATATATACTAGAAAAAGATGAACCTATTGAATATCTGCCTGTCACACAGCAGTTATTTATTCTTTCTGCCTGCCCTGAGATCTCTGCTCTTTCCAATACCCAACCACATTCACTCATTGGCTAAAAGCACTGCAATGTGGGAGTAGGATCGTATCTCACAGAGCAATTGTTTTAACTGCTGCTTGTAGTGTTTGCTTCATAGCATCCATTCTATGAAATGAAAGTTCATTTCTGTTGGCTGTGTGCCTGGTACCGCAATGCCACCTATATTTTGTACCTTATCACACCTTCCTGATCAAAGCTTGACCTCATTGAAGCAACCCGGTAAACATGGCTATGAATCACTTAATCATTTACCTGCTCCGAATGCCAGAAATTCTTCTCTAGCCACAAAATTTCCATCCTTGTCCAAAAAATTATTTGGATTGAACTCTCTAGGATTCTCCCATTGTTTCGGATCGTAAAGAACAGAGCGCAGATCTGGAATAACAAAGGTTCCCTGCAAGGAAGAAACAAATGACTCAACCTATATCCAGGCAGGGCATTATCTCGCAAACGGGTTGTTGGGACTCAATTTTTCTGCATACTCAGTTGGCACAGGCTCATTGCTATTCTGCTGCTTGCTGCCTACACCACTGGATGGAGGCTGGCATAAAATATCCACGCTATGTATTTTTCTCCCTCCCTCCCCCATCCCCAAGTAGCTTACAAAATTAAACCTCAGTTTTCTTGTTCATTTTTCTCTTTAAAAAAATATTTTTGCACAATTCTGATTTAACAGAATTGCACCTGGAGGCATGGCTGTGTTATTGTTTTGTTTGCTATTACGTTATTTTATTTTTGTGTTTTTACACTGTAAACTGCTGTGATCCTTGGATGGAGGATGGTGTATAAATTTAATAAATAAACAATACATCTCTTAATATATAAATCAACTTCACCAGGCTCATGTTATCTTCAGTCCACATAATATATAGAGAAGAGATGTGGAGAGAATGTGCACAGTGGACCCAAATGGCTATGAAACAGAGAAAGCAGAGTCTGTACCTTGGGAATGGGATAACCAAGTATGTTTACATCCTTCACACTCTGCCTAGGTGGCCCAAAAAGCAATATATATTTAGCACGCTGGATCTCATGAATCACTGCATTGGTATAAGGTAGTTTCTTACGATCTTGATAGGAGATTGAGTGAGAGGAACCAAAAACATCTTCCATCTCCTTGTAGACTTTATCTGAGGGAAAAGAATATTTACTTACTTGTTCTTACATAACTCCACAAACTCCAAAGAGAACTTCATATAAAGCTTTCTAACCATCTTCATTCAGAGCTAAACAACAGACTATTGGAATGTGAGTAATATTTCTACATGTGCTTTGATTCTCTTCAATAAATCTATGTATGAGAGCTTTGTGGAGTTTTGTTGAATAATATCCAGATTGAGAGAGAAGTCTCAGGATGGAATAGTAAGAACGAGTGAGTTCACCCTTCTTTCTAGGCTCGAAGAATTAGACTGAAACTAGATTGCAAAGGAGGAAGGGAGGTTTCTTCCTGCTCTGAGCAGAGCCAATAGAAGGGAAGTATTTTCCAGATTGAGAGAGAAGTCTCAGGATGGAATACAGACCATTTCATTCCTGGATGAGGATGGGCTGTTGCTGATCTCTCTCTTTTTTTTTTTAAAATAATTTTTATTAATTTTCCAAACATGTAATAAAAACAAACAATAAAACAAAACAGAACATACAAACAAATAAACATATATAATTTCTTAAACTTATTTTCCTTCACCTTACTTCCCGGACTTCCCCATACCTCCCTTTTTCTGCATCCTTGTGTTTACCCTTTCTCAGCAACCCTCTATTTAATTAATTAACTCATTTTCGTTATAATTTTCTTAAACTTATGATTTACAGCTGCAATTCTCTGTTTCTTAACACCATAACATCTCAGCACTCCTCGATTTTACAACAGTTTTTGAGATATATTTTAAATTTCTTCCAATCTTCTTCCACTGTCTCACTCCCCTGGTCACGGATTCTGCCGGTCATCTCTGCCATTCCCATATAGTCAATCACCTTCGCTTGCCATTCTTCCAGAGTGGGTAGCTGCTGCGTCTTCCAATACTTTGCCAGAAGAATTCTTGCCGCTGTAGTAGCATACATGAAAAAAGTTCTGTCCTTCCTTGGCACCAATTGGCCCACCATGCCCAGGAGAAAAGCCTCTGGTTTTTTAGGGAATGTCCATTTGAGGACCTTTTTAATTTCATTATAGATCATTTCCCAGTAGGCTTTAATCCTCGGGCAGGTCCACCAAAGGTGATAGAAGGTACCTTCAGTCTCATTACATTTCCAACATTTATTATTGGGCAAATGATAAATTTTTGCAAGTTTGACTGGGGTCATGTACCACCTATAGATCATTTTCATTATGTTTTCTCTCAAAGCATTACAAGCCGTAAACTTAACACCTGTGTTCCATAACTGTTCCCAATCATCAAACATAATGTCATGACCTATGTCTTGTGCCCATTTGATCATAGCTGATTTTACTGTTTCATCTTGTGTATTCCATTTCAGCAGCAAATTATACATTCTTGACAAGTTCTTGGGCTGTTGCTGATCTCTTACCAGGCTCAGACTTTGGTAATATGGCGCCCTAAACAAGGACAAATTCCGGTGCCCGCTTCCCTCTTGCTTTCTGTCCTGTGCATGTTGTCAAGTGCTCTGTGTCACAGTTTCTCCACCCTTGCCTTGGCACCCTGTGCGGGGAACTGCCCGCACTGCCCTCAATCCGGCATTGCTCTTACCTTGGACTTCTGGATGAATTGCAATAAGGAGCATTGCCCATTTCAGAGTAGAAGCAGTTGTCTCTGTCCCTGCACCAAAAAAATCCAGAATACACTCAACCAGATTATCTTCATCATATGTAGTATAAGGATCATTCTGGGTCTGTTAAGGATAATAATAAACATTAAATTTATTTTACAACAGACTTAAAGCATTTCACTTTTTGGTGTTCATGAAAATTCTTCAGTATTTTTGTGCAATTTTCTCTTAATGTACATATTTTTGTATTCAATTTTGCCTAACCCAGTATACACAGCTTGGAAGCAATTTCTTCTAATATAAAGCAATTTTGTGTGTTGTTTTAACTAAGATTTGCACATATTTGCCTACTTTAGCTAAGGGTATGCATTTTTGTAAAGCGTGTTCTCACTAAAGGAGAGCACGTGTTGCGGATGGGGCCAGGCAAAGCACCCCGTAGTTGCCAGGCAGGATAGATTGAAGGGGCCTGGCTTGGATTGGTGGTTGGTGTTGCTGGGGTAAATTTGATGTTGCCAATTTGGGGGTGGGAACAGAGGTTATTTAAACAAGGTTCACAGCAAGCTGCTTTCTCTTTCGCTGTGGGCACCGGATCACCCGCCCGCCCTCCCTTGTTTGGGCTTGCGCTTTGACCTTGCTATGCCTGTCATGGGGTCGTCCGCCTTGGTGCGGGGGCCTGGTAGGAATTTTTCCATTTGGCTGATTAGTGTGTGCCATTTGATTTTTGCCTACTGCGTAGCAAATCGTCACAACTTGTAAGGTTGGTGGTTAGGCATTGGTTTAAATTGGTTGGTGGAGGGGTATGGATTGGCTGTGCCTGCCCCTCCAATGCTGCTGCTGCACGGGAATTCCGTTAAAGGAATTCAGGGGCTTACCATTCTCCAAACCCCTGGAATCAGGTTTGGGCAGCGTAAGCCCCTGGGAGCATGCGGGGAGAAGCTGAGGGTCTGTGCCGCAGCTCCAGTTATCCCTGATCTTGTTCCTCCACACTGGATTTCGCTGGAATCCGGGAGTCAATGCTGTCCCCCAAGGCGGGGGGGGGGGGGACAGATAGTCATAACCAATGCCTAAGCAACCACTCACAATTTGTATGTTTAATAAAGTTGTGGCCAAAATTATGCCAAAAACCTTAAACAAAAATTTATGAGTGATGTGTGAGTTATTGGGGTAGGGGTGTTTTGGGGGACCTCAGCACGCAATGAGCTGAATTCACATACAATGAGGATATTGTACCTACTTTCTCAAGCTGAAGTAGATAGAAATCAATGTAGTCCTGTGGCTCAGTCAGGGAATGTTGCTCCCTATGTTTCTCTATCTCCTTCTGTACAATGGAAATTGCCTCATCATAGGCAGAAAATATCTTTTTATGAGTTCCTGGGAGATATTGCATGAGCCATGGGAACATTTCATAAAGCTAAAGGGAAGCAAAATCCAAATGATTATTTGTAACTTGAAAAGAATAGTACTAAATATCAGCGGTACTATCTGTCCATGACTGCAAAAAGAACAACTTATGCAAAATACTGGGGAAGAGAAAAGAAATGTCACAAAAGATCTGAGGACCTTGCAAAACGGAAGAATATTCCCACCCACTCCCCATCTTTAACCCTTACAACAACCCTTGTGAGGAAGGTTAGGCTGAGAAAGAGTGACTGAACAGGCATTAAAGCCAGGCCTTCTCCATCTATGCCCAACACTCTATCCACGACCAAAATGATTTTCTGAGTGCTACTGGCCATGGGTTAGGGTGTTGGGGAGATCTGTCTGGCTCAATAAGGAAGGGGGGGGGGGAAGAACTTACAGCATGGAAAAAGCTGCCTCCAAATTGTAAGCTCATTTCAAGTATCTCCAGCAGTCTCTTAAAGTTTTCATCATCTGTAGATAACTGGTTTCCAAATGTCAAAGCACATATTACACTGGAGATTGACTTAGTGATTGGTACTGATGGATCAAATGGCTGTCCTGCAAAAGAAGTCATTTACTGTCATATTACTGTCAAGCTGATAAATTTCACATTAGGGTTGGAAGGATGCTGGAATCTCCAGCAGTAATTTGTTCCAGAAGAAAACAAGCAAAATGCATGACATTCCACCCCAACATGGATAGATCAAATAAAGGTTTCGGCAGACTGGAATGTGCCAGCATTATCACCCTTGTATCACATACCCTTTGAATTTGCAAAGACCTCCACAAGACGATGGGCTGCCTCTTCTATTTGGTGCTCCATGCCTTTCTTCCCCAGCCCCAGCTTCCGCATAGTAGCTATACCAAACCGCCTCTGCTGCCTCCACGTGTGACCATTTGAAAATACAATTCCTGAAGCCATCAAGAAACGACAAATTATTGGTCACAAATACTCATCCCCAAAAGATTGTTGGGTTGGTTGCCAGCTTAAAAGGTAAAGGTAAAGGGACCCCTGACCGTTAGGTCCAGTCGTGACCGACTCTGGGGTTGCGGTGCTCATCTCGCTTTATTGGCCGAGGGAGCTGGCGTACAGCTTCCAGGTCATGTGGCCAGCATAACTAAGCCACTTCTGGCGAACCAGAGCAGCGCACGGAAACACCGTTTACCTTCCCGCTGGAGTGGTACCTATTTATCTACCTGCACTTTGATGTGCTTTCGAACTGCTAGGTTGGCAGGAGCAGGGACCGAGCAACGGGAGCTCACCCTGTCATGGTGATTTGAACCACCGACCTTCTGATCGGCAAGTCCTAGGCTCTGTGGTTTAATCCACAGCGCCACCTGCGTCCCTGGTTGCCAGCTTAGAAGAGGCCAAATTAAGTGCTTATGCATGCAAGAAATGCAAGGCTGGTGCAGAACCACAGTGAAACTAGACAAGATGCCTTATAATTACCTCCTTGCCCTTATGTCTAGTAAAACTAGGAACTATTATAGCAAGGGTCAGCAAACTTTTTCAGCAGGGGGGCGGTCCACTGTCCCTCAGACCTTGTGGGGGATTGGACTATATTTTGGGAAAAAATAATGAACGAATTCCTATGCCCCACAAATAACCCAGAGATGCATTTTAAATAAAAGGACATATTCTAATGTAAAAACACGCTGATTCCTGGACCGTCCACAGGCCGGATTTAGATGGCAATTTGGCCAGATTCAGCCCCCAGGCCTTAGTTTGCCTACCCATGTATTATAGCATCTCATTTGACTGGGCATACAGAGAAAGAGGACACCGTATCAGAACTAATTTCAAGTACTCTTCTGTCTGGTGTGTAAGAGGCACTTAGTCATCACCCAAGGTGTCCAGCTGTAGCAGTTGATGCTCTTTGTTATTATTTTTAAGTAACTGGTAATTATTCATTATAGAAGGGTTACAGATAAATCCATAGAAGATTGGGTTTTGTTGATTACCGGTATTTATTAGAATTGTGACTTCTTAACATGGGGTACCTCCATGCTCATTGTACCAGCTCCCTTAAATTCAAACATTTTTTAATATTACTTAAATGTTGTTAAGTGTTTGACTTTATACACCATTTCCCACTTTATTTTTAATACTAATGCTCAGTTAAAGTGTTTAATGCTAGAATATAAAAGGACTGGAGGGGGCAAAAAAGTCTAATGCTGCAGCTCCTGATGATAACAGGTTCTAAATTTAGCTCCATAATGGTTGCATTCTACAGTAACAAGAGCCTGCTGGCTTATCCTCCTGTCATAGTGGCCAACAAGATGCTCGCTGGAAGCTCACAAGCAGGACCTGAGTTCAACACTACGTTCTCCTCCTCTTGTTTCCAGCAATTGGAATTCAGATGCATACTGCCTCTGATTGTGGGGAAAGAGCTTCGCCATAGTGGCTAGTGGCCATGAATAGCTTTATCCTCCCTGAAAGCTGTCTAAGCTAGGGCTGCCATACTGGGATTTCAAAGGTGGAAGTGACATCCAGGGGGAAAGGCGGTGGTTAGTCCTGGATCTTTGGTAAGTTAACTGAAGATTTGTGTTTTTATAAAAAAAAAACCCAACCCCCCCCCCCCCGAAGCTCAACAATTTTGGGGTCTTCCTAATTTGGGGGATCTTTCAGGGTGTCCTGGTTTTTACTTTGTGAAATATGGCAACCATATCTAAGCATCTTCCACAGCTCTCCAACTTGCCTTCAATAGTTCAATTCAATAGTTTAATTTTTGCACTGTGTGAAGTACTTTTGTTTGTCTGCCCTCAATCTTCCAACTCTTATAAGTTCCCTGGGGGGAAGACAAGTAAAACATCTTATTATCCACAACTTACCCCTTCCTTTTAATGTTGTTCTAAGGAAAGGGGTCACCGGTCGGTCAACAAAATCTTCCTCATGGTTGATCAGGGCTTCTTTCACGGCTTGGAAGCCAGACAGTACTACGACAGGTAGAAGTCCTATCCGTATAGTGTAAACGTTTCCATATTGCTTTGCCATCTGCCATTGGGATCAAAGTGGAGGCGAGAAGCAATCATATGGAGGAGGCGATTTCAAGTTAGTATGTGACCTACACCCTTCTTCAGCTTCTGGCAGGGTGGAGCTCTCCACTCCCTTTTAAACATAAGCTACTATTTTAAAGTAACCACTTACATTTCTTCATTTAATAATCATGTAATAACTAAGCATACACAACTTTCTTAACAATAGCACCTGTATCTTACTAATGCCTTACCATGCCATGGAAAAAAGGGAAGTCTCTGTTACAGGGGGCGGGGATCCTCTGAGAAAGTGAAGGACAAGTTAAGAGTACTGCTGGAAGGAGAAGTGAGTTGACTGGATTTATGGTGCTGCAGCACTGAAAGCATATTGCAAGATAAGAGAGATATAATATGGAAAGAGGGTTACAGCTCTTAAGTCCACAGTTTAAGTCCACAGTAAGAGCTGTTCGACAGTGGAATTTGCTGCCAAGGAGTGTGGTGGAGTCTCCTTCTTTGGAGGTCTTTAAGCAGAGGCTTGACAACCATATGTCAGGAGTGCTCTGATGGTGTTTCCTGCTTGGCAGGGGGTTGGACTCGATGGCCCTTGTGGTCTATTCCAACTCTATGATTCTATGATTCTATGAGTTTGGGAGGGCTATTAAACACCCATTTGTTTTATCTAGCCTTCCCTTGACTAGTTTGTGTCCTGTTTGCTGGACTGGAGCTGGGGTAGAATATATTATTTTGGATTTTTTTTTTTAAAAAAATTACGGTACTTTGTATAATTGTAGCCTTTTTTCATGTGTGCTGCTGTGGGTGGGCTTTGCCCCCCAAAGCAACATAGAACTGTTTGGGGTTTTTTAAAAGGTTTTTTAATTGGTTTTCAAATTACTTTAGAACCACAAAGACAGATGAACAGTAACAAAACAAAACAAAAATTATACTGTATCCAGCTAAATGCAGGGCATACAAAGCCTAAACATATTAAATGATACCACCCAATCTAAGATCAAAACATCCATATTTCTCTAGATAGGGGATAAAAAGCTAAAGGGACCCCTGACCATTAGGTCCAGTCGTGGCCAACTCTGGGGTTGCGGCGCTCATCTCGCTTTATTGGCCGAGGGAGCTGGCATACAGCTTCCAGGTCATGTGGCCAGCATGACTAAGCCGCTTCTGGCGAACCAGAGCAGCACACGGAAACGCCATTTACCTTCCTGCACTTTGACGTGCTTTTGAACTGCTAGGTTGGCAGGAGCAGGGACCGAGCAACGGGAGCTCACCCCGTCACAGGGATTCGAACCACCAACCTTCTGATCGGCAAGTCCTAGGCTCTGTGGTGTAACCCACAGCGCCACCTGCGTCCCATAGATAGGGGATAGATACTTGTAAATCTGAAACTATAATACATGAAATAAAATCCCTCCATACTGAGTAGAAATGACCAGAATCTCCCTGTCCCTTAGAGACCCCTAATGTATGGAGTCTTTAGGACAGGCATGTCCAAAGTCCGTTTTGGGCGCTTTATCCGGCCCTCCGGTCAGTTTAATCCAGCCCCTGTGGCAGTTTATTTCTTGGGGTAAAATCATAAAAAAACCTCTAGAACTTCAATCCTAAAATAAGGTCAACAACTTTGGTCGGCCCACACAGCCCTTCACTTCATCAAATCTGGCCCTCTTTGACCCCACTGCTTTAGGATATATAGTTTATTTACACATATATACAACTTGAGCCAACGATGGAGGGGCTCACAGCATTATCACCCCAAGAGGGCCTTGCTTCCCCCCATAATCACAGTCTTGTATTCAAACAGAAATCAAGCATCACTCTGTCTCTCTGGCTTCCCAGCCTGCTGCTTCTAGCTTCTAGCTCACATCACCCCACTCTCACCTTTGTCTTTCTAACTACCAGTCAGAGTCAGTGAGGGAGGCTCACACATTTCCCACTGGTGTGGAGCCACTTCCTTTTAATGGCTATCACCTCACCAGGAATTTTAATCCTTATATTTTAATACTTCCTTGATCCAGGGATTAGAAGGGTCTCTTGCATAAAGCCTACTCCCTGCCGCCCAGCTCATAACAAGATACTTGGTTGAGTCTGAAGTGAAAAGAAGGTTGCCATTACTTTGCACTTTGTACATGGCTCAAAGTCACTGCTTGTTGTGCTCCTTGATGACTGCTTTGGAAATGCTGGTTCAGTGGCATATTGTTCATTGACTGGGGATTTTAGGTCAACTTGCTGGAGATTTTGGAGAATTTTGTAGTTGAAGCAGTTTCAGTATTAGAGACTGATAAACTGATATGGGTTGATGCCTTATTGGTACTTACCATCCAGTTTTCAAACCTCTGTCATACAGAAAACCCCGCCTTCCAGGGCTGGCTCTGTGTAAAATTAAGGGTTTCCTTTGCTACTATGCTCACAGGCAAACTGGAGCTGAGCTAGTCATTTTATGATTGTAAAATAAAAATAATCATCACTGTTGGAGTTATAGGCAAGCAGAAGATTTTTTGTTTATTGAGTAAATCATATGAAAACTGACCGATAATAATTGTGCATATAAGTTTACTATAAGATACATAAAATCAATAAAAACTATCAGTACTTTTATTGAACAGTAGACTAAACAAGTCACTAAGTTTTTTTCCTCCAAAGCATACAATCTTATAGCCAAGAGTCTTTTGACATCTTAAACCGTCAACACATTAATAATAATAATAGTCTATTTATATGATTATTCCAGCAAAGTATTAAACCACAGTAAAACGTCACACATGAAAAGCTTCCCTAAACAGGGCTGCCTTCAGATGTCTTCTAAAAGTCAGATAGTTTTTATGTTCTTGACATCTGGTGGGAGGGTGTTCCACAGGGCAGGTGCAACTACCAAGGAGGCCCTCAGCATAAGCTTAATAAAGTTGTTAGTGTTTAAAGGCTCCGGAAATCTCTGTGTTATTTTAGCTGCAAGTGGGCTAACATAGCTCCCCATCTGGCAATTGTTGCATTACATTCCTACTTATTTTAGATTTCACACCTTGAAATGATTTATCATTGGATAATTCCTTCCAGGTACCAGTGGAAGAAAACAATTCACAATTCTCATTGTGGGTTTTATTAATTAATTAAGCAGATCAATTAATTAGAAAGATGTACCTCAATGAAAGCATCTGAAGAAAGTCTGATCCCAAACCGCCACAGGCTTCCAATGAGAGGAAGTGGAAGAGGCCCTGGAGGGTAGCGTCTAAGTGACCAGAGCTGTCTTAGATAGCTCAGAACTGGGAATGGAATCTTCTTAATCCAGTCTATCATTGTTTCCAACACCCTCCTGCCTTTTCTTTCTGTATCTTTGTATCTGTCCAGCACACCCGTGAGAGGTGAATGCTCTTTTCTCCTGTGGCTTTTTGGCTCTCTCAGAGATGTTGCATTCTGTCTTCGTTTCTCTTCTCACTGCCTTTTAAATACTATAATTAACATATTAGTAAGCAGCAAGGCCTCTTGCACATCTAATAAGTTTCAGAATGGGATCAGATAGGCATGTATTATTTCAGCACGTGTGGTTACTTCTAGACCTATTTATTAATTACTGTAGTCACCTTGATTTGTTTGTGCAAAGTTTGTGGGGAGGTTATAATATAACATAGGAAAGAACTGGTCTCCCACGCTTTTTAGTGCCTTTTCCTGTCACTGTTATTACTGCAAAAAGAAAAAGTGAAAAAGAAAGAAAAAATGAAGCGGATTTCTCTCACAAATAAGCGACAATCTGGAAATGTTCTTAGTTGCTTCTGTTGGAAAGAGATTTCCATATCAAAGTCTAATATAATCCAAGCCAACCAGGTGATATAGATAATGGTGGTGACCACATTTATTCTGAATACAAACTTAACAACTCTTCATTAAATATATGTACAGAAAAGCTGTCCTTTTATTTTTACACAATCTTTGGCTTTGCCTCCCCACAGTCTCTGTGATGATGAAAATTCCAGAAAGTATGTTGGATATTCTGGCTTTGCCAACTAACTTCTATGAATGGGTACTTGATTTCCTCACTGAAAACACCACAAAAACTGATGTGTGTTTTTGCACATGGCATCCATATTGAAACCTTCAGTTTGCAAATGTATGTATAACACTGATTGTTGTTTCATAGTGTAGATTCCATTTTTATGCCTTGCTTGGTGAATGGGTCAATCTACTTTCTGTCTATATCACTTCTTTTCATATGTGCTCAGGATAAGTCTTCTGTCCCACTACATTTTTTAAAAAAAGGAAGTCTGAGCGGAAATTCATATTGTTAAAATGCATGTATTTGAACATATTTTCCTCTCAATGTTCACATTTCTAAAATAAAAAATTCCTTCCAGTAGCACCTTAGAGACCAACTAAGTTTGTTCTTGGCATGAGCTTTCGTGTGCATGCACACTTCTTCAGATACGCGGAATCAGAAGTCACCAGACCCTTATATATAGTGAGAGGGTGGAGAGGGGTATTACTCAAAAGGGTGGTGGGAATGGGTGATTGGCTGATAGGTGTGGTAAACCTGTTGACGACTGTTAACGACTGCAATTGGAATTACAGGAAAAAGCAAGGGGTGACATTTCTAAAGTTACTTTATTCTTAAATACATTTCAGAATACTTATATCAGTTTATTTTTGAGCTGAAAACAACAATGCAAAGTTAAAGAAGTGTGAAATCAGAAGGATAATTTACACATCAGTCTAGGAGGATTATCCTGAGCTTTTGTTTGTCCTTCTTACCTGTCAGGTATTTAGTTGGGAGCAACCACCTAGAGGCATAAGCCAAAGGGCGAGAAGCAAAAGATAACCTGTCACTCAAGAAATCCAGGTTATCCCTAAATCAGCCTTTCGTCCCAGGATGCTGTTGGACTACAAGTCCCATCTTCCCTGAACACAGGTTCTGCTGGCTGGGGATGACTGGAGTTGTAGTCCAACATTTGGGGACCAAAGGTTGAAAAAGGCTGCCCTAAGCTGTGAAGAGCATATTCTTCCTCTACAACATAGGAGCCAACACCTAGGGACTAAGGTCCTGCCGCCGCCGCCTTCCCCCCAATAAAATATTTGAGAGGGAGGCAGGAAATAGTCAGAACATCTGCAGTCTGCTTTGGGGCTGGTTCATGGATGTGAGGAGTCAGATAGTATTCCCTGGTCTTCTGAATAACATAGGGCTGCCATACGTCCAGATTTTCCCGATATTACTGGGATTTTGAAGGGGGAATTGATATCTGGAGGGGGGGAGGGGAATTCATCCTGGATCAATCAAAGAAAAGCTTAGGGGTGTCCTGGTTTTTACTTTTTGAAAAAATGGCAACCCTAGAATAACATGGAACTTCACATCCACAGATTCAGGCTGTCTCTGTAGTGAGAGGCCAGGAAAATTGCATCTCTGCATTATGTATCCACCTGTGCTGTGACAAAGGAATAAGTCTGTCTAAAAGTCCTTGGTCTCAAGCCAGGAGAATGAGAGGTCAAACCTGCATTTTGAATTGAGTCCAAAAGAAGACATGACGCCAGAGCAGTTATCAAAATGCTGGGATAATAGGGCATCAGTGCCAAGTCCTGGTTAACAACCTTACAGCTGTCTTTTGGACTAATTGCTGTTTAAACCATCTTATTATTTTATTACCATATTTATGTTAAAATTCCTGATCTCTGATTGCAGTCATGGTATGGTTGTCTTTCACATGATGGTATTATGTTTTGACTCCACAGAGTGGAAAGTGACGAAGACAGGATGTTTGTGTTACTGTGTTTTGTGAAGTGGGAGTATTGTCCTTTGTTTTGCTTTTTCTCTTTGCTGTCTGATGCTAGAGAGAGAGAGGGAGCCATGTTGCAGTGCTCAATGTGTATGTTTATATGTAAATAAAGTAGATTAGCCAAAATGCTGAGTTGCTGAGGTCTGTCACGCATGATGTGCAAACTCTGCGGATCCCTAAGGTGTTGGTTGGCATCGGTCGCTGTGATGTTCGGGCAGAAGAAAGCTTATGAAGCTCCCGAACGATCGACCAGGAGGGAGGGAACATGCCAGTCGGGCCTGTGTCTCTGCCAGGGTCCTACTCGAGTGTAGGCCGAACTCCTGAATTTATGGTCAACCATAAACAGCTGTTTCCTGTGTGGCTTATGAAACAAGTAAAATGCAATATTAAAATAACAGAGAGTGCCTGAGGCTGTTCAGAAGAAACTAGGTAACCAGGTAAGAAAATCACTGTTATAGGTTTTGGGTGCCAGAGTTTGTGGGTGCAAGGTACTCCCTAGATTTAGCAAATGTTAGAATTTAACCAATACTTAAGAAAAGGAGCCAGTCATTTAATGTGGCAGTGTAAAAATACAGGCTAAACTTGTTTTCCTGGCCAGGGAATTGCCTGGAGGCAGTAATAACCTATTAAGATTGGCCATCAGTGAAGCTAAGGCTGTGTCAGATACTGGTTGGAAGATAGCCAGTAAGACAAAAGATTAGTAGTTTCTGTTTAGGACTGCAGTTTGCCTGATGTAAGTGAACAGGGGGACAATGTCAGTTTTGAAAGCTTAGCTGTAAAGGATCTTAATATATGAGAAAGCGTTCTATCAGGTAACACTTTATAGTTTAAATTGGGCCCGGAAAACTACTGAGAGCCGGTACCAAATCTTCAAAGGAAGCACTATGAATTGCATTCATCTGTTTCCCAGGCATGAATCACGCAGGCCAAACTAGGATTGCAACTAGTGCACCAGTATAAAATTGTTAAAGGCACAGCAGGTCAAGGAGGCGTCCTGGAATAAACAAGGTGAATGTTGCTAACCCAGGCAAATGAGCCATAAACCAAAGGGTGTTCCATACTGATCTGGATTTAACTTCAGGTGCCTTGCATTTCGGCCTTTAAAACCACTCCTCTTACTGCAAAGTTCATTACAGTACTGTCCTTGAATACCCTTAACTGATGTGACACATTGTCAACAATCTGTTGCTGAGGAGGATGTCCATTGTCCCTGTTGCTTTTTATTTTGGTCTTAGAAGGTTTGCTTAGAGACATTAGACAAGATGAAATAATTCTGGCGGTAAAGATTTAAAAAAAGAAACTTACAAGTTTCATGCCTTTGCTGATGATTGGATGATAGTTTTGGAAAATCCACTACAGAGAGCAGAGACTCTTATGAATAAATTAAATTATTTTTGTACATTAGCCGGTTTTAAGATTAATCACCAGAAAATGATAATGATAATAAAGAATATGACAATAGAAGATCAAAAGCTTTTGAAGGAGAAAACAGGGTTTCAATTTGAGGAAAAAAGTAACACATTTGGGTATTATCATGACAAATGTGAATTGTATGTTTCGAAATAATTATGTTAAGACATGTCCCATTGATTTTAATGTAATTTAAGCACAACTAACTTTCTCTGGCTTTAGTGCCCTTAATTGTTTGCATTGTTTATACTACCACCTCCTTTTAAAAAAATAATACTTTATTAAAGTTTTCTTTGTTTACAAAGGTATGCGCAATGTCTCTTTTTTCAAGTGACATTTTCCATAGATCAGTTTCATTTGTTGAGACATTAGGGTTACATTAGGAAGAAAAAAGGGGAGAAGAGGTGGCCATGGTGAGTGGGGGTGGGGTCGGGAGGCGATATTTCTATTTTGCTTAATGTATGTGTGGGGTTTTTGTGTCAGGGTCATTTGTGCAGGTTCTCTTTGCTATTCGCTTGTGTTCCTTTGGTGGTGAGAAAAATTGTGGTTGGCCTAGGGTGTGGTTGCTTGTTTGTGATTGGCTGTGTTGAACTTTGTTTTCGTGTGTGAGTGGGGTGAGTGTGTGTTTTTGAATCAGGTTAGCCATATTGATTCATATGCTGTTGGTGGATTCTTGTCGTTGTCTTGTTGGGCTGTGTATGTGATGAAGGGGAGCCATACCGGGGTGAAGGTATCGTCTTCTATTTGTCCCCGTGTCAGTTTCAGTTTATTGGTTAAATTTTCTAGTAGGGCTGTTTCTCATACTATTTGGTACCATTGGTCCATGCTTACTCTTGACAGGTCTCTCCAGTGTCTGGCTATGATGTTTCTGGTTGCTGAGAGTAGGTGGGTTATGAGTTCTTGGGAGTATATTTGTTTGAGGATTTGTAGGAAGTTGGGGCCAAACTTCATGTTAGTTAGTACTGCTAATATGTATTTCCACTCTAAGCAATCAAAAGCTTTGAGGATGTCTAGGGACATAATTGTCAGTGGGAGTTTGGTTGCCTTGCTGTGTTCAATCAGGTTCAGTAGTTTCCTGATTATATTGCGACCAGGGACAAAGCCAGTCTGGTCTGGGGCTATTAACTCGTGTAGGAATTTTTTTTGGTGGATTGTTTATACTTCTAGGATGTAAGAGTACAAATATATTGCCACAATAAATGCTGAGCCTTATAATTATTATCATTTAATTTGTTCTAACAGTTAACCTATATTTTCTTATAATTGCTTTGATATTATTATGGTTGTATAACCTTTGGCTCAGTTGAAAGTGAAGAATAAAGGATGGGAGGTTAACTGTTAGAACAAATTAAATGATAGTAATTATAAGGCTCAGCATTTATTGTGGCAATATATTTGTACTCTTACATCCTAGAAGTATAAACAATCCGCCTAAAAAAATTCCTACACAAGTTAATAGGGTAATTCTGGATCTATTGCTGTTGCTTGAGGATCAGGTGGCTTCAGTGCCACACAGGGCCTTCCACCAGTTTTGGCTGGTGGCCCACCTGCACACCTATCAAGACAAGGATAGCCTAACTTCCGTCATCTATGCTTTGGTAACCTGTAGGTTAGGGTTAGGGTTAGGGTTGCAATGTGTTATAAGTGGAGCTGCCTCTGAAGACTGTTCAGAAACTTTAGCTGGTGCAGAATTCAGCAGCCAGGTTGCACACCGGGGCAAGACAGTTCAAGCATATACAGTCATACCTTGAATTGAAGTTGCTTCAGGTTGAGCACTTTCGGGTTGTGCTCCGTAGCGAACCAGAAGTAGCGAAATGCGTTACTTCCAGGTTTTGCCGCTCAGGCGTGTACAGACAGTCAAATTGACGTCACGCATATGTGCGGAAGCGGCGAATCGCCATATGCGCAGACGCGGGTTGCGTTTACTTTGGGATGCGAACAGGGCTCCGGAACGGATCCCATTCGTATCCAAAGGTACCACTGTAATGCCAATCCTGGCCCAACTGTACTGGCTGCAGATTAGTTTCTGGGCCCAATTCAAAATGCTGGCTATACCTATAATTGACTCAGGACCGCAATAGCTGAAGGACTGTCTCTCTCCATATGAACTGACCCAGACACTGAGATAATTGTTAAATAATTTTTTTTTAATTTTCAATTACAAAAGTCAATATACACCATATTATATCAATGTTGTTGTTGTTTAGTCGTTTAGTCGTGTCCGACTCTTCGTGACCCCATGGACCAGAGCACGCCAGGCACTCCTGTCTTCCACTGCCTCCCGCAGTTTGGTCAAACTCATGTTCGTCTCTTCGAGAACACTGTCCCACCATCTCGTCCTTTGTCATCCCCTTCTCCTTGTGCCCTCCATCTTTTCCAACATCAGGGTCTTTTCCAGGGAGTCTTCTCTTCTCAGGAGGTGGCCAAAGTAAGAATTAACTCCGCAGAGGTTCCAAGTCCTTTTTATAATTATTCCAAACTTTAATATTTTCCTCACAAAGTCCTGTTTGTCATTATAATCCATATCTATACTCCCATCTCCTTTTTTATTCGCTTGCTGTAAAGAACAATTATTATTTTTTTTGCATTCTTGGGGGTGTTGCTGAGTCATTTATGTAACAAAGGATTTATAATGAAGCAACTGGCTCCCCCCAAACACATACCAACTTTTAGCTCGAATGAAGTCATCTTTCCAATTTGAATTTGTACGACCTTGTAGCTGTTTCGATTTGGCTGTCCTTAATCTTGTCCCATCATTACCAGCACGCGTCTGTGCATTAATCCTAATTAGTCCATTAATGAACAGAAGAACTGCTGCTCTTAATGGCGGCATTGAAGGGTTACCGAGAGGTGAAGTGCTTTTGCACTCAGCGTCTCCCTGCCTCCTACATCCATGTCGGAGCAAAAGCCAGGTCCTGAGACGATCTGCAAGTGAAGCTCTTCCGCCCCCAACCCTGGGGGGAGTTTACAAAGATAATTACCCTCTATCATCTTTATTTATCGCTTCGCCAACAATCTCCCATTGTTGTGGGAGCTGTGCCATTAAGGCAACCAGAAACCGGAAGCCTGGACCCTGAGTAATTATCTGAGGCCCTTCTTTCTGTGCCTCCTCCATGAGAAGTCCAGAGTGCAGCAGCATGAGAACAGGCCTTTTCTGCAGTGGCTCCCTGTTTGTGGAATGTTTTCCCCAGGAAGGTTTGGCTGGCACATTCATTATACACCTTTAGGCACCAGGTGAAAAAAAATTCTCTATATCCAGGCCTTTGGCTGATTAAACATTCTATGACCTTTTAAATGAGCTTGTAGGAGGGGGTTTATTATTATAAATAAAAATAATGTGGGAGGTTCCCCTCCACAGGGCGCTGAGCCTAGGGGGCACAAAATTGAGAAGACACATAATTGAGAAGATCTGTTTGGGGGTGCCAAATTTTGGCCTAGCTCAGAGTGCCATATTATCAAAGATTACCAATTTCTGCCCCTGCTGCAAATGAGGGATATTTTAATTGGTCCAAAGATAGTAGAACTGAGTAAACCAAGGATAGAATGTTAGTCAAAGTGGAAAATAATAATAATGGAGAAATTTATGGCAATAAATAAACAAACCATGGTAATTATTTTGACAGGCTTCCTGATGCACTGCAGCGAGGAATAGCACAGAGTTTGTGAGGGTGGGGGTGCAATGTCAGCCCCAAAACAGGCCTTTTATTGAGTTCCTTTACTCCTTCTGGCAGCTGGAAACGGAATGCCCTCAACAGGGTGGTTAGGAAGATGAATATCTCCATCTTGGCCATCTGCTCTCCCACACAGGCTCGAGCCCCTGCAGAAGAAAGAAGGGGAAGCAGCAAGTGAGACATAACCAACTCCATCTATTCTCCAGTTCATCTGGTTTGCTCAGCTAGTAGTTTTAGCCACAACAACAACAACAACAACAACAAAAAGCTGGAAAACAGCTACTCCCAAAGTATCTCCCTTGAATCCTCTGGGTTGACATCCTGAGGGTCCTGGCTTTGCTCCAGGAAATACTGGAAGCTGACCTTGAGTGGCTGCAGTTCCCAAAGGAAGACTAAGCTTGAAAGCAGCATGAGCATTTGGATATGGAGCATACAGGTCATGGTTGCATCACTATATGTAGTACTTTGGGAAAGCAGGTCTAACTACTGCCAGAAGGGCATAAGAGAAGGAATAAATCAAAGTGCATTTAATCACACATTGCCTGTGTGTGAATCTCAGAGCTGACACCTGGTGGCCAATAGTGGCAGCTACCAAGTCCAACAGTGATGGAGGTAACAGAAGCTACAACAAAAAGAAGAAATGAAGAGATGGAAAGAGAGAAAGAGGCTGGAGCAGCTGTCTGTTCTGGGCTCAGCTCCTGCAGTAGCCATGCAGAGAAAAATATTCTGTACATGGAAGTGCATGCAATTTACAGCAGAGCTACGGTTTCTAACTGATCCATTCTTTTTTCTATATTGTTTTACCAATAAATAAAAAAACCACAAAAAACCAAGCACAGGAACCAAATGCCCCAAATCTTACTGCAGCTGTGTGGCTGGTGGAGCTGAGGATTTAACCCCTTTACTTCTAAACCATTTCCCCCAAACTGAATTTCTCTTCAAGAGATGACAGTTGATCCATGGGAGGGATAGTCAATGTGGTTCCATCTGGTTCTTGAACTATCCAGCCCTAGGCAGCATAGCCAAGAGTCATGGATGATGGGCACTGTAGTCCAACATCTGGAGGGCTATCCCTGCTCTAAGGCATAAAAAGTGTTTTGAAGGGGAATTCACATTGGAAAAGTGACATGGAAGAAAAGTGTTAAATTTCCACACTCTCAGCACTATGACCCCAGCCTGATTTTTAAACCACATGTGATCCTTCCATGGCCCTCTCACTGTTTAATCAAACAACAACAACAACAACATTCAATTTATATACCACCTTTTATCCTAAGATCCCAAACTGGTGTATAACATTAAGAACATAATTTATGCAGCATAATAAAAAACCGCAACACACAATATAATAATATACAGCATAATGATAAAATAATCATAGCGTCAGTTCCCCTTATCCACATTTAACAGGCCATAGATTATAGTGGCCAAAGGCCTGGGTAAAGAGGAATGTTTTTGTCTGGTGCCTATCCCACTCTGTGTGTGTTTGTCTAAATTATTATTATTATTATTATTATTATTAATTTATTTATTATTTATACACTGCACATCTGTCTGGGTTTCTGGCTGCCACTCTGGGCAGCTCCCAACAGAACACTAAAAACAGAATAAAACATCAAACATTAAAAATTTCCCAATACAGAGCTGCCTTCAGATGTCTGCTAAAAGTCAGATAGTTGTTTATTTCCTTGACATCCGATGGGAGGGCGTTCCATAGGGCGGGTGCCACTACCGAGAAGGCCCTCTGCCTGGTTCCCTGTAACCTCACTTCTTGCAGTGAGGGAACCACCAGAAGGCCCTGGGCGCTGGATCTCAGTGTCCTGGCTAAATGATGGGGATGGAGATGCACCTTCAGGTACAACTGGCCCTCTAGTAGTCTTTAGCTAAAAACAGTGAAAAGTGGGAGCAGATTCATTACCCACAAAGCAGCTAGTTAGAATGGTGCCTGCAAATTTTTATTTGTTCACACACATTTGACCATCAGTTTCTTTGAAGCAAGCTACTAAATATAACTGTAAATTATTTCTGTGCATACCTGCTCCAAATGGGAGATATTCTTCTCTAGACCTGAAATTTCCATCCTTGTCCAAAAAGTGGTGTGGGTTGAACTCTTCAGGTGTTTCCCATCGTGTGGGATCAACAAGAACAGAATTCAGATCTGTAATAACAAATGTCCCCTAAAAAGAAGAAACAGTTGGCTCAGAATGCATCCGGACCAGCACACTTCAGAATGGATTTGAAAAACTAGGAGCTGGCAGGCTGGCACACGCAGTAGATTTATGGGAAGACTGTATCGTCATTGTCCCCAGGCAACACAGTAATATCAACCAGGACTCGGTTGAAAAAGATAATTAAACTGGATTCTGAAGTCATCATATAGTGAAGGGAAGTTATTAATCTTGATAAAGTTGCTTATGTCTTAAGTATCTGGGCTTCATCCCACATTGCTTACACAATCAGACTCTGGCTTATAAATATCGTAACAGTTTATTAACCTTCAGGGGTTTTCCTCCTAGTTCCTCAGATTCTGCATTACACACGTGGATGCTTAATTCAAAGTGTCACCATCAGATGCTCTTTTCTCTCAAAATATACAGATGTTTCCTACCTTTGGAATGTGAAAACCACGCATCTTCATATCCTTTGCACTTCGTCTGGGAATCCCAACTAATAAGGGATATTTTGCACGCAAAATTTCATGCATCACCGCATTGGTGTAAGGCAGTTTCTTTCGATCTTCATAACATATGGGAAGGGAGGAACCAAAAACATCTTCCATCTCCTTGTAGACTTTATCTGCAGGAAAAAGAGGGGAATGAAGCTTTATTTTAAAATACCCTGGTTTAAATCTGAGAAATTTCTGACAATCTAGCTGTGTAGGGTGGGATGAAAAGACCCTGATATACTAAGTGAAGCTCATTGATATATGCTGGCTGCATCCTGAAAATAAGAAGTTAACAATTAAGTAAATGCAGGTGCATGTGGAAAAGGTATATTGCTCTGTGGTAGAACATCTGCTTTGTATGCAGAAGGTGCCAGCTTCAATTCCCAGTATCTCCAGTCAGGGATGGAAGCATGGGCATAGCCAAGGGGGGCCAGGGAGGGGGACCAGGTAGGGGCAGATGCCCCCCCCTATAGCAATAAAAATAAAAATAAACAAATAGCTAATTGAGGTTCTGCCCCCTCCTAACAAAAGGCCTGCCCCCACTAACAAAAATCCTGGCTACGTCAATGGCTGGGAGTGTTCCTTCTCTGAAACCCTGGAGAGCTGCTGTCAGTCAGGATTGCAGCCAGGGCATGGAAACAAAAGGGGCTAGTTGGCACAATTATATGGCTGCCCATTTCCCCCTGTCTTCTTCCTGGCCAGGAGTAGGGCAAAGTGGTTGCTTGGCCACTGTGGCGACCCACACCGTGCCCTGCTCAGCCATGCCCCAAGGCCTTCTGCTGCAGCGAATGCTTCTGTGGTGAAATCTGCAAAGCAGGCACAAGTGCGTTGCAGAGGAGGAGAGTTGGTGATGGCACTCGCTCCTCAGTCATATTGAGGGCCAACCAACCCTCCTGTGGCTGCCATCTTGGGACGCCATGTAAAGAACGCCAAGGAGGTGTCAGGAGCAGCAGGGGTGAAGCAGCTTGCAGCAGAAGCAGAAGCAGAAGCAGGAAAATGGCATTTGGCTACAACTAGAGCCCACAGATACTAAAGGAGGAGTGAAGGTGCCCCACAGAGTCCACTGGGGCCTCTCCTCATTTTTTTTTTACCTCAGGAATTTTACCAGCAGCGGCCTGGTAACTCTGGCCTGCCTTTTCCTCTCAGTGCCTCAGATAGACAGGACAGGAAAGGGGGAAAGGATGGCTAACAGCCTAACAGCAGGACTGAGGCCTATCCTTAGCAGCTATCCCTCCTTTTTCCTTGTAAAAAGGTAAAATGGTAGTGGTGAGAGCTCTGTGCTTTCCCCATCCTGATCATAGAACTCCCCTCCTTTTCCCTTATGAGGCTCAAGAATGTGGCAGCTGTGAGCCTCCAATGAAGCGCAGGGGATACTGACAAAATTACGTTGTTGATGACAATAGCTGACATTAGAACACAGACCAAGACTTCTTTGGCTCAGGACCCCAGTACATTGGGGGCTGCCTTTCTCCATAAAACCTACTTATGCTCTAAGTTTGCCACCTGAAGCCCTTCTCTGTATATTTCCTCTGAGAGATGTTCATTATCCAAGTGGTGACGCATTTTAGCACCTTTTTGAGCATTCTGCATAGAAGCAATAACATTATCCCAGCAGACTAATCTAGTACAGTTGACAAGTCAGCACAGAATCTCTGTTCCCATATATTCTAATAAGTAGTATTAATCTGCAGACAGCTAAATATACATATTATACACCCACATAGCTTACTTGACACACAACAAGCACCATTTTTGCCAAATCCATCTGGCTCACCTTTTCCCACTCAGGCTTCCCAAATTGATTCATTCAGTGGAAATTGGTATGACAGGTGAAGTATGGACTGGTTCAGTCAGTGATGGGTTATAAAATAAATAAATATATGAGGAGTAGGCAGAAATACCATCAAAGTGCTAGATGCCCAGGGGGAGACTGAACTTCTATCTATTTGATTTTAATGTACCAAGCTGTTGCAGTTGAGAATGCCTTTGATGATCGCTTCTAATGTACGGCCAAGTGTAGGAGAAACTACATTTGCATATCAGATATAGATCAAATATTTTCAGTTCAGTTCACTGAGCCTTTCCAAAACAGCCACAAAAATTTTCCTTGGAACATGTCCCACTTTTAGACTTCAAAGATAGGTTATTAGGCCTGAAGTGTTTTGTGTGGGTTTAAAAATACATATATATACATTTTAGTTGATTGCCAGAATGAATATTTGTCATCCACCCATTATGAAACCTTGGAAGAATCCACCCATTATGAAACCTGCTACTAAAAAAGCAGACAAATCTAAGCTCTTCCCTACAGGGATCCAGAGAGGTGCTTGCTTCCATTGCAAAGTTCTCCCTCACCTTGAACATCTGGATAAGACACCATGAGGAGCAGTCCCCATTGCAGAGTAGCAGCAGTCGTCTCTGTCCCTGCGATAAAGAGGTCAAGAACACACTCTGCCAGGTTGCTTTCATCAAAGGTAGAGTTGGGGTCATCCTTGCTCTATTGACAATAATGGAAAAGGTGAAATGTTGGAATTAATTACAGGCCACACAAAATCTATCTGACCTTGGGGTGGGGGGGTGTCTTCCTATTGCAACACCTAATAATATGTTTTGCAGGTGAGTGTAGTGGGAGATATCTGTACAGAGTCATGGATTGGAGTAGTAATCTAAAACAGCATTACAGTGTAAAGGGTACAGGAAATGATCTTTTCTTCTGAAGACATGTACCATAAGAGGTAATAAAAAGAAAACACAGAATTACAAGGTGAACTGGGGTGATCTGGGAAAAGTTTTCAAATCAAATCACCCCACTAACAACGTTTCTCAAAGCAGATCTGGGACTTTCTAAACTTCTGAATAGCTCTGCAGCTCAGTTGTCCAAAAACCATTCATCAGCTAGTCTTCTCCTACCCCCAAAATGGAATCAAACTGATTGGAGAAGCACCCACAGCATGAGAGGTGATGGGGTGAAGGGTGGGGATGGGGGGGATCTTTCATTTTGATAGGACTTGCTTTTAAGTTCTTCCCCAAGAACATAATGTTACATGGCAGCATATAAATGATAGATAGATGATAGATAGATAGATAGATAGATAGATAGATATAGATAGATAGATAGATAGATAGATGATAGATAGATATAGATAGATGATAGATAGATAGATCTGATATCAGTTTGTGCGGTGCGAGACATCCTAAATTCCTGGGTCCAATAAAAGTTAGAATTAATCACAATTTGGGGGTTAAACTGTGCTATGCATTGAACCCCTGCCTTGTGACAGTGGGTCATTAGGGGAACAAAGCCCGGTAAACTGAGTTGTGAAGAAAAAGTAGAGAGATCATTAGGAGAATCACTGCCAGAAATTCAAATGGGTAAAGCCCCTCCCTAGGCCCTGGTTTTAGTTAGTAAGACAAAAGACTTCTGGTAGTTTTTAGGACTGCAGTTTGCCTGATATGTGAGGGAGGAAAATCTTGGGTAGTCAGCAAGCTATAGAGGGGGCCAGAGCGATGTTTTGGAGCATGTTTGATTTCTGTTTGAATCCAGAACTGTATCTATGGGAGAAGCAAGGCCTTCTTAGGGTGTGAATGCTCTGAACCTCTCCAAGGCAGCCTCAGGCTGTATATATGTGTAAACCATACATCATAAAGATACCACCGTTTCCACTGTGCCACATTTCCAAAGGATGCACAGACCCTGGGTAAAGTCCCAGACCCCTGGACTCTCACACTGCTGTGGAGATTGTGGTGGCATGTAACAGATCTTTTTCCATTGTTACAGGACAAAATCATGTGTGGAATAGCCACTAATCTTCAGAAGTATGGCAGCTGGGCTTCATAATCATGATCACATAGCACACAGAACCTCACTTTTGTCCCTATTAAAATTCATTTTGTTAATTTGGGCCTAGTTTTTCAATCTGTTAAGGTCATTTTGAATTCTGATTCTGCCTTCAGAATTCATAGATGAGACCAGGAATGTGTGTCTATATGGTGCAGCAAGATGGTTCTAGGTGTTGGACTTCTGCTAAATCCAACAGAGTTTGCTTCGTTTCATGCACTAAAGTGTCTTGAGCTATTATTGGATACTTACTTTCTCAATTTGAAGTAAATAGAAATCAATGAAATCCTGAGGCTCATCCTTTTGCTGCTTTCTATGCCTTTCTACCTCTTCCTTTGCAAATGAATGTACTAGCGCTATGGAAGAAAATGCCTTATTGTGAGGTCCTGGGAGATGTTTCATCAACCATGGGAAGAGTTCATACAGCTGCAGGGAAGAAGAAAACAAAACCTGTCACTCTCATGATTTGGTCTAGCAATATGTTTTAATCTCACATTTTCTCCAAGGGGTTCAGTGTGATATATCTCCCTCGCCCACTTTATTTTCAAAACAACCCTGAGAAGTAGGTACACTTGTGTGATAGTGAGCACAGAATAAAACACCCCATTGTCCTAAGCCAAACTCTCCAAAATGGGCTGGGGAAATTTTTTTTCTGCCTACCTAGGTCCACATTCCAAAATCTGATGAAGTCCAAGGCAAACATATCAATAGGTTAATCTTATTTAGTAGGCTTCTGCACCTGCTAACTTCTACCTCCCTTAATACTCACTACTATCCTTATTTAGGAGTGTTTTTTCTAGTGTGTGAGTTGAGGTTATTAGTCCAGTGCTTAGCAAGTCTGCTTTGAATACCTTCATGACATACTACTCTAAGAGTAGTACCAGAATAGTTCTGTGAATACTTATGGCAGTGAAGGCCTCTCTGACACCCATCAGAAAAACAACAACATTACTCACACAATGAATTATGGAACCTCCATGTTTTAAGCAAAAATCAACACCTTCCATCATTTTTTGGAACTTTTCGTCTTCGAGGGAAAATCGGTACCCAAAAGCCAAAACACATATTAAATTGGAAACTGCATTTGTGATGGGCAGTGATGGATCAAGTGGCTGTCCTGAAAATGAAGTTATTTACAGATATTGTTGAGGCTTGCATTAATTCATACGTTTTCTTTTTCTTGAAATGCCCTTGCATGAACTCATTTTGTACGAAGCTTGTAAAATGCTAATTAACTCAGCTTGCTCTTGCATTTTGAATATATATATATATATATATATATATTGCAAAGAAACAGCTAGCCTCTTATCCAGAATGTGCTTAGGGTGCAATAGTGTGCAAATTTATCTGGAAATAAGGCTAACTGAATTTACTTTTGAGTAATTCTCCCACATCTTGATTCTCCCACATCTTGTTCCACTCCCCACTAGTGATAGCACACACCAGTTCTGCTTAGACTTAATTTTCCCCCTACATCACCTCAACTTCCCATCTATTGTTCTCTCCCTTCCAGCTGATAGCAGCTACTGAAAGAAAATGGGGAACCTGAGGACTTCCGGGTTGACGCGATCGGCTAATGGCGGATTCCCTCCGAGCTCCGGAGGGAATCGGCTCTGCTGAAGACGGGTCTTACCGTGCCGGCGACACGGGGACCCATAGAAACCACAGGTGCGGATGCCTGTGGACTTGGTGACTCAGCGGGCACCTTAAGCGCCCTCCCTGACCCACGAAGAGCCTTTTTAAAGGCTACGGAGAGGGTACGGAGAGTGGCGTGGTGCTGGGAGTAGACCGCTACTTCAGTGGAGCGAAGCCGCGAGCCATGGCCGGAGAGCGTTAACTTTTTCCCCCGAAATTTGGACTGGAAACAAATACCCGTGAGTACAAGGAATTCGGACTTTAAAAATTTCTACCTTTAATTTGGTACGACCGGGGGGATGTGCTAAAGGGAAGTCCGCACCCCCCTATCTACAAACGATCTAAAGCAAGGATCGGAGAACTAAGGTTGAGAGAACAGTGTGTTTTTGGTGTATGATAAAAGATATTCCACGAATTTGACAGAAGAAGTTTTTTGTGCTGGAGAGAAGAGAGGAGCGTTAGAAAAATTTGTGTAACCCCCCCCCCCCGAACCCGGGAGCGTCCTGTGTGTGAGTCCTACGAAAAAGAACAAGAAGTTTGACAGCTGTCAAAGGAGCTGTCAAACGGGTGGATAAAATTAAGAATTGCATTACTTCATATCTCTCTGGACTGAAGGTGTTACATTTTACTAGAAGTGGTTGGAAACAAAGTAATAATAAAAAACAAAGTAACGGACTGTTGGAAAGGAAAGGAACTATTGAGTAACTGGAATCCCCCTAGGGGGAACTAGTGACATTGGCTGCAGAGGGAAAATTACTGGCAGAAATTGAAATAGCTTTTTTTCTCGTGGGAATTTTGCAAGAGCAGAGTATGGCTATGAACAAAGAACTCACGACCTTGATTTCTAAAACAAACAACCCTGCTGATGGAACAAAGGACTTGACTGGGAAAAAATCTGCAGCTGAATCAGAAGCGACATCTGTGGAATTGGTGGAAAAGGAAGAAGGAGGGGAGAAAGTATTGGCAGAAAATACCAAGCAGAAGCCTATGTTGTCAGAAAATGAAGCAGAAGATTTTTGGATTACAAATTTGGGAAAGATGAGAAGGATGAGAAAAGCAAAGGAGGAAGTCTCTGGATTTTTTGGAAAAAGAGCAAAGAAATATGACTGGGACTTCCTCTTCTTTTCTGAGTTTGAGTACGGGAGATCTATGGTAGATCTTTGGCAGCAAGTTCTTTCAACCATCTTGGGTGCAAGAGAAGGAGATGTGGCTGTGACAGATTACCCTCGAGACCTGAGGTCCAACAAAAAGGACTACCAACAAAACCGACAGAGAGAGACTGACAGAGATTTAAAGGCCTCGGATGTGAGGAATCCGGGCTAGGAACTGTATGGGTGGATAATTATTTGGGAAGGGACGGAAACCGGGGTAGGGAGGGAGGGGGAGAGCAGAAGTTGGAAAATTTATGACTTTTGTGTTTGGTTATTTTGACTCATATTTTAATATTAAAAAGGGGAAATTTGTGGATGAGAAATTAGGTCGACCTTAGAAAAAAGGATTTGATGTTAATATGAGAATGGGATAAGTAAAATTTGACTTAGTAAAAAGAATCAAGTTTAAAAACAACAGATTAGGTTAAAGGAAGGGACAAAAACTTGCTGAACTAACTTTGGAAATTGGGATGTATGAGGGGGGGTGGGGGGAAGTCAGGGAAAGAGGGATAAGAAAGTAAGGGTATGAAATTATACGTGTTTTGTCTTTGTCTTTTTATGTGTGTGTTGTCTGTATAAAATTTGAAAACCCAATAAAAATTATATAAAAAAAGAAAAGAAAATGGGGAACCTACCAACCCCCCAATAATTCCACTGAATGTTAATGGCCACCATTAGCACCTCAATAAAACAATTCAGAGCTGACAAGGAGCTGAGTTGTAGAATTAATGGATGTTTGAAAATTTGTCATTTGGTTTGCTATTTTTTGTCTGCTGCAAAAAAATTCTGTACTGCTAAATATTGCTGATCACCTTGCAAACATTCATAAACATGCAGAGCTTGGTATCAAGCTTGATTCTTACAAAATCCATCACCATTATCCAGTGTCATTATCCAGTATCACATACCCTTTGCCTGCGCAAAGATCTTCACAAGCTCAATGGCCTCCTCTTCTATTTGGTGCTCCATGCCTTTCTTCCCCAGCCCCAGCTTCCGCATAGTAATCACGCCGAAACGTCTGTGCTGCTTCCAGATGTGACCATTTGAAAATACCATGCCTAAGACAATCAAGAATCAATGAGAAAATATTACTTACAGTGTTACAAAGAAGTGTTTTATCTGGCATTGCTCTCTCATGTCCCCCTAACGGAACTGGAGGGCTGCTCACTGACAGGGCTGAGCAGAACTCTGAGCCTCCTGTTTGTACTGACAAGGACTGCTACATATGTAATTGACATCTGACCTACCCCTGATGTATGCTCATTGGGGACAGGTCCAGCAACACTATGGTGAGGCCAGGAACTAAACATGCTTTATGTGGGCTGGGACTGCAACAAGATGCCCGGGGTATTAATAATAATTAATAATAAATGCATTATTATTATTATTATTATTATTAATGCTGAGGTGCAGCCTTACAGCTGTCCAGATGCAGCACTCAGTGGGTGGGGCACCCATCTTGACAAGAAAGCTCTACCAGTTGCTCAAAGGCTTCTCTGAAGCAATTTGTATAGTCTACATGTATTTTATGTATTAATCTATTTTTAATCTTTTGCTGGAAGCCGCCCAGATGGGCGGGGTAGAATTATTATTATTATTATTATTATTATTATTATTATTATTATTAACATGCCCCTGCATCTGCACCTTGGTTCTCTTGGCCTGCCATCCAAGACCCTGGGCCTACTAACTCCAGTTTGCTTGGGCCACTGCCTTCACTTGTTCATGGACATCACAGAATCATAGAGTTGTAGAGTTGGAAGGGATCCTGAGGATCGTCTAGTCCAACCCCTTGCAATGCAGGAATATGCAGCTGTCCCATGCAGGATCGAACCTGGAACCTTGGCAATTTTCTAGGGGGAAAAAAACACTGGCTGTATCCAGTTTCTCAGAGCAGACCCATTCAAATTAATAGACCCAAGTCTATGAAAAGGATCTAGGAGTCTTGGTTGACCACAAACTTGACATGAGCCAACAGTGTGACGCGGCAGCTAAAAAAGCCAATGCAATTCTGGGCTGCATCAATAGGAGTATAGCATCTAGATCAAGGGAAGTAATAGTGCCACTGTATTCTGCTCTGGTCAGACCTCACCTGGAGTACTGTGTCCAGTTCTGGGCACCACAGTTCAAGAAGGACACTGACAAACTGGAACGTGTCCAGAGGAGGGCAACCAAAATGGTCAAAGGCCTGGAAACCATGCCTTATGAGGAACGGCTAAGGGAGCTGGGCATGTTTAGCCTGGAGAAGAGGAGTTTAAGGGGTGATATGATAGCCAAGTTCAAATATACAAAAGGATGTCATATAGAGGAGGGAGAAAGGTTGTTTTCTGCTGCTCCAGAGAAGCGGACACGGAGCAATGGATCCAAACTACAAGAAAGAAGATTCCACCTAAACATTAGGAAGAACTTCCTGACAGTAAGAGCTGTTCGACAGTGGAATTTGCTGCCAAGGAGTGTGGTGGAGTCTCCTTCTTTGGAGGTCTTTAAGCAGAGGCTTGACAACCATATGTCAGGAGTGCTCTGATGGTGTTTCCTGCTTGGCAGGGGGTTGGACTCGATGGCCCTTGTGGTCTATTCCAACTCTATGATTCTATGATTCATCACACCCATTTATTTCAGTGGGTCTGCTCTGAGTATGCCTAATATTGACTACAACCTTATATGTTCCAGAGAGAGAGAGAGAGAGAGAGAGCCCTCAGTGGGATGACCTGTGCACATCTTGTGCCTCTGTTCTAAATTAGCAGCCCATGCCATGGCCACTGAAGGCAACAGGTGTTTCTCCATCAACATGTTTTCAAGCTGGACTTGAGCTATCATCCATAGATTCTATCCAAAAGTACCAGGAGCCACATGTTTTAGGCGCACATGGATGTCACTCAGCTCAAGACTCCTAGCTGCACCTTTTGGCTGACATTTTGAGGCAACTTGGCCCAAACGTCATCAGTTTTCTTTGATGGCTTGCCAAGTTGGCCAACAGGCAGATCAACACTGTTCAGGATGTATGCAGATTTTACTGCAGGGCTTTGCCAGGTTCAAGAACTCAGTGTTCCATAGGCATTTCCCAAAGGATAACTTAAGTTACAAGTCCCACACTACCTTCGTTTATCCTCCTTACAACCACCTACTCTGGATTCTTTTAGATTTCCCCCCAGATTCGTGTACATTCAGTTACTCTGCTCCTTATCAGTCACTTCTTCCTTCCTTCCAAGCAAGCAAAACTTCCTCTTTGAGCACCTCCTGATAATCTGTGTCTTCCACATTTGCATCACTTTTGTAGACTTCTGGCTTTTATGTAACAGACTATATAAACTAAGGATGATGTGGTAATCTCAGTGCCTAAAGACATCGCTGACAAATGTGGTGCAATGGCTACTTTCAAGAGCTCATGTGCTGGAGAAAACTCCAGATGATGGAAACATTCAGAGCATTATTCTCTTTTGCTTGGTGGTTTCTCTGGAGAAAAGGTCTTTCAAACCCATCACTCTTCACAAAAACTTACCCTTCTTTTTAAGTGCAGTTTTCAGGAATGGGGTTACTGGTCGGTCGAACAGGTCATCGAAATGGTTTGTAAGGCCTTCTTTCACTGCTTGGTATCCAGATAGTACTACTGCTGGTACATATGCTCCCCATATACAGTACACATTTCCATATTGCTTTGCTATCTGCCATTTGGATCAAAAGAGAAATATCGCATTCAAACCAAGCAGATCAATTCAAGTTAATGCATTGACTACAGCCTTCCTCACTGCTCCAGCTTCTGGCTGTGTGCAGCTTTCCTCTAGTTTTCTCTTCCTGTCAGATTCCTATTGCTTGCCTTATCACCTTCCCTTCGTTCTTCTGGGTCATTCCATCTTCCAAACACCCATTTGAAGCAAACACCCCCTTCCTGTCCCTGACTGCCTTGCTCTTGCATAGAATTAGAACAGTACAGGCGTGGGGATACTGACAAGGTTCTTCACAACCAGAAAAACAATGCATTAAGTGACAAACAGTCCATTAGTGAAATTGGGAGTTTAGCTAGGAGATGGTTAATGGGACCAGAATGATCGCAAATGTTCCTTGATAGGCAGAGCTGCCCCACACACCCTTTGTTTGGGAAACTACCGTATTTACTCGAATCTAATGCTCACCCTTTTTGGCCAAATTACCACTGCAAAAAATAAGGTGCACCTTAGATTCGATGGTGCATTAGGCTTGAGTAAAGACAGTAAGTTAATAGTTTAAGAAAGCTATGAGATTATTGGGGAAAATGTCTTGTCCTGATTACCATCCACTAGCCTGTGGAAAAGGGGTAAGATATTGGGAGTGTAGAATAGTAGACTGTATTTTCTAGGTCACCCCCCACCCCCTACATTTAAAGAATCCCAGGAAGGACTTCCAGGTTGGCGCCATCGCCGAATGGCGGATTCCCTCCGAGCTCTGGAGGGAATCTGCTCGACAGGGGTCGGGTTCTGCCGCGCCGGCGACGCGGGGACCCTCAAAAACCATGGGCGCGGATGCCCGCGGACCTGGAGACTCGCGGGCACCGTTTGCGCCCTCCCGACCCGCGAATGAGCCTTTTTAAAGGCTACGGAGCGGGGAACGGGGAGTGGCGCTGTGCTGTGAGTCTACTGCTTCCCCTGCCGAGCGAAGCCGCATGCCATTCGTCGGAGAGCGCTGACTTCTTCTTCTGAAAATTTGGACTAACCAAGAACAACAACCCGTGAGTAATTTGGAAATTGGATTAAAAAATTTTCTTTTTTGGATTCGGCACGAGCGGGGGAGGTGCAAAGAGGAAGTCTGTCTTCCCCCCATTGTAAACATTTTAAAGCAAGGATTTGACAACTAAGGTCAAGAGAAGAGTCTTTTTCTTTTTTGGATAAAAGTTATTAATTCCACGGATTTAAAGTATAAGTTACTGTGCTGGAGGATAAGAGCTTACTTTCTGATTAAAGTGCCATCCCTCCCGGGACCGGGAGTGATCCGCGAGAGGAGCCTGCTGAGGAGACACAGAAGATTTTGACAGCTGTCAAACTAGCTGTCAAAGTCGGAAAAAATAGAAAGCTTTATTTTTGATGGTTTTGCCGGTTATATTAGATACAATATAGTTACAAGTTGTTGAAAATAAAGGACTGAAACAAATTAACTTGACTTTTGGATTGGAAGTGAAAGGAATACTAAATAACCAGAATCCCTCTAGAGGGGGTTCAGGGACATTACAAGAATGGAAATAGGTTGGAAAATACTGGCTGACCTGGACGAGGTTGCTTTTCTCATGGGAAAGTTGCGAAAGATGTATGAGCAAGGTCATGTTTTGTCTACAAGTGCCATAAATTTGAAGTCAATAGCAAATGTATCTACTGAGTTGGAAAAGGACTTGATGTACAAAACCCAGGCAGCTGGACAAGAAAAGAAACTAGAGAAAACTGAGGAAGAGGAGGAAGAGATATACGCTGAACAGGAGGAGCAGAAAGGAGGGGCTGCAATGCTGCAGAAGGCAAATGAGAGCCGGAGGCCTGTCAAGATGGATATAAAAGAAAATAAGGATTGGAAAAGGAAAACTTGGTTTGAACTTAGAAATGAGGAATGGAAAGATCTTCTTTTGTGGGGATCTGAAGATCTATGGACTATAAATTTGATCAAGGTGGAAGCTGGAGCTCTTGGGACATTTGGACTTAAAAGGATTAAGAAACAAGATTTGAGCTCCACCTTTAAACAAGGAGGTCTGGCTGGAAGGAACATGGATATTATAGAGAGAGTGCCCCTCCGAGACTTGGTGTTAAATATAAGGGACTTTCAAAGAAACCGGCAGAGAGGGACTGAGAGAGATTTAAGGGCTTCGGACGTGAGGCTGCCAGGCTGATAGTAGATGGACTAATGGACTATGGTTCCGGGATCGAAACCGGGGAAGGGAGGGTGGGGTTTGGAAATCCAAAGGGTGTTTGATTTTTTCTACTCTGTTTTTAATTTTGTGTTGTTATTAGTATAAGAATGGGGAATTTGTGGAAGGGAAACAGGGTCGACCTTAGAAAAAGTTTTCAAATATAAATGATTGAGGTATATAAGTTAAAAGTTGATTTATAATATTGAACTAAATATAATAACAAATTAAGGTTAAAAATATAATATAAATAAATATAATAACAAATTAAGGTTAAAAAACTAGGGATAAGAACTTGTTGGATAAATATTTGGACATGGAATACAAGAAGGGGAGGCGAGGGGAAGTCGTGGAAAAAAGTTATTGAAAATGGGATTGTAAAGGATGAATCTTTCCCCCCCTTTTTTGTATTTTTGTTTTTTGTATTATTCGAAACTCTAATAAAATATTATTAAAAAAAAATAAAGAATCCCAGGAACTCTCCACATAGCTCTTGTTATGAGAAATGATTTATTGTATTAATAAAGCTGCACACCATTGTGATATTTCAGAAAAACACATATCTCAATACTACTTCTCAATACTGATTCTATGTAATCTTCTTTGAAAATGTATCAAATGTATTGTTTCAATACAAAAGTTTCTCCTATAAGTATGTTTTGTTTCAGTCTATAAATATATGTTTCTTCTATAAGCGTATCTTTCTGTATAAATGTAGTGTTACGTACTGTTAAGGTTATGAAAATGTTCCTGGTACTGTCAGTGTAAGTGCAACTGTATCGGTTGGTCTGTGCTAAAACACCACCACATTATCACTTACTGGGTCTACTATGCTATGGAAACTGTTCACAAAATCACACAAAACACAAAAATTATTCCACAATGGTTCATTCATGATCCTGCAATCCCATTCATACAAACGTTAACGTCAATGCCCAAAGCTAACACCTGTCTTCTTCCTGCGGGCGTCAACCACAGCTATAATTTCCAGCACCCTCAAAAGTTCCCAGGATTCTTTGGGAGGAAGGATTATTTAGTGTGGGTGTGACCAAAGGCACAGGAAGAGAGCAGACATTGCACTCTGTAAGCTAACAACATTTAGATGGAAATCTGGCATGGGATCAGTGGATTTGACTGTTTACACCTATGCATATATTACAAAATGACATAAGTCTCTGGCGTAAAGAAACTGGATCCTGATAAGTAGTGTACCCCTGGGAATCCTCATTGTTGGGAGAAGTGGAGTGAGCATAACACAGTAGCAGAGAAAGGTGGGGGCGGTGCCGTCCCTAGGGGGGTGACATCGCCACGGGCGGCACCACCCGGGACACTCCCACCACCAGGATGCACGCCGGCATCGGTGCACCCCCGTGGGCGGCTAGCCCCGCCCCCGTGAGCTGCTCCGGGTCCCAGAGCAGCTAGCTCCGCCTCTGGCATAACACAGCCCCAGACATGTTTCCTTGGACATGTTTAGCCATCTTGTGGATTGTGAAATGGATCTTTTGCTTTCAACATCTCCATCTTACAATTAGAATGCAGTTGTGCGTGGAATTGTGTTTCATAAGTAAATGGCCACAACATTTGGTAAGCCGTATTGTTTTCAATATAGTTTCTTCCTTAATGAGAATCCAGGTTTACAGTAGCAACAACAACAACAACAACAACAACAATGTATTATTCATATGCCACCTATCTGACTGAGTCACTACAGCCACTCTAGGCGGCTCCCAACAAAATATTAAAAATATAACAAAACATCAGCCATTAAAAACTTCACTGAACAGAGCTGCCTTCAGATGTCTTTTAAAAGTCAAATAGTTGTTTATTTGTCTGACATCTGACAGGAAGGTGTTCCACAGGGTGGGTGCCACTACTGAGAAGGTCCTCTGAGACAACTTTTTGAGTAATCTGTTAGATTACGTGGAAAATGCCAAATCAGCAACCAAATGCCAAATCAGCACTACCAGAAGTTATGGGGAACAGGTCATTAACTGGTCATTAACTGGGAAGATTGCAAGTTAGATCTCCATTGGATATTTCGTTTTCAACATCATTTTGCAGTTGAAACCCTTGTGTGTGTGTGTGTGTGTGTACTAGTAGAGGTGTGCACTGACCACAAAACTGTTCGGATCTTGGTTTGGCACTTCAGAAAACTGTCCACTTCAGTCCAGACCCATGCAGAGGAAGGGAGGCAGCTGGGTATATTTGCCCTGAGCCTCAGAAGGCTAAACTGGCTGGGGAACCCGCCAGGGACCAACTGCTTTTTTGGTTTGCGTTTATAACTTTGTGTTCCAGATAGGGGTGCAGCTGGGCTGCCAGTCAAAGTTGATGAAAGGCACTCTGTGCCACTGAGGCCACCTGAGCCTCAAGTGACAGCAAAGGACCCAGAAGTAGCCCTAAGCCTGTTCCTTCAGAGGGAGCGATTGTGTCAATGGCCTGAGCCACTTGGATGTTCCAGAGGCTGACCAGGGCTTTGTCAGGAGCGCCAGTCAAATCAGACAGAAATTCCCCCAAAGCTGTCTAGAAACCCATTGGATGCATCAGCCCCACGTAGGTCCCCTGCCTTCACACATGGGAAAAGGTGCTGAAAGCCTAAATCTCAGCAGGAGGTGATCTGACTATGACAAGGGGCTGATTTCAATATTTCCCACTTTCAGATCACCCCCTTCCTGCCCAGTTGAGAAAACAAGGTCCAGAGTATAACCTGCCAGGTGTGTTGGGCTGGTGACATGCTGGGACAACCCTCTCTTCCCAGGCACATCCCACAAAACCACCAAATTAAAAAACATACAAGTTAAGAACAGTTAAATACAGTTAAAAACAGCTAAATCATTTTAGACAATTGGAGCCATACTAGCAAAACCAAAACCAGCTAAACAATGCCCCAACTCAAAGATTTTTTTTTTTTATCTTTTAATTTTTGTATGCTTTAAAGCAGGGTTGTGAATGATTCTTCATTTTTCTGTTTTATATTTTTGTAAACTGCTTTGAGGTTTTTTTCTTACAGTCATTTAGTTTCATAAAATGTATACACAGCTTGATCGTCAAAAACCCTCAAAGCAGTTGGCAAAAAGTAACCATATGCAGAACGGACATGAACTTTGTGTATCTGTACTGTAAATAGTTTGCACGATAAAACCTGCAAAAGACAGGTCGGAGTCCTGCCTGGTTACTCATGAGCAACCACCACACAGCATCTGACAGAGAGAAATAAAAAGTAATTATATAAAAATACATTTTAGGGTTTTGAATCAATAATCAAATAGTGGATCTTATTCTGATTGCCCCAGCTAAAAACCTTGCAACCTTTGCTGTCACCTGCTCATCTTGATCTGCCAAAAGAAAGGACACAGTGGCAGTGGTTGGGTGACCCGGAATGGACAATAAAAGAGGGGTGGTAATCTCATTCCTCAAGTATTTATAAAGAGTGCAAGCCAGAAGGGCATGCGAGAGCCTTGAAGATAATCCACTCCAGGCACGTCCAACTCCCAAGAGACTACTCCCAGTATAAAAAAAAACTGGCCGTGATCTACCCATTCTTATTGGAGGGAGGAGGAGCATGTATGGGGTGGGTGGGTGGAAGGTGGTGGCTAACTGGAAGCAGGGGGTGGGGTGGGGGTAGAATTGCCCAAAGTTGCTTTTTTTAGGGGGCTACATCATGATGCATAATGAAACACTAAGACAGGAGGCATTCCTTGGGATTTCAGCCAGAGACGGAGGAAAATACTGACAGGGGCGGGGGACGCAGATCGACCGTGATTGATATGGAACTACCCGGTGGTCTGCCTATTAATTGCAGTCGACTGGTTTTACATGTCTGATCTGCTCTAACATTTGCTCAGCACAGGATCTGCAATGCAGGCTACAACTACTACCAGGGCTTCCCACACACCAGTTCACAGGAGCTGAGCTCTGACACCTCTAAGGTGGGCACCATTGCCATTCTAAAAGAACACAGGAGAAGCTCATGGAGTGCTCCTCTTTTTCTAGAAAAATAGCACTGACTACTACAGTATCCCTAGCATAAGACCATAAAGCTCGCTACCTCCTAGGAAGTCAGTTCTATTACTCAACAGCTCTTACAATTCTGAAGTTTCTCTTAAGCCTTTTGTCACAATCTACTTTCTTGCCATTTCTATTCTTCCGTTCTAGTCCTTCCCTCTTGAGCAACAGAGAACAAGTCTGCTCTATCTTCTGGATAATAGCCATTCAGTTATTTGAAGACTTTTGTCATGTCACACCCTTAATCTTCTCTTCTCCGGGCTAAACTTTCCCAATTCTTTCAACCATCCCTCAAAGGATTTGGTTTTGAAATTACTTTTGGTGGAGAAGTCAACAAGAAGGAGAGAATATTGGGTGGAATCGTTAGCAAGCCAAAATCCCTGGATTGATTAATGTAGACACAAGGTTTTTCCAACAAAACACTTTTATCCCCAGTTACCTGAGGAAGAAAATAATTTGCAGTTCTTCTTGCTAAGCTTCTTACCCGGCTGATTAATTATTAGGAAAAGGTACCTGAATGAGCGTTTCTTGAGTAGCCATGATCCCGATCCGCCAGAGACCACCAATGATAGGAAGTGAAAGAGGACCAGGAGGGTAGTGTCTTCGTGACCAGACATGTTTCAGGAAGTGCAGAATCAGAAGACTCACGGACAGAACAATAAAAAGTTCCCAGATCCCTGCCATTTCTTTGCTTCTTCTTTCTGTCTTTGTATCCTCCTTGTACAGCTGTCAGTTAACTGTGATTTCTCCTGTGGTTTGTTGCTTCTTTTTGAGATGGCTGCCAAATGCGGCTGTTTCTCCATCAACAGCATGTTATATACTCCCCAGCCAAAGATGCAAGCGACAAGATTTCATTGCAGCATCTTCAATTAGTGATAGTTTGCTATCAAGATAGTTAAGCCTGATAACATTTTAAGCAAATAGTTGAAAAGCCTGTTTGGTCAAAGTAATCCTGCACACCAGTTACCCAGCAGGCATAAATATGCCAAGCCAATGCCCTACCCTTACCCAGCCCAGAACTACAAGGCGGGGGGAGCAGCTTTCAGTGCCTCCTTGTAGCAATGACACCCTCATTTGCACTCAGACATGGAGAGAACCAGTGCACTGGCATCAAGGCTCCCCTGTCTGGAATATCTCCCTGTCCCACCCCATACACAATAGTCCCACAGCACCTCCCATTCCAGGAACTCCTCACCACCACAGTTTGGGGCTTTCCCAACACCGCTTCTGAGACAAACCTCACCCTAGATTGGGATCCTCCCGACTCTGTTTCATTTGCTCCAGGGACTCAAGGGCAGCCCAGCAGCTTTGTTGTTGCCTCTTCAACATTGAGTTAAAAAGAAGTAAAAACTCATGTCAGCTTTTACAGGTCTGAATAGGCTTACATGTCTGGATAAGTTCGTGTTTTGACAAACAGGAAATTCATCTGAGCCTTATATGCACATTGACTATAACTGTCGTTGTCAGTTTGTGGGGTTTAGTCTGCATAATGCCTGAGTCCCTTCTAATCCCTGTGGTCCTGGATCCAGCAAAGGTTAAAATCTATTTGGAGGATTCCATTATTGAAGCAAGTTCCTTTGTGAGAGAATGGTCATAGTTACCACCTAAGTGTGGTTGTTAGTCTGACAAAGGACGCTGCTCTGAGCCAGAGGGCAAATGAATGGGCCCCTCCCTCACATGGCTGGTAGTAAGAAAGATGAAAGCCACAGCTGAGTTATGTGAGCTGGGCTAGAAGCAGGCAGAGTGAGAGCAATAGAATCATAGAACTGTAGAGCTGGAAAGGACCCCGAGGGCCTTTGAGTACAAGCCCCTGTAATGCAGAATCTTAAACAAAGCATCCGTGACAGATGGCCATCTAACTTCTCCAAGGAAGCAGAGTCTACCACCTTCTGAGGAAGACTTTTCCTCAGAAACAGCTCTCTCAAACAGCTCTTAGCACCAGAAAATTATTCCTTTTTTTAAAATAATAATAATAATTATAATTATAATTATAATTATTATTAATTTATTGAATTTATATACTGCCCTATACCTGGAGGTCTCGGCGGTTCACGGAACAAAATCAAAATATAAAACCAAAATATATATAATCAAAATAAAAAAACCACCCAATAACACCCCCCTCAAAAAAAGAAAAAGAAAAAAGAACCACATTTTAAAACGGCATAGGATGTCAATCAAATCAACCAAAGGCCTGGATAAAAAGGAACGTTTTCGTTTGGCGCCTAAACCTGTATAATGAAGGCGCCAGGTGAATTTCCCTGGGGAGAGCATTCCACAGATGGGGAGCCACTGCAGAAAAGACCCATTCTCGTGTTGCCACCTTCCAGACCTCTTGAGGAGGGGGCACACGAAGAAGGGCCTCAAAAAGATGATCTGAGGGTCCGGGTAGAGTCATATGGAAAAAGGAGGTCCTTGAGGTATTGCGGTCCTGAGCCGTTTAAGGCTTTATGGGTCAAAATTGGGCCCAGAAACTAATTTGTAGCCAGTGCAGTCGGACCAGGATCGGTGTAATATGCTCAAACTGTCTTGCTCCAGTGAGCAACCAGGCTGCTGAATTCTGCACTAGCTGAAGTTTCCGTACTGTCTTCAGATGCAGCCCTATGTATAACACATTGCAGAAATCTAACCTTGAGGTTACAAGAGCATAGGCAACAGTAGTTAGGCTATTCTTGTCCAGATAGGGGTGTAGCTGGGCCACTAGCCGAAGCTGATGGAAAGCACTCTGGGCCACTGAGGCCACCTGAGCCTTGTCCATCACTTCCACTGCCTCATCTACATATGTAAAGGAGAAACAGAGCTGAGTGTCATCAGCATACTGCTGACAATGTACTCCAAACCTCAGGTTAACTCCACCCAGCAGTTTCATGTAGATGTTAAACAACATGGGGGGTAGGTTTGAGCCCTGCAGAACCCCACACTGAAGGTCCCATGGGACTAAAAAGCATTCCCCAAGTAACACCCTCTGGGAATGACCAACCAAGTAGGACTGGAACCACAGCAAAGCAGTGCCACCCACCCCTAGTTCAGAGAGTCAGTCCAGAAGTATACCATGATTGATGGTTTCAAAACCCGCTGAGAGATTGAGAAGAATTAACAAGGACATGTTTCCCTTCTCTCTCTCAATAGAGGTCATCATACAGGGCAACCAAAGCAGTTTCTGTGCCAAAACTAGGCCTAAACCCCGATTGAAATGGATCCAGAAAATCAGTTTCTTCCAAAAGCACCTGGATCTGGTCTGCAACCACTTGCTCCAGAACCTTGCTCAGGAAAGGGAGATTAGCAACTGGCCAGTAGTTGGTTAGGTTTTCTGAATCCAGGGAAAGTTTCTTAAGGAGTGGTTTTACCACTGCCTCCTTCAAACAGGCAGGGACCACCCCCTCTTGTAAAGATATATGAATGATATATGAAGATTTAAATACCCTACTAGAAAGGAATTCACACATTTCTATGAACCTAATAATTCAGTGGGACAAATAGACACCATTTTGACCTTGAAATAGCTATTAATAAATGTAAATAAGGTGGAAATCCAGCCAAGAACAATCTCAGACCATAACCCGATATGGGTATGGATGAAAGGAGCGGAGAAAAGAGTGAGCAGATGGAGACTAAATGAGAGTTTGCTAAATGATGAAATTGTCCTTCAAAAAGCAAGGGTAGCATTAAAATAATTTTTTGAATATAACTTGAACCAAGGAACAGACATTAAAACTGTATGGGACGCAAGCAAGGCTGTGCTAAGAGGATTCTTCATACAACAGAACACTCATCAAAAGAAAATTAAAGAGAAAAAATTGAGATATGGGAAGAAATTGGAAGAAATGAAAAAGAACTATTTAGCAAGCCGGACAATGAACAAATTAAATAAAACATAAAACTATTACAGACACAATTTTCGATGACCATTAATCAAGAAATCAAATGGACAATTAAGTGGCTAAGGCACACGAGTTTTGAGTTTGCCAACAAACATGGAAAATTATTAGCCTGACAACTTAAAAAGAAACAAAATGAAAGAATCATAAATAAAATTAAAATTGAAGATAACATAATTGATGACCCAAAGGAAATAAATAGAAATTTTGTGAACTTCTACAGGAAATTATATAAAGAAGGATCAGAAACAAAACAAACTCCCAAAAATACCAAAGGAGAAAATTATTTCCTTAAACTCATCAATCACAGCAATGGAAGTAGAACAAGCCATTAAAAGAACAAAAATAGGGAAGACGCTGGGCCTGGACAGCCTTCCAGCAAGCTATTACAAAAAACTTGAAGAATCTTTATTCCAATCGCTGAAGGATACAATGAATGATATACTAAAAAAATGGAAAGCTCACAAAATCATGGTCAGAGAGCTTCATAACCTTAATCCCTAAACAGGGAACTGACCTGACAAATATGTCTAATTATAGGCCAATTGCTCTTATAATAATAATTTTTTATTTATACCCCGCCCTCCCCAGCCAAGGCCGGGCTCAGAGCGGCTTACAAGCAATAATAAAAACAAGAGGAATGATTACAACTTAAAAACAAAAATAAAATACAACATTAAAATAATGGAACATTAAAATATTAAAATGTAGCCTCATTGCAGGAGGAGAAGGAAAAGATTCTAAACAATGACTACAAAATATTTGTGGACATAATCGCAGAAAGGCTGAAAAAGATTTTTAAGGACCAGGCTGGCTTCTTCCCGGGACGCCAGATGCAAAATAACATTAGAAATGTTATCAAAGTTTGGAATACCTGGAAACCAGAATTGATAAGCCAGCAGTATTAATGCTAGTGGATGCAGAAAAAGCATTTGATAACATACCCTGGAAATTTATGAAAAAAATGTTACAACAAATGGAATTTGGCAAACATTTTTGTAAAGGAATTGAGGCTATTTATTCAGACCAACGTGCAAAAATAATTATCAATGGTAACATCACAGAAGAATGCGTAATAAGAAAAGGAACAAGACAAGGATGTCCACTATCCCCACTGATATTTATTTTGGTTATGGAGGTGTTGAACAAAAAAATAAGAGAAGATAAAAACATAAAAGAAATAACTCTAAGGGAAAAAGCATGTAAGGTAAAGGCAGACTGCCTCCAAAAATGGCAAAGAGATATTTCCAAATTCATCTGGCAGGGAAAAAGACCAAGAATTAAACATAAATTATTGGTTGACATTAAGGAAAGGGGGAGGGTTCCCTGCCACATATAATATTATATTATGAGATGACCTGTTTTACTTGGATTAGGGAGTGGTGTGTATTACAAGACCCAGACCTTTGAGATTTAGAAGGCCATGACAACTGATACTGTTGGCATGCGTACTTAGGATACTACAAAGTCAAGATTCACAAGAACTTCTTAAAGCATATCATAAGAAAATCACTTTATACGGTCTGGGCGAAATATAAAGAACTGTTGGAACCCAAAATTGTGGTGGATATCACCTCTAGAAGCGATGGCCGTAAAAAAGAAAGAACATGAGAGAAAATTGGCCAGCATATAAACTATTATTAAAGGAGGAAGAGAACCAATTGAAACTTTAAAAAATTGATGAAATAAGAGAGTATTTGTCAGATTGGCTTCAATACCACCATCTTCAAAGCAGATTGAAAAAAGGGATTTGTGGCAGAACCCTCCAGAGTAGAAACAGATCTGATAAACTCAAATGTGAAAACTCTTTCTAAAATGTATCATCTCCTAAATTCAGGTAGGTAGCCGTGTTGGTCTGACACAGTCTCTCTCTCTCTCTCTCTGTCTCTCTCTATTAAAAATAAAAAAATATATAAAAATAAATTTTAAAAATAACAAAATAACAAAAAACCCTATGTTACAAATAAATGTTGGAGATGTGGAGAAGCAGTAGGAACAACATTGCATATGCGGTGGACATGCAAAAAAATTAGTGAGTTCTGGAACGTAGTCTATACAGAACTTAGAAGAATGTTTGAAGTTTCGTTCTTAAAAAACCCAGAGACCTTTCTTCTGGGAATCTCAGGTTCTGACATACCCAAGAATGCAAGGGAAATATTTTTATACACCATTGTGGCATCAAGAATCCTGATAGCCTCAAACTGGAAAGGAGGGAAAGTACCATCTAAGTTGGAATGGCAACAAACAATTAATTGAATATGCAGAATTGGCTAAATTAACAGGGAAAATTAGAGAATATAGAGATCAAAGGTTTATTGAAAAATGGGGTATGTCTAAAAACTATCTTTAGACAAAAAAACTATCTTAAACCCTACTGTAGTAGTATAACAGCTGTGGCAGCCTTTGAATAACTTCAGCATTACAATAGATATATGTAAGAAAATATAAATCTCTTAATGTTTAATAGCAATAACTTAGATAAACAGTGCATTAAGCAAATAAGTACTTGAAGATTTATGGAGTTGACAGGAAGTCAATGGAACCTTACGAAGATGGTGACAAAATGTAACAAATTTTTATAATATTGTGTTATAGAGAAATAACTTTGTTTTTTATATAACTATGTTACTTTAGTTATATTATTATATATAACTATAACATAGTTATATAACTATGTTACTTTCTGTTGAGTTCAATAAAGCATAAAAAAGGAATGTTGAATTTGACTGCTCCCAGTGCATTACACCCCACATGGACATCCCATGAGATTCATCTGCTATAACAGCAGAGTCACCGTCTTGGTGGATGCAAGCGATTTTATCTTAAAAATGCTTTGCAAACAAGTCACAGTGAGCTACTGTTGGTTCTATCACCTCCTTTGGGCTAGGCTGTAAAAGGCCCAATACAACCTGTAAATGCTCTGCCAAATGGCATAATAAGGATGCAATGAAGGCAGCAAAGTATGGCTTTTTTGCTGCCTTCACTGCCACTAGGTAGGCTCGATAATGAGCCCTTGTCAGTGTTTGGTTGCATCCATTTGGATCTTTCCTCTACTTGTGTTCAAGCTGTCTCCCAGTTTGTTTCCTTGCCCTAAACTCTGGAGTATACCAGGAGCTTGGGGAGAGACATGTTTTGCTTCTGTGCTTAGGGCTCCCCAACCATGAATGGGCAATTATGTTTACCTGGAAGTAAATACAATCAAACTCAGTGGTGTTTGTTTCTGCTGTGTAGGTTCAACTTGTAGAACACATTTGGCTTTAATGAATGATACACAGACAGCTGAAATACCACCTTTCCCTTTTAATTAACACTAACGATTTTTTTGAAAATTCTCAAAAAACTGTCAAATAATCCCATCATCCCCCTTCCTCTCCTCCTGCAAGCACCTCCTCGCTCATATCCAGAAAAAAATCTGTATCTGCCCCGCCCCCCCCAATATCCCTTCCCATTTCCCTTAACTTCGCCCCCACCAGAGGCAAAATTCATTTGCATGATTAGTGGAAAACCTGTAATTTCACTACGTTGACTCACCTTGTTTTATGCATGATCGCTGTATAATGTAACAATCCAAACAAGCTACACAGGGTTTGCAAAACCCAGTACAGTGGTACCTCGGGTTACATACGCTTCAGGTTACATACGCTTCAGGTTACAGACTCCGCTAACCCAGAAATAGTACCTTGGGTTAAGAACTTTGCTTCAGGATGAGAACGTGCTCCGGCGGTGTGGCGGCAGAAGGCCCCATTAGCTAAAGTGGTGCTTCAGGTTAAGAACAGTTTCAGGTTAAGAACGGACCCCCGAAACGAATTAAGTACTTAACCCGAGGTACCACTGTACGTTTCCAATTTACAGATATTATTCTGTAAATGCAGACTTATTCTGCATTGAATGATTTTTTTTTTCTCATTGGTGCTCTCTCAATAAGGTCATCAGCTATAACATTAAGATCAATTTCCTTTTTTTTTTTTTGTAATAAATTTTTATTAGTTTTCCATGAATAAAGAAAAGACAAAACAAAAACATAAACATAAACAAACAAAAACACGACTTCCCCATACCACCCCTTTTCTGCATTCTTGTTTCAAGATTTTTCAGCAACCCTCTGAACATAACTTAAATATGTTTCATGTATTTAACTTCAGTTAGTTATTAATACAACTGTAGTTCTTTATCTCTTATAACTCTGAGCCCCTAATTTTCCAAATTACAACAGTTTTTAAGATAAACTTTAAATTTGTTCCAATCTTCATCCACCGCCTCTTTCCCCCGGTCTCGAATTCTGCCAGTCATCTCTGCCAGTCCCATATAGTCGATCACCTTCGTCTGCCATTCTTCCAACGTGGGTAAATCTTGCGTCTTCCAATACTTTGCTAGAAGAATTCTTGCTGCTGTAGTGGCATACATAAAAAATGTCCTATCCTTCTTTGGCACCATTTGGCCCACCATACCCAAGAGAAAGGCCTCTGGTTTTTTAACAAACGTTCTCTTCAGAACTTTTTTTATTTCATTATAGATCATTTCCCAGAAAGCCTTAATCTTCGGGCAGGTCCACCAAAGGTGATAGAAGGTTCCCTCCGTTTCACTACACTTCCAACACTTGTTGTTGGGCAAATGATAGATCTTTGCTAACTTAGCAGGAGTCATGTACCACCTGTAGATCATTTTCATAATGTTTTCTTTTAAGGCATTGCATGCCGTAAATTTAACACCAGTGGTCCATAACTGCTCCCAGTCAGCAAGTTCAATGTCATGCCCAATATCCTGTGCCCATTTAATCATATTAGATTTCACCATTTCATCTTGAGTATTCCATTTCAACAGCAAGTTGTACATTCTTGACGAATTTTTAGTATTGGGTTCTAACAGTTCTGTTTCTAATTTTGACTTCTCCACTTGGAAGCCTTTCTTTCTGTCCTGTTTAAATACTTCATTTATCTGTCGATAATGCAACCAATCTCTCACCTTAAACTTCAGTTTCTCAAAACTCTGCAATTTTACATTTTCACCATCTTGTTCTATAATTTCACAATATTTAGGCCAATTAGAACCCATATTCAATTTTTTCACCTCTTTTGCTTCCATTGGTGACAACCACCTGGGGGTTCTACTTTCAAACAGGTCTTTATATTTAATCCAAACATTATACAGAGCTTTCCTCACCATATGGTTCTTAAAACCTTTATGCAATTTTACCTTGTCATACCATATATATGCATGCCAACCGAATCTGTTGTCAAATCCTTCAAGATCCAAAATGTCTGTATTCTCGAGGAGCAGCCAATCTTTCAACCAGCAAAACGCTGCTGATTCATAGTAAAGTCTTAAGTCCGGCAGGGCAAAACCCCCTCTATCTTTCACATCTGTTAATGTCTTAAATTTTATTCTTGGCTTTTTGCCCTGCCAGACAAATTTCGATATGTCTTTCTGCCACCTCTTGAAACAGTCCATCTTGTCTATTATTTGTAATGTCTGAAACAGAAATAACATTCTAGGCAATACATTCATTTTAATAACAGCAATTCTGCCTAACAAGGAAAGTTTCAGCCTTGACCATATGTCTAAATCTTTCTTAACTTCTGTCCAACATTTATCATAATTGTCTTTAAAAAGATTCACATTTTTCGATGTCAAATTCACCCCCAGGTACTTCACTTTTTTTGCTATCTCCAAACCTGTTTCATTCTGGAATGTCTCTTTTTCTTCATTTGTTAGGTTTTTTTCCAAGACTTTAGTTTTTTGTTTGTTCAGCTTAAATCCTGCAACTTGACCAAATATCTCAATCAGTTCTAAAACTCTTTTTGTACTAGTGATTGGCTCATTAAGATCAATTTCCTGAGAGATCTGTTTATGTCTATTTTGAACAATTTTTTTGCATGCATCCTTGTCTCTTTATGTGTTTTGAAGATGAACATTCATGCTATTTGCTGCAGACCAAAAGATGTCACAGTATGCTTTGTTACCAAATTACTAAAGATCCACTTATAGCTTTCCCCACAAATATATTCAGATAAGTGTATCTGAAGAAGTGTGCATGCACACGAAAGCTCATACCAAGAACTAACTTAGTTGGTCTTTAAGGTGCTACTGGAAGGAATTTTTTTTTGTTCCCACAAATATCTTGGTACTGTTGTCCTGGTTTTCCCTTCACATCAGGAGCCATAGTTTTTGAAGACTCCCCCTCTCCCTTTGCTAAGTTTCCTGCCATGGAATAAGTAGTAGAGATTTGCATGCCAAGAACCCATGACCCAGCAGTTCCCTATGGAGTGAATAATTACACAAGACACGCAGCATGAACTATAGGTTTATGGGTTTGAATAGGCCACAACTTTTATTGGTTACAGATGTGGTTTGGCATAGGCATTGGGTGAAGCCAAATTATTTCACCACATCTGCTTGTGGGGATTTCACCGCATCTTGTGGGGATAATTAGGGAGGCAGGAAAGGATATATTATTTAATGATATCTTTCCTAACTTGTGCTAGCAAGTTCCATATTCTAGCAGAGATCCAAACATCCCCCTTTTAAAATTACGCAGCGATCAGCTTGTTGCTGACTCATCTTAGGCTTACTATTAAAGATTCCTTCCTGGTAAAACGCTTTCTAATCCCTCTTCAAAAGAACAAACACAAGAATCTGATTAACGTTAATATAAAAGTAGCTTACTCACAGATTCATTCAGGTTCACAGACATATCCCTGAAGGCAGGCTTAGGTTACATAACAAGTAGAACTATTCCATAAAGAAGTTAGTCCCAAGTGACTGCGGCTAAGCAGTCACTTCTCCAAACACACAGCAACATACAAAATGGAGAACACACACTGATCAGAACATGGAGGCTGTGTGCTCCTCCATGCTAGTACAACAGACCACTCCCTCTTCAAGTCATATGTAGTGGAAGTCTGTCCCAGCTCAGGAGGAAACAGGAAGTTTTCTCCTGAGAGGTACAAAGCATCCCCTAACATGTCCACTGCAGGAATGTTGTACTTGACTGCTATAAGTTTTACATCCCACACATATAAGAGTAAACCACCACAGGGGCCCCCTATGACCTACATTAAATAGAGGTACCCCCCAAAGGGTCCCCACTGAAGGAATGGTATGGCCCTAGCCCCCACCTGGACATCAAATAGAAGCTCCTGCCCACAGATCCCTTTAAGAGGATACCTTTAACCATGGAGGGGCAGGCAGAGGTTACAATCTCCCCTCCACCCAAGACCAAGGCTTACCCAATACCTAACCTCACAAAGTTGTGATGATTGCTATGAGGTAGGCGAAAACCAAATGGCCAGTGCCAATTTGCCAAGTGGAAAAATTCCTGCCTGGCCCTGAATATGGCAGCTGATGTGGTCCATAGCAAGGTCAAAGTGTAAACTGAAGCAAAATCAAAGGGTGGGAGATCTGGTGAAAGAAGGCAGAGTGAGGAGAGCCAGGCTTGGCTGCAATTTAACCCCCCAGATGGTGCTGATTGGCTGCCTGGGCCCACCCCTGGGATAGCTCACCCAAAACCTGCTGGCACTGTCCAGTCGCAAGCAGGCAGGCCATGCAACCCTTGCCATTCGCCGGATCACCGCTGGGCCCATGCTTGGGCCATGACACTGCCTACCAGCTAAGGTGAGTGGATTTCTCCTGGCGCTGCATTCAGGTCTGCATTCAAGTCTCTACTGCAGGATGTTGTGGGTGTACTTTCACTAGTGAAAGCATCAGTCTAACAAATCTTATTCCTAGTCCATGGTATCAGGAAAACAAACAAACAAGGGATCTGTGGCACTTCTAAAGGCAAACTGTATTTATTCTTTTTTTCTTTTTTAAAGTTAAAGTTTTCGTAAGCCAGAACCTACCGGTACTTCCTCAGATGCATGAGTGATGAATCAGGCTGGGTAGATTTCAATTACAGAGCTTAAAGCCACTAAGAACAAACTCAAAAGAGCTTAGCTTCAACATGGCGTATGACTAAAAAGAATAACCCAAAAATAGAAATAGACTGGAAAGAGAAGTTGCTGAATTGCAGCTTACTGTATTACCAAACTTAAAACCATGGAGAGACCTGGTCTGAATAGTGACATTGGATTCTTATCTCATTATACACAATAAAGCTATTTTTAGCCATCTCACCCCTTGCTTTTTCTTGTAAGACCAAATTGCAGTCGTTAACAGTGGTCAACAGGTTTGCCACACCTATCAGCTAATCACCCATTCCCACCACCCTTCTGAGTAATACCCCTCCCCACCCTCACACTATATATAAGGGTCTGGTGACTTCTGTTTCAGTGTATCTGAAGAAGTGTGCATGCACATGAAAGCTCATACCAATAACAAACTTAGTTGGTCTCTAAGGTGCTACTGGAAGGAATATTTTTTTTTGTTCCAAAAATAGTTTGTTTATGATGGTCTGTTTCTTTTTATTGAGAAATCTGTTGTCATCTTTTGGAACTCTCTCCCTCTCTCTCTCTCTGGAGGTAGGCTCTGATCTACAAAAGCTTACAGTAATATAAACAGTCATTAAAATCACATAGTGTCTGCTTTTTTCCATGGTGATTGAGACACACCCAACCCCTCAACTGTAATAAAATTGTTATCGTCCCTGTGAAATAAGTTAAATATTTTGTTTATATTTAAAATGTGAGAACAGATATGATAGCTATCTTCAAATATCTTGAGGGCTGTCACATGGAAGAGGGAACAAGCTTTTTTCTCTCCTGCTCTGGAGGGTAGGGCTCAAACTAATGGATTCAAGTTACAAGAAAGGAGATTCTGACTAAACATCAGGAAGAAGTTTCTGATAGTAAGAGTTGTTCGACAGTGGAAGAGACTCCCTTGGGAGGTGGTGGACTCTCCTTCCTTGGAGGTTGTTAAGCAGAGGTTGGGTGGCCATCTGTCATGGATGCTGTAGTTGACATTCCTGCATTACAGGGGATTGGACTGGGTGGCCCTTGGGTCCAATTCCAATTCTAAGATTCTACAATTCTATAATATTGTGGAGGCTCTTGACTTACCTAGTTCAGACTGCTTTTCAGTTTTCAGTCTGTTGGGCCCTACTGAGGCCTTGCAGTCTCAGGGGATGGAGTCAGGCAGAGCTGGCACATCCGGTTTTGCCGCTTGAGGCATAACGGATCGAGCTGCCCCACCCTGCCACCACTTTACCACCCGACTTGCCTCCACTGCTGGTGAAGAAGCAGTGCCAGCATTGGTGCAGATTTCCAGCGACATCTTGACAAAATCTCGTGAGATCTCACCAGAAATCAGCACCGATGCTGCCGCCACTTCACCAGCGATTGAGGCGGCAGGGTGGGCAGGGGGGCACTGCCTTGCCTCTGGGACTTCCGACGCCCAAGACGGTGTCACCACTCTGCCTCATTGGTGGGCCAGGCCTGGAGCCAAGTTTAAGGGTCAAGCCATCTTGTGAGGCAGAGTATAAATTCTTAATAAACAAGCAGATAAACAAATACTGGAAAGCAGGATCAGTGCCGCTGGATGACCATGGAAATTGTAGTATGACACAACAGAGAGATGGGGTAGTACTGTGCTGCTGCAGCTGCTGTTCTAACCAAGTTCATTATGCGAGTCTAACAATATGCTTCTTAACAAAATTAAAAAATTCCTTCCAGTAGCACCTTAGAAACCAACTAAGTTTGTTATTGGTATGAGCTTTCATGCACACTTAGTAGTATGCTTCTTAGTAGCTGCTGCCTGGGGGTGGGGCTGAGCTCCCTGAGGGAAATTCAAGGGTGGATTTGCAGCCCCCCCTGAAATTTACACCTGTGAGTTGGAATATAGTTTATAACGTTGAATGCAAAGACCTCATATATACTTTATAGAAACATCATATATACTTTATAAACATAATAAAAAATTCAGAATATTCCTGCACAAATTTGGCCCCGTGATAGACCACAGTTGGCTGATGACAGCCTTCCATGTTATTCTCTTCCCTTCAATTATTACAGTTCCACATACTATAATTAACCATACTGGTGGTGCAATAAAAATAAATGGTTCACATTGAATTAATTCCTGGAAGGCTTAATTCCAACACTATTATTATATGGTCTCAGACCATTAGCCTTATTGTCCTGTATAAAAGGGTGTTGCAAGTATATGTCTATGTAAATTAAAAGCCAACAGAGAAGGAGCATCCTACACAGCCAGAAGTGCTAGACGGAGACAAGTGACAGAGTGAGAGAGAGAAGGCAGGGAAATGTTTGGCATACGGTTATTTTTGATTGCTCTGCTGGTGGGTCTTTTGATTCTGTACTTCCTGAAACAGCTCTGGTGGTCATGCAGACGCTTCCCTCCAGGGCCCCTTCCACTTCCTGCCATTGGAAGCATGTGGCGGACTGCGATCAGGCTCTATCAAGAGACATTCGCTAAGGTACTTCTTTCTAAATAATTGGCTGAGAAGGAGAATTCATGAAGCGAAGCATGAATTATTTTCTTCTCATAGTAACTGTGGTTAACTATGGTCTTTGTGAAATCTTCTGGCATGAATTGTACATGGGAAATCAGTATGTGATATCTAGGAGACTAAGGGTGCAGTCTTCCAGGACGTGGCGGATGTTCAAAGGCAGTTAGTTTAAGCACTCATGTTATTTTCACACTAACCCTGCAGTTGGGCTGAGAGCTAGAGACTAGCCCAAGGTCACTCAGTGAGCTCTGGGGCAGAATTGTACTTTCTATCTGCTTCTCCCCAATCCAACACTCTGCCCATTGGAAAGTCATCAAAGAAAAGCATCTCGCCAGGGCTGGGTACTCTAACGAATTTAACCTGAAAGGCATTTTGAAAGTGTCTGGCACACTCAAGAACTGACTTCTTGTTAGCATCTTTGAGTTACAGAAAGACCTCTGAAGTGTCCTCAGAGGCCAGTGCACTCTCACACACTTGTGGGTAGATTCAGGGACAGAAAATCTGATAGCTTAGTTCAGACTGGAGAATAAATAGGCTTCTTCTTTTTTCAGCTGCCCAGATAAAAAGTGAAATGCGCAAATACCGGTACTTTAAAATCCGATTCACAGTATGAATGACCAATGCCAAATGGGCAAACCCCCTCTTGCTCAAAAAAGTTAAAGGGTCAGGAAAGGTTAGCTATGTAGGCATGCTAGGATTGAAACATGAGGTTGTACAATGAGAGTGGCTCAGAAAACTCAGAAGAGGGAAGAAAAAAGCTAAGCAATTTATCAGGAGCTAGTGATCAGTGTGTTTGTTTCAACTCAGAAGCATATCCAGTGGAGCCACAGCGATGTGTTCCCTTTAACTTCCAGCTAGGAGGCATATAAGGTCATAAACACATGTGCTGATGCATTTATCTGTTTCAAAATGTTGCTGCACCAGCATTACTCAAGCAGCTGCTAGCAGTTGGCCCCAAAGGGAGATGGATTACCAGTTAGTGATGTTACCAGGCACACCCATTAGAAACCTACCACACAGCTGGCTGAAACATCAAATGTGTTACCAAAGTAGGCGGCATAAAACAAAGAGCAGAGGCATCTCTGGGTGCTGTCCCATCTGTTTGCAACATCACTTTATGCATGATAAAGTATACCCTAGATGCTGCTATGCCATCAAACCAAGTCTTCATACTTCTCCTTTCAGCAGATCCTCTGGCACAGCTCACGAGCTCTTCTTAATGAATATATTCACACTATGTTGTTGTTCCTTCCCCTCAGTTAGTACTTCCCCAACCTCCCTGAATTCTAGAAACCTGAGGTCCCTTTTAGGCATGTATGCAGGTAGCTGATTACCTGTGCACAGACCTTTTTTATGAAGGGGGGGGGGGCAGGAGATGCAAGTTTTCTGATATATCAGACTTGTGCAAAACAGTATGCTAAAAAGCAGTGTGTGTCTCGCTTGGCCCCACCAGTAGCCCACCCTCCTTCAGTTCTGGAAACCTGAGGTCCATTGTGGGCATGTACACATGGATTTGTTCACCTGTGTGTACACAGACAGTCCCCCCCCCCCCCGAGATAGTTTTCTGATGTACCAGGCTTGTACAAAACAGTGGTTTGAAGGGGGAAATGTGGGGAAATGGCCAGCAGCCCACAGAGGAATGTCTTGTTAGCAAAAGTAGGGGAATGTGATAATTAGGGATGGAGGGGAAATTCAAATTATTTAAAGAGCAGCCAGACAACTTCACGACTTACTAGCAGTCCAGGTATACAGGTAGTGATAGGAGTGGCTGGATGGATCAGGCAAAAGTGGGGCCAGTGGGGCCAGGCAAAAAGAAGAGTGGCTGTCTACGTCGCCTCCAGATTTGAAGCACTTAGGTGTGGCTGCCTCGTTCTCAAACAATCTCTGGAAGCCCTGGGTGAAGGGATGAGGTCAAACAGACTGAAGCTGAACTGAGAAGTTGGAGGTGATACTCCATGCCAAGTGAGACAATGCTCATATTCCAAGTTAGATTTCAAGCCCGGGCACAACTGAAGCGAATTGATTACTGGTATATTCCTTCATTTTGCTGTGTCTTTTAATGCTATGGGAGCAACTACATTCTTTGCGAGCAGCTCCAACTGGAACAACTTGTAATTTGCTGTAACCCTGAATGTCTTGGAATAGGAGTACTACGCAACTGCAAACAAGCAGCTCGATGTTTACATCACATGATGTGGCTAGCCCTGGGAAAGGATGTACCAGGCAGTTCACAGGGCGGTTCACAGGGATTTGTTCTTTGTGTAATATGAGACCTTCCTGTTGCTTTGTGAAGGAAGTCTCTCGCAGTTGCTCGGAGGAGACTGAACTGATCGGACATGTTTTGTACAATTGTACAGTCAGAAATAAACCGTAGATGAAACAGACTTTCTTCTTTCTCCTGCTGGTATGCAAGGAGCAAAGGGGGTGTGCATCTTCCACGCAGGGAGATGTCGCCTATCAAGATCTTCCTGGACTGCGGGGAAGCCAGCCAGGGTAGATCACCGGTAAACAAGCCCCGGGAGCCGGGGAGAGGGGCCAGCCTCTCCCGAGGGGGCAAGTTTTCCAACAGAATGTTGCTGCAATCATTCTTCCTTCTGGTTTTATTTCCATTTCCATTGGCTGAGATGGCAGGACATCCAGAACTGGGATCATCAGTGTGTTGTTGTTGTTGTTGTTGTTGTTATAACTAATAGGAGTGTGCCAGATTTAGATTGGATCACAGTTTGATTCGATTTGATTTCCACTTCCCAATCTACTATTTGCCTACTTGTGCGAATTAAACAAATACAAATGGTTGCCATATATTTTGGCCTTTGCGGCAAATCTGCTTTAGAAAGGTATGATCTGAATTTGTTAAAAACAACCACCACCAAACATGAATTTTTCCACCGTTTCATCTTATTCTGCCTTCCAGTTAAAAACACCCAGCCCACATTAACAGACCAGCAGGTTAGCAGACACAATAAGGATATGAAAACTTGGGGCAGTTGTCCATGGAAGAGCCTTTGCTTTTTGAATAAAGCCATGCAGAAACTGACAATAACCTTGCAAGCGTATGATGGAACAGGCCTACAAGCATGCATGGATATGCACTGTATCAAAAATCAGATTACCATTATGTATCCTACTTTGGTGCCATGAATAAAGAGAACTGGATATAACCAGAAGACAAAGACTAGGTGAGAGAACCTGAAGTTCACAAATTAACCTGAAAGAACTGTGTGACTAATGTCTCTCCTCTCTTTTTATCCAAATGGCAGCGGACAAAACAAAATGGAAACACGGAGCGACCTGTGATGCCTTTCCTTAGAGCTGTAGCAAATGAAAAGGGTAAGTTGTTCCAAGGAAGAAGTCTACTGGTCTTCTCTCCAGAGACATCTTAAGAGAGGAGTTCCCAAGTGTTAAAATGTAAGACCTGAGCCTTCCTGATGTTCTGTTGAAGGTTGTAAGAGGTTTAATTGCAAGGTATAAGTAGTAGTCATCATACCTGCTAAATATTAAAAGTAATTATTTGGGGTTCATTTATAAAGGGCATGACCCAAATACAAAAGTGGGTCATGACCTACAAGTTGGGAAATGCTTCCTTAAGCCAGTCCTGTGATAGAATCCCTAACAACTGAAGGGGTTTTTTTTGTTTATATTCCACCCATAATCAGAAGATCTCAGGGCAGGTCACAATCAGCTACAATATCAATTAAACAACAAAAATAATAACACCCAGCCCAAAATCGTGAACATTTCTTAGCTGAATATTAGTTACCAAAAACCTTCACAAAAAGCCATGTTTTCTACTGGCATCTGAGTGAGAGCAACACAAAAGGGAGTTGAATTTCATGGGCTAGGGAGCTGAGGATCTCGAGCGCCAACACACAGAAAGCCCACCCATGCCTTATTTCCAAAGGTATCGTACCTTTGGTTGGAATGCTGAGGATGGCTCCCCAGGAGGTCTTAATTCAAGGGCAGGACTATACAGAGAAAGGTCTCTAGATTATTCAATGCTTTCTAGATTATTCATAACACCTGGCTTTTGGATCAGATATGTTTTGGTAGCCAATGCAATTCTTTCACAACAGATGTAACATGGCTCTGACTAGTTTATTATAATTTATAAAAAATTATTAATATAGTGACTCCTAGCCAAGCTGCCTATTTCACTAGCTGCAATTTCCAAGCAGATCTCACTGCAGTGATCCAAACAGGAGGTTATCAGAGCATGCATTTCTATGGCTAGTCTTGTTTGAGGAACATCTATAGCTGCCAAACAAACCAGGGCTGGGGGAAGACACTGTGCCCCCTGAGATCCTTGGGTTTCCAGTGACGAGACAAGGTCCAATAGTTACTTTCGTAACTTGCAAGTCAAGTGCAGCTAGGGTGAGAATCCTGCAAGTGATGTATGTAGTGATGTATACACCAGATGTATGCTTTCCAAATTATAATTTCAAAACGAAAGCCAGGTGAATCCACACAGGTGAATGTTACAGCCTTGGTGGTAGACATTGACAGCAGAAATCAAGGTGCAGCTGAGGACTGTATCTACTTTGTTTAGAACAGCTAGTCCTTATGCCATAAACTTTGCTAACCATCGTCTCCACAAATGGCAGAGAGTTTTGGGTCTTTGTATTCCGTGAATAGTTGGCTTGAATATTGTATCTCTAAGAGGCATTTCATACAATGCTTTTAATGGTCTCAGATCTTGTATTTTCCAATGAACGCATCTGGAAGCAGCAGAGACAGATTGGGCAGTCTGTTATGAAGAAGCTGGCGATGAGGAAGCAAGGGTTGGAGCACTATATACAAGAGGAGGCCCATCAGCTTGTGGGTACCTTTGCCCGTGTAAAAGGTATGTGATACTACTAGATGATTTTATTTGTTCATATGAGTACAGTTGTTCCTTTTATCTCTTGATTCCCTACTTTAGCATTCCAATCCCCTATAATGAGAAGAACATCCTTCTTTGGTGTCACTTCTATAAGGTCTTGTAAGTCTTCATAGAATTGGTCAATTTCAGTTTCTTCAGCACCAGTAGTTGGTGCATAAACTTGGATTACTGTGATGTTAAAAGGTCTGCCTTGGATTCGTATTGAGATCATTCTATCATTTTTGAGATTGCATCCCAGTACAGCTTTTGCCACTCTTTTGTTGACTATGAGGGCCACTCCATTTCTTTTACGGGTTTCTTGCCCACAGTAGTAGATGTGAGGTCATCCGAACTGAATTCGCCCATTCCCGTCCATTTTACAGTGGTGCCTCGCAAGACGAAATGAATTCGTTCCGCGAGTTTTGTCGTCTTGCGATTTTTTTCGTCTTGCAAAGCACGGTGTCGGGAAAGTTTTGGAAAAGCTTCAAAAATCACCAAAGTCTTCAAAAACCTCAAAAAAGGCTACCACACCGCGTGCTATGAGTTGCTCCTCGAAGTCAAGTCGCAACTGTATTAACAGTGCTAAGAAAAAGGAAACAAACTTGCAAGACGTTTCCGTCTTGCGAAGCAAGCCCATAGGGAAAATTGTCTTGCGAAGCAGCTCAAAAAACAAAAAACCCTTTCGTCTAGCGAGTTTTCTGTCTTGCGAGGCATTCGTCTTGCGAGGTACCACTGTATTTATATTAACACCACCCTCGCAAAAAGTGTCAGGGCAGTGTACAGCAATATAAAACCATTAAAACCACCATTAAAATGACTAGCATGATTATAATAATCATAAAAATGATTATGCTGGCAGATATCTTAGTCTCCAGGTTTTGCTTTGTTTCCTTTGCAATCTATGCATATTTTGGAGCAGAATTTGATGCATTTTAGTTGCTTTTTAATATGTTAAGAAAATTGCTTCTTTAGTCCCACTATGAAATTTTTACTCTTAGTATTATCATGAGAACAGGATTGATGTCTTCACTTCATATAGCTGCAAAAATCTTCACTTGCAGGGCAGCCATTTGACCCTTTGTTACCCATCACTAATTCAGTGTGCAATGTGGTATGCGCTATGGCTTTTGGACATCGGTATTCTGCTGAAGACGAAAATTTCCAGAAGCTTACTGAAGCTATTGATCTTGCCTTAAAATGTGGAGGTAGCTTCATTTATGCTGTAAGTAGACTTTTTCTTTCCAGCTGAGTCACACAGGTGTCCCCAGAGCCCTAGCCTCCTGCTAGCATTCAGAGAGACACTGTGGTTGGTCACAGATGAAGGGAACCTGACCTGAAATGCCCCTTGGGACAAACACTATTCATCAGTCTAACCCATTTCACAGAGATATTATGAAAAAAGTGGAGAGCCATACACTAGGTTCTTTCAAGGAAAGATGGGGTTAATTTTAACTAATGATCATTCTTAGGCTACGTACGCATTCCAGTTTCTTCTTCATGGATCACTGCCTTGCCGTGGCGAAGGGGCTTGAACAACTCAGAGAAGCTATGAGCTATGCTGTGCAGGGCCACCCAAGATGGACAGGTCATAGTGGAAAGTTGTAGTAGGAACCGGCAAGCCACTCCAGTATCCCTGCCAAGAAAACTCCCTGGACAAAGACAACAGGCATATAAAAGTTATGACGCTGGAAGATGAGCCCCTCAGGTCAGAAGGCGTCCAACATGCTACTGAGGAAGAGCAGAGGACAAGTACAAGTAGATTCAGAGCTGATGAAACAGCTGGGCCAAAGCTGAACAGACGCTCAGTTGTGGATATGCCTGGAAGCGAAAGGAAAGTCCAATGCTGTAAAGAAAAATATTGCATAGGAACCTGTAATGTAAGAACCATGAACCTTGGTAAGCTGGATGTGGTCAAAAATGAGACGGCAAGAATAAATATTGATTAATAAATATTTTAATATAAATATATAATAAATATTTTAAATACATATTTAATATTAAGTATTTAATAAATATTGAATAGTGCTCACTGGAAGGACAGATCCTGAAGCTGAGGCTCCAATACTTTGGCCACCTCATGAGAAGAGAAGACTCCCTGGAAAAGACCCTGATGTTGGGAAAGATGGAGGGCACAAGGAGAAGGGGACGACAGAGGACGAGATGGTTGGACAGTGTTCTCGAAGCTACAAACATGAGTTTGACCAAACTCTGGGAGACAGTGGAAGACAGGAGTGCCTGGCGTGCTTTGGTCCATGGGATCATGAAGAGTTGGATACGACTAAACGACTAAACAACAACAACACATACTCTGCATCTGAAGCCCACATTCCCAGCATGCTTGCACTCCTGTCTTGCGACGTCTATCTACACTGGCTTGGTCATGTACGTAGATGGCAGAATCCCTAGGGATGTGCTCTGTGGGGAGCTGGCTTCAGGCACCAGGCCATCTGGCAGACCAACTCTGTGCTACAAAGATATCTGCAAACATCAGACATGAAGGCAAGCAACATCACTCTCACACACACCCTTTGTAGGAATTCCTTGCAGATGACCACAGTGCTTGGAGACCGTCAGGTCATGTATCCACAGCAGTGACCAGAGGAGGAATGACTGATGGGAGGAGCTCAGAGACAAGAAATGCCATAGTGCATCCAGAGGCCTCGCCTGTCTCTAGTGCCGAGGAGACATCCTCAAAAGTAATGTCATCCTCCTCCATCTGCTAAACCAAGTTTATTGCTTTGCAATACTGCAGGTGAACTTCTGGGAAAGTGATAAAAGGAGAAGGATAACATCACATTCTGCTGTGTGTTCCTCACCCAGAGATTAGGAAATGGAGATTAGGAAATCTTTTCCCTTGGAGGTGGAAGATGGGCAGGAAGACTGCTGGTAGGGAGGGAAGCTGTGATACCTTCCATATTAGGCAGCCCTACATCTTCATAATCCTGAATTAATCCAGAGTAAATGGATTAGGTTCTCTGTATGTTCGTTAGACAGCCATAAAGATATTATGGGTTAGTGCTGGTACTGCCCAAATGCAATGGGAATCCTGTAGAATAAAATCCTGTTCTTATATATTATTAATAAATATAATTTGCATGTTTTGGGAAAGCCACAAATACCAGTGTTCCCACAACTACTATTGTACCAGAAATATGGGTGAGGGTGATTTGTTCCGATGTCAAATTTTCATTTACAACTTCTACTAGAGTAAACTAGTGGATATGGGAATCAGAAAAAGGTGTTTCACTCACTGAGCTCCAAGATACCGGGATGCCAGCAGGTTAGGAAAGGCTGATTTCAACCATGATACCAAACAGGCGTCCAAAAGAATTTGGGTCATGGAACATGTTACTGGGCTTCTTCATGGTAATTACTGGTTTTTGTTTTTATATTTTTCAAAGCTCCGTGAAATGTTCCCTTGGGTCCTGAAGCGTCTTCCAGGGCCACACAAGAAGGCTCTGTCCTCTAGGGAGTTTGTGCTTTTATTTGCAAAGGAGGAGATGAAGAAGCATAAAGAACATCATCTCCTACGTGAGCCACAGGATTTCACTGATTTCTATCTACTTCAAATGGAGAAAGTAAGTATCTGTTTTGTATGTGAACATGGTTAATTCAAAGAGCCATTACATTCCCTGCAAGGATTGTAAGGCAACCACCAGGATTTTCTGGGTTGCTGATAATATTTGCATTCAGTCCCCCCTCAATGGCACTTCCCAGAGATTATTGTTAGCTAGTAAAGTGGATTACAAACCCCACATGTGCATGCATTGAAAATAATAGGAAAATAAATATTTTTGTATGTTTGATGGCAAATATGCTTGAATGGTCAAGGGCATTCAAATACATTCTTTGTGTAATTATGATATTTAAATGACTAAAGATTAGTCTCCTTTCCAAATTAAAACATGCTCTGAGATTGCAGAAAAGATAATGTTTTTATTCACCCTGATTATGTGAATTTATTTTTTACAATTTTGACTTTCCCTTTAGGGATGGGGGTGAAATTTGATTCCGTTTGCATTAAAAGCATGGCTTGGTTTACGCTTGGTTTAAGCGAACTGAAATGCAGCCTACTTCAAAATCAACACTTCTCTGAATCTTACAGTGCAGTTCTTCAGCAAAGTAATGTGTACAAAAACGCATATACTAGGACAGTGAGCATATAAATGTATATATTAGTGGGGGGGAAATGTCAGAAAAGTGCACATTAGGCAAAATGACTTATTTATTAAGAGAAATTAGCACTAAGATGCTGATGGAATTTCATGTGAACTTTTTTTAAAAAAAGAAATTTGCAAACTAGTCAGGAAATGTGGAGAACCAAACTTAAGGTTGAGAAAATGAGAATGGGTGGCAAATTTAACTATTATTTAACTCAAATTCCACTTAGAACTCCCACCAGTTCTAAAAAATTTAAAGGGAGGAAGGATCTTTAAGCAGAGCTCCATAGGGACAGGTTTCTGTGGGCTCAGTGGGGAAGTTGAGAAAGATGGATCCCAGAATCCACTTTATAGGGTCCAGGGGGATCCAAATCGAAAGTTAGTTCAGGCAAAACCAGAGAAAAGGCTTTGAGAATAAAACACTGATGTCTTAACCTCACAAGGAACTAATCTAAAACACAAGAAATTTCATTTTTCCTGCTTCCATTCTGTTCCATGGCTCTGCAAAAAGAAGACCCTGTTTCCCCAGCACATTGGGGCGGGGGGGTTTGTGCATAAAGATCCTCAGCAACCCAGATTTGATATGCATGAATCTACTCCACACTTACTTCCTCATAATCTCAAAATGTTTGGGAAGAATTGCTGCTTTACTGTCTGCTGTTTTAGAAGGATGCCTGAGATGTCCTTTTTTAAACCCACCCACCCCTTCAATGTCAGTGTGGGATTACTAATTAAGGTACAGGTCCTGCTGGTAGGTGACCTAAACGCAAGGTTAGGTCCTGATGACCCCAGTTTAGAAACTAAATACAGGCAAAAAATAGGGTACCTTGACGACTTTGGCCCGGAGGTTTTACAAGTACCAAGGCAGTCAAAGGATCAGCACCCAAATTTTGCTGGAGCCTGCCTCCTCAAATTCTCTAGGCAGCTAAGTCTTCATATCCTAAATGGTCGCACCAGGGGCGACATCCCCGGGGAATATACATTCATGTCTGGGGTAAGATCCCGCACAATTGATGATATGTTGGCAGACAGTGAATTGCTAACAAAAATAGTGAATTTAAAAGTGCTCCCATTCATAGAGGGGGACCATTTCCCTTTGCACCTCCAGGTGTCTCCATTAAACGAGTCACCCTTCCTGAGAACAGTATACCCTGTAGAGATCACCGCATTAGAGCGACCTGGTTGCCGAGTCAAATGGACCCCTGCACTTGACTCCAAACTGAAGAAGATTCTATCCTCTAAAAAACTCTGTACAATTTTAACTGGCTTTGGAAATAATCCTAGGCCTGAGGACCCAGTTTCCAAGTATGAGAGCCTGCTCCAACAATTAAAACCCCATCTTTTTAATACCACAGAGAAAAGGCCAACAAAACCAATAACATCAAACAAACCCTGGTTTGATCACAACTGCTTTGAGGCAAAGAAAGCCCTGCAAAATGCTTACCAAACTGCCCTGACAGCCAAAAATTCTGTCAGACACCAAGCCTATCTTGCCGTCCGTGCCCTAAAAAAAGAGTATAAAGACCTAATACGCTACCAAAGAATTAAGGTACAGAACTGCATGCAAGGATTTCTTCATGCTCACCTGTCATGCTGGGATGGCCAGGATGCAATTTGTTACAAATAATCTTTCATCTTTCTATTGCCATCAACAGAGCCAGGGTGACCCCAACTCTGTCTATAATGCGGAGAACCTGGCCCAGTGTATACTTGACCTCTTTATAGCAGGGACAGAGACAACCGCTACTACTCTGCAGTGGGCACTGCTCCTCATGGCAACTCATCCAGATATCCAAGGTGAGTCCTGTGCGATGCCTTTCATGCAGCAATGTTTTGGTTAAGGGTGTGAGGCCTTATGAAATATGAAGAAAAATGACAAGATTCTATCTACTTTCAACCGTCCGTATGGAGAAACAGCTGAGTTAAGAATCTTAACAGTGAACCAACAGGCCATGTTTAATGTACAAACAAGAGGGATAGCTCAGATTTCCTTTTTGCCAGGTCCCCTGCAATTTGCCCTGGTTCTGGAGTTTCCAGACTGAAATATATTCAGAGTCCTGCAGTGATTTCATGCTCTTTATTGCAGCTTGTAAAACAGTGACCGAGTTTCCCCCCAAACCTCAGGCTTTTATATACAGTGGTGCCTTGCAAGACGAAATTAATTCGTTCCGCAAGTCTCTTCGTCTTGCGAGTTTTTCGTCTTGCGATGCACGGTTTCCCATAGGAATGCATTGAAAATCAATTAATGCGTACCTATGGAAACCACCTTCAGACCAGGTCCGGGGACAGTCTGTCCCCCGACCTCTTCTGAAGGCTGGGGGGGACGGGACAAGGGCTTTTCTTCCCACCCCCAGCATTTTAAAAAACCCCGGGACAGCGGAGGACTTCTCCGCTGTCCGGGGCGATTTAAAAGCCCCTGGGAAGGCAGGCAGGGGGGACAAAGACTTTTGCCCCCCGCCTGCCTTCAGAAGAGGTCCAGGACCTCTTCTGAAGGCGGGCGGGGGGCGAAAATCTTTGCTCCCCCCCCGCCTGCCTTCAAAAGCTGTCCTGGACAGGCTTGGCGGACCTCTCCGCAAGCAGCGGGAGTGCTCCAGCTGCTTGCGGAGAGTTGCCAGCATGCCAAAGCCTGCGCGCGCTGAGATCAGGGCGCCCAGGCGTTCCCGCCCCGCCGCCCCGCTTCGGAGCATCGTTCCGAAGCCGGGCGGCGGGGGGAGGCGTTCCCGCCCCGCCGCCCCGCTTCGGAGCATCGTTCCGAAGCCGAGCGGCGGGGGGAGGCGTTCCCGCCCGGCTTCGGAGGAGCCTTCCGAAGCCCGGCGGCGGCGGGAGGAGGTGTCCCCGCCCCGCCGCCAGGCTTCGGAGGAGGTCCGAGGACAGTGGGGAAGACGCGCTGCGCTTCCCCGCTGTCCCGGAGATTTCCCTATGGGCTGTCGTCTTGCGAAGCAAGCCCATAGGGAAATTCGTTTTGCGAAGCGCCTCCAAAACGGAAAACCCTTTCGTCTAGCGGGTTTTCTGTCTTGCGGGGCACCACTGTACATTATTTACACAATGAGTCCCGTCTGATTGGCTGATTCTGCTTCCCTCCTGGAGCCTGATTGGTCTTCTCCTGCAGGCCAATCAGTTGTTGCATTCTAGGATCCTACTTGCCTATTGTTCTAGGATCCAAGCTTAGTAGATAACACAGACAGACCTGCTCCTATGTCCATTGATTTGGGATAATGGGAAAAAAAATTCTCTCCACTTTACTCAGGATAGGTAAACTAAGATCCACTCTTCTATTTTTCTGACTCAAGCTCTCTCTCTCCCCCTTCAGCCCCACACCCTGTAGCAGAATCTCCCTCTAGTTTCCAACTTCCGTTCCTATTTCTGACTAAAGGTATTGTGAAAATGAGAAGTTTCCAATTTCTCCTAGCTTTGGACTGTATGTAAAAAAACCCCCCTGTTTTATCTATAGTCAGTTCTGTCAAAGTGGAATCCAACTGCATCTACAGGGAACTGATGTCCATAGGAACACAACTATATTTTGAAGCGTATTTCAGCACTGCTGAGTTTCCTTTAAGATGCCTGGATTTTCCACTTCACCCCGTAGCTCAATTGCCTTTCAGCTTTCTTTAACGTAATTGTTAGAAGCAATACAAAAAAGAGAGCACAATTTCAGGCAATATTAGCAAAGCGTCCAGAATAAAGCTTCCATTCCCACTATTTTCATCAGAGAAAGTCCACAAGGAGGTGGAAGGTGTTTTGGGTTCCTCTCGGTCAGTCTGCTATCAAGATTGGAAGAAAATGCCATTCACCAGTGCTGTGATTCATGAGATCCAACGCTTAAAATATGCCTCCTTATTCAAGATCATCAGGCAATGTGCAAAGGATGTGAACATCTTTGGATTTCTCATGCCCAGGGTAAGGAAAATTGATACGGTTGTACTCCATATTCCATGAGTAAGGAGCAATGCAGAAGCTTCTGTGTAGCGCAAGGACTGAAGGGCAAGCAATTCAATATCCCCCCCCCCCCTGAAAAAGGTATTGAAGTGACCCAGGGTTAATATTCTTTTTAAAATAACTCTCCCCCTGCCCTGCCCCATATTCTTCAAAAGAATAACTGCATGAACAGTGCCTTAACACCGAACTCTCTTCATTTGGTTCCACTGATGGCCATAGCATCTGTGCCAGATTCAAGAATGAGGATTTGAAACAGAACAGTGAATAATGTGTTTTCAGTTTATTCTTGCTGAAATATTTTCCATAGTGGTTTCACAACAGGACTCTTCTTCCCTAGCTTTTTGGCAATCTCCCTGAATGTGCTTTTTATTACCATGCATATAAGAAGCGCCCAAAGATTTGTACTGGGACAGAGGGACAACCTGAATAGTGCTGGCCTGGATGCATTCTAAGTCAATTTTCATTCATTTCAGGGAACTTTTATTAACCCAGATCTGAACTCTGCTGTTCTTGATAATAAGCAATGGAAGACGCCTGAAGAATTCAACCCAAATCATTTTTTGGACAAGGATGGGAATTTTGTAGCCAGGGGAGAATTTCTGCTATTTGGTTCAGGTAAATGTAGCAGTGATTTATTATTATTATTTTTATAGTTGCTGGGTTGTTTCAGAGAGGCAGATGCTTCTGTAAGGTTTTTATTTCCAAAGAATACATGATTATTTGCTGCTCATAGCGTTGGGGTCATGCTGCTCATGATCGTTGGGCACTGAATTACTCTTATGAGTCTTTACTCATAGTACTTTCAGGCCTCAAGTCTACCAGCTTATCAATATAGATTTGCTTTCACATTTCTATACACTAGGGGTTCGTTAGTTACTGGTGGATAGCTCAGTCTGTAGATCATGAGATTCTTAATCTTAGGGTCATTTGTTTGAGCCACGTGTTGGGCAAAAGATTCCTGCATTGCATGAAGGTTGGATTAGACGATCCTTGTGGTCCCTTCCAACTCTATGATTCTATGAGTTTGTGGGCCAAAGCAAGCCTCCCCCCCCCCATGGCAGCCCAAAGTTGAAAAAGGAGGAGCTGCTGATGTAACACTTTGGGTAGTGGCAAAGGAGCTTCACCTCCCAACCTGTGTTGCCTACCCAGAGTCAAAACTAGTTGTTGTCTATGGTAGATGTACCTGGAGAATAAGGCTCCATAGGTAATACTCATTTCTTGCCTTTCCTTTCTTTCTTCCACAGTGGATTCTGTGTGCTTGGATGAGCAGCTTGCAAGAATTGAGCTCTTCATTTTCTTCAGCAATTTGTTGGGGGCGTTCATCTTCCAGCTGCCAAGTGGTGTGAAAAAATCCAGTGAACAGCACAAAGTGGGACTGACAACCTATCCCCATTCTTATAAACTCGTTGCAATTCCTCGCAGCAGGGCATCATAAACTATCAACACAGTTTGAGCAGCCTATTTATTACCATAAATTTCTCTGTTCTGCTCTGAGGTGGAACTTCTATCAAAAGTTGCATTAGACCTACGATATAATATATTGCTAAATCAATTTCTGTTGCTGAATACAGTTCTTCTTTGTTTGCTGTTCATACACAAGTACTCAGTACAGATTTCTTGTGATGTTTAAAACTAGATGTTTATCAGTTTGTGCTTTTCAAAGAACATAAGGAATGCTTATTTATTGAATAGAATTGCTGCTATGGTTTATTTTATCAGCTCGTAGGAGATTGCATATGCTCTCTTAGGTGATGAATTACATCCTAAAAGATATCAGTAGTAGAGTTTGCAGGCCAAAGCCCTGTGACCCCATTGTTGCAGTAGCAACAAATAACTGGACGGGACAATAAGTATATATCGGGATCAAACAGGACACAACTTTGTTGATTATCGATGTGAATGGTTTGGCATCAGAATCGAGCACGTTGCTTCCAAAAGGGGTAGTAGTGACTAGGCAGTAGTTCTTGTAGACCCCCTTTTTAAGGAGTAGTCACACCATTACCTTTCTTGTCTAATGATGCATTAACCACATTATCAGCCACCCAGCCAACCCCTGTTGGCTAGCCAGAATAAGCCATGATGGGCAAGGGTCAACAGAGCATGGAGTTGGCTGAACTGCTGCAAGAGTCTTGTCCACATCCTCGGGCCATTAAAGCTAAAACCATTTCCATGAAACTGGGTAATATGGTGCACTGCACAGTTCATCAGATCTGTCACAACAGCAACATTATGCCTGTTCTGCCCCCCACAAGGGTCAGATATTAATCTGTGTATTAGTATTAGGTAGAAGGAATAACAACACTGCCCCTTTTAGAAAAGATAGTGCCTTTCCCCACTTTTTAAACCTCAAGGCAGGTTGAGAAATGTAGGCATAGCAATATCCTAGTTCCTATTGGGTCTGCCTCTCAGAGCAGTAAAATGCCTCCCTTCTTCCTTTGTTTCAGTCTAGTGCAGGCATGTCCAAAGTCTGGCCTGGTGGCTTAATCCAGCCCGCTGGTCGGTTTAATCCAGCCCCTGTGGCAGTTAATTTCCTGGGGGGGATGTCGTAAAAGAAGGTCAACAACTTCAATCCTAAAAAAGTTCAAGAACTTTGGTGTAAAATCCTAAGAAATATCTCTTCAATCCTAAAAAAAGCTCAGCAACTTTGGTCAGCCCTCATGCATGTTCACTTCATCAAATCTGGCCCCCTTTGAAAAAAGTTTGGACACCCCTGGTCTACTGCTTGCATACCTAGAAAGAAGGGTGAACTCATTTGTTCTTACATAACCCCATGAACTCCAAAGAGAACTTCATCCTATTGGAATATGATTAATATTTCTATTTGTGCCTTGATTCTCTTCAATAAATCTATGAATGAGAGCTTTGTGGACTTTTGCTGAATACTATCCAGATTGAGAGAGAAGTCTCAGGACGGAATAATGGCGACCCAAGCTTACGTATCCCAAGTGTGAAGAGTGCAGTTGTGCTCATGTCCTGCTTGTGGGCGCCCCCTAGACATCTGGTTGGTCTGATCCAGTGGGGCTCTTCTTATCTTCCTATTTTGCTTTAGTTAGCAAATGTGTCTGGGTGATGTGAGAGTGAAACCTACGTTTCGTTAATGCTCCAGTGTTGCATCATTTTTCTTGCTCCGCTTCCAACTGATACATCTGAGGAGGTGTTAGTAGTCACAGCAATAAAATGACTTGTTCACACCCATTTTATCTATGTTCTAGATCTCCATGAGTAGAGAGATTATTATTAGTCCTCGCAACAGAATGGGCTGTAGACGCCTGTTTTATCTACGTTTTGGATCTCAGTGACTAGGATGTTACATTTCTTCTCTCACCAAAATTGTCACTGTCGCCAGCTGAGGGAACTTAATAGTAGCCTGGACATTTAACCTTCTTCTTTGGCGACTAATGCCTCCCCTGCTCATTGTTTCTTGCTTAGATAAACTTCCCTACAAAACTAAATTTCAATCTCTCTAGGGAGGAAAAATTATCATAGAAAATGTATTATCCCCTACCTTCTGCTATATGATAAGTAGACATGGTTATTTAGCAAAGGCTAAATAAATAAATAAATAAATGATATATTTTTTTAAAGCACAAAAATGGATTTTTCTTTGAATTGGATAAAAGTTCATGCTTATACAGAAACTGCAAAAGAAGCAAGCGCAGGGTGGACATATGCCCTTACTTTACAGTCCTCTGAAGGGCTCTCCAAACCAAATCCAGTTAACAACAACAACAACAATAACTTATTATTTATACCCCGCCCATCTGGCTGGGTTTCCCCAGCCACTTTGAGGGCGGCTCCCAACAAAATATTAAAAATACAATAAAACATTAACAACTTCCCTAAACAGATAAAGATAACCTGAGGAACTGAGGGCAGGGAGCTGAAGTTGCTCATCAGCAACTAGCACGTGACAGCAGACTAAATTTCTCCTCCAACCCTACTCTCGCAACAACCTTGCAAAATAGGTTATCATCATCATCAACTTTATTGCCCTAGCCAAAGGCCATGGCATCGTTCACAAAGGGAACAAATAAAAAAGCAATATAAACCATAAAAACGTCAGGCACTGCAGATACAATAAACCACGATCACGTCTCCTAAAAATTATTTGTTGCATACGATAGAATAGCAAGGGGTTCTCAGGTAGGAAGTGCCAGCTTAAATATCCAAATCACCTTTGCAATTGACCGCTATTTTACAAAATAGGTTATGCTGAGAGTGTCTGCTCTAAAGTCACCCAGTGATCTTTCATGGTTGAGGGCTCATCCACACTTAGCTTTTGCCCTGTGCTTTCTAGACATGGGTCGGGGCTTTAAACTCTGCCAGTGGTGCTTTCATAATGGAAACGCGCTCTTAAATGCTTCATCTGATCACTACACCAAACTGGTATTTTAGTCTAACTGGGTTGCCAGCTGGGGCTCACCCAGACTTCAATCAAGTTTCCTGCCTATTAGAACTCTTCAGGCCTTCCTCTTTCTCCTCCTGCACACTCCCAGTTCTGCATCTAAGCAGTTTACCCTGTCCCCACCTTTGGCATGCCCAAGATGAGTTTCCTACATGTTCAAGCCAAGATGCAAGCTGCATTACCCCAAAGGCCTTGCTCATTCTTTCCCTTGTGCCACTGCAGCTTGAAGGAGTGTGCCTTTGGGGTGAATGTATGATGCTAAGAAGTTTATAATTTTCATTTATATACATCACAACAATTATTTTGCCAAGTTTAAACATTTTCAATTTCAACTCCCTCCCCCCTCTTTCTGCGGTTCCTTTCATTTATTTCGGTCCTTTCCTGCATGCACCAAATTGTCTTAACTTATTCTTTTATATGTCTATTCTAGTATATATCTCATATATATTTTAAAAGCTGCAGGTTTTTAAAATAGTCCTGTCAATGTCTTGATCTGTTTACAGTTTGTTTATAAATATTCAATAAACAACTACCATTCCTTTCTAAAAAAATTGTTGTCTTGATTTCTTATTCTTCCTGTAAGTTTCACGATTTCTGTATGCGCCATTCTTTTCTGTATCAAATTTTCTTTCATCGGGACCTCTTCATCCTTCTGCTTTGGAGCAAATAACATTCTTGCAACTGTAGTCGCATGCATAAATCAATTTCTATACTGCTTGGGTAGTTCTAATCCTCTAATTCCAAAGAGAAAAGCTTCTTTTTGTTGTTGTTGTTTCTTTATGAATGTTAACTTAAACATCTTTTTGAATTAATTATACAGTCGTTCCTTGGTTCTCAAACACCTTGGTACTCGTACATTTTGGCTCCTGAACACACACAAAAAAAATGGAAGTAAGTGTTCTAGTTTTCGAACTTTTTTTGGAAGCTGAATGTCCAATTTGGCTTCTGCTTGAGTGCAGGAAGCTCCTGCAGCCAATCGGAGGCCACGCCTTGGTTTTTGAATGTTTTCAGAAGTCAAATGACTTCCAGAATGGATTACATTCGAGAACCAGTCTACAACTGTATATCATTTCCCAGTAAGCTTTAAACTTATTACAATACCATCACATGTGAAAAAGGTGCCTTCTTTCTCTTTACATTTCCAACACTTATTTGACTTTGATTTATACATTTTTTTTGCCAACCTACTAGGTGTTAGGTACCGTCTATATAGCATTTTCATATACTTTTCTTTTAAACCATAACATGCTGTAAATTTTATATCCGTATTCCATAATCATTCCCATGCTTCCATTTCTATATTATGACCAACATCTCTTGCCCAGTACACACATACACTCATGGGGTTTGAAATGGTGATGGCTGATCAGGGTCAAGACCTTAGGGTCTCAGTAGATAGCTCAGTGAAGATGTTGACCCAGTGTGCTGCAGCTGTGAAAAAGGCAAATTCTTGAAGGAAGGGACGGTTTAGCTCTGTCGCAATATAGATTGCAATATAGATTGCCTGAGCAGCTTTGGCTTTAGATTCCAATAAAGATTGCTTGAGCAGGTTTGGCTTGTGACACTGGTCAAGTAAAGAATAAGAGAAGCCACGTAGGCCCAAAAGACAGGGAAATGGGTGAGGAACGTGCTTAACGTGATTATCCTCCTAAGGTGTACCTATAGGTTGGCAATTGGTGATTGGTGGAAGGAAGGTGTACCTATAGGTTGGCAATTGGTGATTGGTGGAAGGAAGGTGTACCTATAGGTTGGCAATTGGTGATTGGTGGAAGGAAGGTGTACCTATAGGTTGGCAATTGGTGATTAGTGGAGAAATGTGTACCTACAGTATAAGAATGCCTGCCAAATGCCATGTATTTACAGCCAGTTTTCAGGAGCTATCCTGCTGGTTGTCTCTGTGTACAGATTATCTCTGTGCACAGATTTCAATAAACTCTTTTTCTCCAAAGAAGATTTTGCTTTCCTGGTACTTTTGTTCCCTCCAAGGTCCGGGGATGGCGAGGCTGATGGATCCCTAGGTAAATAAGGCTTCATTTCTTTGGGGGCTCGTCCGGGATAAGCCTCCCCCCCCCAAATACGGACCGGAGGGCCAGGCTCAACCAAGGTGAACAGCTCAGCAGCGTTTTGCAGGCTCCCGTGCGCACCCCACCTGTTTCGTGGGGGGGAGCCAGCCACACTGTTCTGGAGTGGAGACATCTAGTTGAGGGAGAACAAGAGGATGGCGCCGAGGGGACAGGTCCGCAGCGGAAGCAAGGTAAGCCCAAGGGAAAGGGCGAGGCCTGATCAGCCTCACCTGGCCGTGGCAATAAAGGTGCCGCCAGGAAAAGGGAACTGGCCGTGGTAGAAGTGTGCCAGTAAGGTTAAATAAAAGGGAAACAGAGGAGAAATTATATTGCTGTGATTTGTATGTTGTATGTTGCATGTCAGATACTCCGGTGATTGAATTGTCAAGTGTGGGCCGGGGTATTAGTGCCCCTTGGCTGGGCGATTGCAGGGTTGTGCATTAGAGTGCCACCAGCAAAAGTTTGGAACAGAAGAGGGAGGGATATATATATATTGTGATTTTTGGTGTATTCTGTGTGGTGTGTGTACCGGATACTCCAGTGTTTGTCTTGATGTGTGAAGGTCAGGGCTTAGCGTTCCCCTTGGGCGATTGCAGGGTTGTGCATTTTCTGGCAGGTCTGTTGTGTGTGAAGTGTGAGAGAATTTTTACTGTGAATAGGAGCGGGGTATCTGGAAGAAATGGGTTCTGGCCAAAGTAAAAGCACCCCTTTGGAAGGCTTTTGGGGATTCAAGCTGATGAGGGGAGGATGAGGACATTGTGTGAATTAGATTGGCCCACCCAAAAGAATAAATTGGCCGTCCACCAGGACCCTTGATTTGCAACTCATTAATCTATTAGATCAGAACATTTTGAATGTCCATTCTGATCAAATCCCCTACATTTCCACATGGAAGACCAATGTGGAACAGAACCCCCCCCCCCCCTGGCTGAAGTCATGCTGCCAAAAAGTCTCAGGCAGCCGTATCTGCTCAGTCAGGAAGACAGGAGGACAACCCCCCAGTCCTCCAGGATTTAGAGAGGGAAGAAGATAAAGTTTTAATGCCCCATTGCCTTATGCCCCGGCAACAGCCCTGGCACCACCCCCGCCACAGGGAGCAGATGGCCCAGCCCCAATCCTGTGGACAATGCATTGTTAAACCTGGGCGAAGATGGAGAAAGGGAGGAAAGAGAAGAGGATGATGAGGATGAGGCATTTGTAGGAAGATTGATTAAGTTGACAAGTGATGGAAAGATATGAACAGAGGAACAGGCAGAACGTTTGAGAAAGTATGTGGAACCTTATGCAGAAGAAGTGGACGTCAGTCCCCATTTGTTAAAAGCAGCAGGATGCATAGGGGAACAGAGAAGAATGTGGCAGAAAGAGTGGGGAAGGCAGTGAAAAGAGTGACCCTCCATAGGGCACATGAAGCACAGGAAAAGGGCGCGGCCAGAGTGATGCCTCTCCATAGAGTATATGACCCTCCGGCCCCCGCGGGACCTGATGGGGTGGTGCCCAATAGAACTTATACAGTTCAACATGTCCCCTTCTCTAGTGCAGATGTTTGTAATTGGAAGAACCAAAACCCTTCATTTGAAGAAAACCCTGCCAAAATCATTAAGCTGTTTGAGGGAATTTTTTAAACATACAACCCCACTTTTTATGATGTGCAATATTTGATGGATGCCCTGCTAGCTACAGAGGAGGATAGGCGAATTCATGCTGAAGCCCGAGCACACATGAGAGTGCAAGGGACAGAGGAGGCCCCTGGAGCCTACTTAAAGAGGCTGAAGGAAGCCTACCGCCAGTATACCCCTGTGGACCCAGATGAGGCTGCCAACGCCCCAATTCTCAAAGTGGCCTTTGTAGCCCAGGCAGCGCCCGATAAAATTTAAAAAAAAATTTGAAGGTTTTTATGGGCCACACCCTTGAATGGATGCTGGAACTAGCCCAGACCACTTATAATCAGAGGGAGGAAGAGGCCCAGAAAAAAAAAAAAGGGAGAAGTACCAGGCAGAGAAGTTGATGGCCCTGAAGACGGGAGGTCCACCGTTGGGAGAAACCGCCCGGGGAGGAGGGCGAGGCCGCTTAGGAAAGAGTCAGCGTGCCATCTGCCGAACGGCACGTATTTCCTCTCCTAGGCTAAAATGAGGAAATGTCAGATGCTACTACTACATCCGCGTTAGAAATTCCAAGTCACCACAGCCCTCAACCCAGCTGCCCTATTACCGGTAGGAGAAGGTGAGGAGCCCACGCATGACTGCATTGAAGTAATGGATGAGGTGTACTCTAGCAGACCTGACCTTAAAGATGAAGCAGACCCCCAGTGGCCGTCACGGTTTGTGGATGGAAGCAGCTTTGTTGAGGCTGGACACCGGAAGGCAGGTTACGCAGTGGTAGCCCTGGAAGACCAGGTGATCGAGGCAAAGCCACTCCCACCTGGAACATCAGCACAATTGGCAGAAATAACAGCGCTCACCAGAGCCCTAAACCTGGCAAAGGGGCAGAAGCTGACAATGGACCAGCCTTTGTTCACTCAGTGTTGCAGGAGTTGGCTAAGGCACTATAACTGAAAGTTGCATACAGCATACAGACCCTAGAATCAGCCATCCAAGCTGACACAGGAAACTGGGTCTAATTGGGTGACAATGTTACCCCTGGCATTACTCAGGGTCCATAGTCTCCCATTAAGGTGTTTGGGAGACCAGTCCCATATGTTAGAATGTTAACTCCATATGCTAGCCAAGATATGCAATTGAATAATTAAGTCCAGATATTCTTCCGAGTTTTCTGTCTCAACAGGTGGACCCAGGCTCGCAACCCCTGTGTGTTGGCTGCATCAGTTCGAGCCAGGTGATGAAGTGTGGGTAAAAGATTGGGCACGGACGCCGCTACAACCGTGCTGGAAGGGACCTTATACCGTCCTGCTCTCCACACCCACGGCCGTGAAAGTTGCCGGCATTACCCCTTGGGTCCACCATACTCAGTGAAGAAAGCCATTTCAGACTGGACAGTTACACCAGATCCAGAGAACTCCCTTCGGCTGACTATCTCCAGATGCCTGGCAGACGACCGCTCTGCTGATATCACACCGGAAGCTGATATCTCAACGCACAGCTGAAGAATTGGATGGGAGGGGCGCCCGCGGGCAGCGTCCCCTACGTGAAAACCCGTGCCGGGACTAATCCAGGAAGTCCACCAGGTTCTACTTTCATAAGGACTTTCTCTTTTCTTTTTTTCTGTTATATTCTGTATTGATTTGCTCTATGTCCCACAGCCCTGACCCCACCGAGCCATACCGCCCTTACTGGCCTGCTGACCTCTGCTATGACTGGTTCGTCTTGCCGGTGGTAAGAGATGGCGTGCTCATTGGCTATTGGAAACAGGGGTTTGATGAGGTTACCATATTGAAACATCCCGCTTCCCCGTTGTGGCTCCTCTTCCACACCACTATCCAGCACGCGTGGGTAGTGCTCCTACGGGAAGTTGCAGAGACGGTCGAATTCTATCAAGTTCTGGACTGCTCTTGCTGTTGGGGGAAGTAACCAACTGTCATTCGGGGGGTAGAGCACTGTACCAACCTCATTTGATAGACCAGGTCCTACTCTTAATCCAGGCAATAGATGGGACAGAACCTATCTTAATGCAAGTATTACAGGAGTGGGAGCCTTAACCAGGTGTGCATTGAAATTGCTGAACAAGTGCCAGTAAATTCTGCAGCACCACCTCTGACAATCGTGGTGGCTCGAGCCTCCCAAAATAAGAATTGCCACCCCAGGATTTCAGCCTCCATATGCCCTGGTCAGTAGGGAGGCAGCACGAGAGTTCAATCCACCCAACAGGGTTAGTAGAAAAGTTGACCCACATAGTGGGAGCATCAGCTCACCGGTGGGCTCTCATCCTTGAGGCTCAACAGGTAATCGGGCACAAATATCAGTGGGCTCTTCAACAATGAGCACACCCCCTGAATATTGCTGGGAGGAACCATGGAGTGATTGGGGTTGGTGGATGGGAGTTATTTCAACTGCCCTTGCCACATGGATGTGTCTCTTTTTCTGCTGGCATGAGCGTCATAGGCTCTGCGGGAGACGACGGCCCGATCCTTCTATCCCCTTGATGATCCTCCTAGTGTTCCTCGTTCTCCTAGTTGCAGGAGACAAGGAAGGTGCTGCACCTGGTGAACATGGTCAGATGGAGACTAGGTTATTGAGTAAAATATCAGCATTTCGGCCACAATTGACCACATGGAAACAATGATAGCTGAAAACCCGCTAAAAATTACAGAAGGTGATCCATGATCCATGGAATTGGTTATATTATTGGCTCCCCGATGGTGGTTGAATCAGGCATATTATGGTATTGACAGTACACTTATAATCCTTTTGCTTTTCTGCTTCTGTATTCCCTGCTTGGTGCAATGCTTGCAAAATATGGTGCACAAAACAATGTCGCGCATGATGGGTCCCCGAGTGATAGCTTTGAGGCGTGAATACCAGCCTATTGCCTTGGACGAGCCAGAAGGCTGTCCAAAAGAAGAGGAGGGAATGAAGGAAGGGACGGTTTAGCTCTGTCGCAATATAGATTGCAATATAGATTGCCTGAGCAGCTTTGGCTTTAGATTCCAATAAAGATTGCTTGAGCAGGTTTGGCTTGTGACACTGGTCAAGTAAAGAATAAGAGAAGCCACGTAGGCCCAAAAGACAGGGAAATGGGTGAGGAACGTGCTTAACGTGATTATCCTCCTAAGGTGTACCTATAGGTTGGCAATTGGTGATTGGTGGAAGGAAGGTGTACCTATAGGTTGGCAATTGGTGATTGGTGGAAGGAAGGTGTACCTATAGGTTGGCAATTGGTGATTGGTGGAAGGAAGGTGTACCTATAGGTTGGCAATTGGTGATTAGTGGAGAAATGTGTACCTACAGTATAAGAATGCCTGCCAAATGCCATGTATTTACAGCCAGTTTTCAGGAGCTATCCTGCTGGTTGTCTCTGTGTACAGATTATCTCTGTGCACAGATTTCAATAAACTCTTTTTCTCCAAAGAAGATTTTGCTTTCCTGGTACTTTTGTTCCCTCCAAGGTCCGGGGATGGCGAGGCTGATGGATCCCTAGGTAAATAAGGCTTCATTCTCTATCCTTTTTCTCCATGACATGCAGAAGCTCATAATTACCATTGTCAGATTTTATTGGTCAACCAAATGCAGGTTATAGCACAAACACAAACAAAAAACAGACAAGTCTCAAAAACCTATTATAAAACCTATGGTTTCCTTTCACTTCCTTTCCACAAGGTCTACTGACCTTCTGGACAGGGTTGCCTTGCAGTGCCCTCTGGTGTCACATGTTAATAATGCATTATTAACGTTTCAAAAAGAACATCATATGGCCATATGGTTATCAGAACCATTCCTCAACTCTCTTTTTTAGTGTTAAAAACCATGAGTGTAGATCTACCCCCAGTCCATGTAAACTGAGCTGGCTGGACCAATGGTCTGATCTGGCATAAGGCCAAATACTATGTTCAGAATGCTGGGGAGTCCCCCCCCCCCAAACCACAATATTAGACACTCAGCTAGAATGTATACGAGAGATCAGGAAAGGTACCACCAGGGCAAAGAAGTTGCCAGCATGCTTAACAAGCGACACCAAAGTGTATGCTTTAGCTGAGATTCCTGCACTGCAGGGGGTTAATGACCCCTGGGTCCCTTCCAACTCTACAATTCTATGATTCTGTGATTCAAAGAAGCTATCAGAAGAAAGAAGTCTTCCTTCAGAACATGGAAGCCCCATCCAAATGAGGAGAAGAAGAAAGGACACAAACTTTGGCAAAATAAATGCAAGCTCCACAATAAGCAATGCTAAAAGCATAAAGACCAGCAACAACATTCTTTGCACATGTAACAGGAGACAGCAAAGGATACTGCAGAAGTGGGGACTGATAAACATGAATTAAGTTGCCTGCAGGCTGAGTTAATCCCTTAATGGTTGCCACTCTATAAAGACAGGGTGTGGGAAACTGGCTAACTCAACGGTAGCCCCCAAACCCCTTTGGTTGGTCTTAGACTGCCTCCAAAGCAGTAGCACCCCCCTGTGGGCTGATGCCAGGGACTGGACTGCAGAAGAGGCTTGGGAACCGGCCCCTCCTTCTCCTCTGCTTCCCTTGGAGGAGGAGTGGGAGTGGGGGGATCAGCCCCCCTTCCCATGTAGTTTCCAGAGAAGAGGGAGACAGGATTGTTTTACAGCAGAATGCTGAGCTGCCAAGTTTTGAGATCTTAGGCTGTGGGTAGGCAAACTAAGGCCCAGGGGCTGGATCCGGTCCAATCACCTTATAAATCCAGCCCGCAGATGGTCCGGGAATCAGCGTGTTTTTACATGAGTAGAATGTGTCCTTTTATTTAAAATGCATCTCTGGGCCTCGGTCCAGTATATCTGAAGGAGCATCTCCACCCCCATCATCCAGACACTGAGGTCCAGCACCGAGGGCCTTCTGGCGGTTCCCTCACTGCGAGAAGTGAGGTTACAGGGAACCATGCAGAGGGCCTTCTTGGTAGTGGCACCCGCCCTGTGGAACGCCCTCCCACCAGATGTCAAAGAGAACAACAACTACCAGACTTTTAGAAAACATCTGAAGGCAGCCCTGTTTAGGGAAGCTTTTAATGTTTGATGCATTACTGTATTTTAATATTTTGTTGGAAGCTGTCCAGAGTGGCTGGGGAAGCCCAGCCAGATGGGCGGGGTATAAATAATAAATTATTATTATTATTATTATTATTATTATTATTATTATTATTATTATTATTATTTGTGGGGCATAGGAATTCATTCATCCCCCCCCCCAAATATATTCCGGTCCCCCACAAGGTCTGAGGGACAGTGGAATGGCCCCTTGCTGAAAAAGTTTGCTGACCCCTGTCTTAGGCAAAGGAGGTGGAGTTGGAGAACTGCCAACAGAGAGTTCCTTGGACTGCATAGAAGCTTGCACTCGTCGCTGACTCAGAATTCAAGAGCTAAGGTTCCAAGGACAATGGACTCCTGAAGCCTCCTATAGAGCCACAGGCTGTTGCTGGGGAAGGAAGGGGAGGGCTCAGAGTGAGCAACGTTACTATGGAGTTAAGACGGAGCTGTTTGTCTAGCTCTACAATTGCTGAATAAAACTCCCACAAAAAACGAACCATCTTGTTTCTTCTTTGATCCTTGATGCTGCCTGGGGAGGAGAGAACCCTTTGAGTCTGACAGGTGATCACATCTCCAAAAAGCAGTGCCAAAGACATCAGACTTGCAGCTTGCCATCAATTCTCTGGGGCAAAAGGTTCCATAAAATGCCAACGAGGCTGCAGTAGAAACCATAAACTCTCATAACCGGATGAACACAGTTCCTGGAATTGCTGGAGCAGGAGCAATAGCCAAGTGAGTGTAATAGGTTTGCACCTGTGGCGTTTGCCTCCTAGGTGGGTCATAAGGAAAGGGTTAAATGAGTGTGATGTGATTGGCCAGAGAGAAACTGATAGGAGGGGTTAGAGTTAGAGTGGGAGTTGTGTGAAAGTCAGTTGAGAGTTGGGAGTTGAAGAAGGAGGAGGGAGAATAGTCTGTGGGTTGGTTGAGTTGTGTGGTGAGAGAATGAGAGGAATTGTTAGGTGGAGTCAGATAGATAGTTGGAATAATCAGTTTGAAGTTGTTAGGAAAGGGGATCGAGATATGGATACGCTCGTACCCCTTCCAATCTGCGCCCCATCCCGAGGGACGAAGGTAGGGTGAGCAAGGATTACTCACCTCCGTCACTGGTGTTGTGCAATGCCAGGTCTATAGGCAATAAAACCGCCACCCTGCGAGATTTCTTTATCTCGCAGGGGGTCGACCTGGCTTGTGTGACAGAGACCTGGGTGCGCGAAGGGGCAACAGTTACCTTACGAGAGATGGCGCCCCCGGGTTTCTCCATCCTCCACCAGTCGCGGACTGTGGGCCGGGGGGGAGGGGTGGCATTATTAATCCGGGAAAATTGTCCTTTCAGGGCTCTACTACCACCATCGATCCCCGGCATTGAATGTGTTGGCCTAGTGTGGGGCTCCGAGGTGAGCTTGGCTGTCTGGCTGGTGTACCGGCCACCTAGCGCACCAGCAGCCAACCTGTCAGGCCTGTTGGAGGTGGTGGCCGGCTGGGCCTTGGAGTTCCCTAACCTATTGGTATTGGGGGACTTCAACATCCATGCTGAAGCCACTCCCTCCTCATAGGCTCTGGACCTGGTGTCTTCCATGGCGACACTAGGGCTCTCCCAGTTTGTTTCGGGCCCCACACATCAAGCAGGCCACACGCTGGATTTGATCTTTGGCATAGGTATAGATGTGATCATGTCTCCTTCGATGAAGGTGCCATGGTCTGATCACTACGCTCTGAAAGCCAGGGTTGATTTTCCACCCCCACCCTGCTTAGGTGGCGAGCCAATTTGGGCTTGCCCGCAGAGGCTGATGGACCCTGATAGATTCCGTCAGGCCTTGCGGGACCTTGCTCCCCCTGGTGACTCATTGACTGAGCTTGTTGAGGGCTGGAATATCCAGCTCCTAGCAGCCATTGATGAGATCGCACCTAGGCGCCCTCTGCGACCCCACAGAAACCGGGCTCCCTGGTTTACCGAGGAGCTTCGGAAAATGAAGCGGGACCTCAGACGGCTAGAGCGAGCATGGCAGGGTGCCCGTGACGGAGCCTCAAGAACATCTTATAGGGTTTTTATGAAAACCTACGAGATGGCAGTGAAGGCCGCTAAGAAGTCCTACTTCTCAGCCTCCATTGCCTCCGCTAGCTCTCGCCCGGCGCAATTATTTAATATAATTAGGTCGTTAACATCCCTTGAAGGACAGCCAAATTTAAATAACAATTTGACACACAGCTGTGAGGCATTTGCGAGCTTTTTTTGCGGAGAAGGTCCTGTTGCTCCGCCATGACCTCCCTGCCAATTTGGATACAATAAAGGAACTGGAGGCCCCTCAACTGTCCTCGGGTCCAGTATTGGACCACTTTGACCGGATATCCCCAGCCGATGTGGACAGACTCCTCCGAGCTGGAAAGCCCACCACCTGTCCTCTTGACCCGTGCCCGTCTTGGCTGATTAGAGCGTGTCCAGATGAGGTGCGGGCCCCCCTGGGTGATATCATCAATTTGTCCCTTGGCACCGGGATATTCCCAGGGGAACTGAAGGAGGCAGTGGTGTGCCCGCTCTTAAAGAAAACATCATTAGATCCCTTAGACCTATCCAATTACCGCCCGGTTTCGAATCTTCCATTCCTGGGTAAGGTGATTGAGAGAGCGGTTGCTGAACAGCTTGGTAGGTTTCTGGATGAAACATCGGCTCTCGATCCATTCCAGTCCGGCTTCGCGCTGGTCATGGGACCAAGACGGCTCTGGTGGCCCTAACAGATGATCTCCGCAGGCAGCTGGATCGAGGCGGGTCGGGGCTGCTGATTCTTCTTGACCTGTCAGCAGCTTTTGACATGGTCGATCACGAACTCCTGGACCACCGACTTGCCGACATGGGGATCCAGGGCACAGTCCTTCAATGGCTGCGCTCGTTTCTCTCTGGTCGGGGACAGAGGGTGGCGCTTGGGGGGAATTGTCATCGCGCCACTCCTTGGTGTGTGGAGTGCCTCAGGGTGTGATTCTCTCCCTGATGCTTTTTAACATCTTTATGCGCCCCCTCGCCCAGCTTGTCTGGAGTTTTGGGCTGGGTTGCCATCAGTATGCCGATGACACCCAACTCTATCTGTTGATGGATGGCCATCCTGACTCGGCCCCAGACACACTGACCAGATGTCTGGAAACTGTGGCTGGATGGTTACGTGGGAGCCGGTTGAAGTTAAATCCTTCGAAGACAGAGGTCCTTTGGCTGGGTCGGGACGATATGGGATTGGGGGGCAACTACCATCTCTTTCGGGGACACAATTAGTGCCAGCACCGTCCGTTAAGAGTTTGGGTGTAATCTTCGACACCTCCCTTTCCATGGAGGCGCAGATTGCAGCTATAACAAAGGCGGCATTTTTTCATCTCCGCCAAGCTAAGCAGTTGGCTCCTTATCTCTCTCGCCCTGACCTAGCCACTGTGATCCACGCGACGGTCACCTCCAGACTGGATTATTGTAAATCACTCTACGTGGGGCTGCCCTTGAGACTGACCCAGAAACTCCAGAGAGTGCAGAATGCCGCGGCGAGACTCCTTACGGGGTCCTCGCTGCGAGATCACATTCACCTGGTGCTATACCAGCTGCACTGGCTCCCGGTGGAGTACAGGATTAGGTTTAAGGTGCTGGTTTTAACCTTCAAAGCCCTATACGGCCTAGGACTCTTGTACCTACGGGACCGCTTCTCCTGGTATGTCCCACAGAAGAACTTACGGTCTTCAAACAAAAACATCTTGAAGGTCCCAGGCCACAGAGAGGTTAGGCTGGCTTCAACCAGAGCCAGGGCTTTTTCGGCTGTGGCTCCGATCTGGTGGAACGCTCTGTCACAAGAGACTAGGGCCCTGCGGGACTTGACATCTTTCCGCAGGGCCTGCAAGACAGAGTTGTTCCACCAGGCCTTTGGCCAGGGCACAGCCTGACTCCCTCCTTTGGCAATCCTCACAGAACTCTAGCCCAATGGTTGCCATTAATCTAATTTGAATTAATTTTATAATGAAATGAATTTAGAATGTTTTTTCATTTTACTGTTGTTAGCCGCTCTGAGCCCGGCTTCGGCTGGGGAGGGCGGGATATAAATAAATTTATTATTATTATTATTATTATTATTATTATTATTATTATTATTATTATTATCCTAAGCTGGCAGAGTTAGAGTTGGGAGAGAAAGGAGTCTGCACACAACTTGGAGTGAATTTAGAGAGGAAAGATATCAAACCTCTGGAATTTTTCTTGGAAAAAGAATGGAAGAAGTGCAAATGGAAGGGCTATTTTTTTCACAAGGAAAATCACAGCAAAAACAACGGGTTCAGGTTGTGTCCTTCAGAGCTGCAGAAATCAAGCTTGCTCCCTCTTCCAAGTGACAGCCCTGGAGATATTTGAAGATGGCTCTGATATCTCCTCTCAGTCTCCTCTTCTCCAGGATAAGGATGGGCAGATATTTCTATCTTGGCCTGCAACCCTTTAAGCAGAAATGCTAGAAATCCACCCTGGAATTTTAAGCATGCAAAGACTCTTTGCATCTTTCCTCATGCCCTGCTCAGAATCAGTCTATCATTTCGAAGGTATTCAGTTGGATGGGCCAGAGGGAAGAGTGAATTTAGAGTATAAGCTGTCATGTCAGAAACATATTGCACTCATGAATTTATATGTAAATAATGCTTGTTGTTTAACAGTTGCCAGCCTGACAAGTTAAGATTTATCTTTACCTATATGTGTAAGCCATTTTTTAAAATCACAAATAGTTAAAAAATGTTATGGGCTCAGTCATGGCCAGCAGGTGGTGATAGAGAATGGCAAGAAGATTTTGAAGTCAATCCCAGAAACCAGCAACTCAGCACAGTAAAATATATTTTTTGCAGATTTACCCCTTGATCCATGTCTGTTGAACTTCCTGGCACAACTTAGTCTCAAAGTTTAGTTCATTAAATTTTACTCTTTTTTTTACAGTTCATTAAATGTTTACTCCCCCCCCCCAAAGGACTTTCATTGGTGATATTTTCCAATTCAAAATTCTGAATATGTGGCTTGTGAATTTTCACTTACAACACCTTCACTTGATAAGCCTTTTGTTAGTAAGCCAAACATTCCCTGCTCTTGAAGACTGGGAAGTCAAAAAACTGCATGCCAAAGCACACTAAGTGGTGTCTCAGTGCTTTTCGCAAGGAGAGCAGTAACTGCTGCTCTTTTAATCCTTTAGTCACGGGAGTCAGTCTTTCAAGAGGTAGGTTGTTGGCCTCCTCTAGCTATTCAGTTTCTGGGTCAGTACTCCGGAACTCTGGCGGCCTGTCGTTTCCCCTTCTGTTTGCACATACACGGTTACAGTTCAAATGTCTCCCGGGGAGTAGTAGTATAATGGTAGTAGTATAATAATTGAAGGCAAATTCCCATTTCTTCCTCAAACAATCTCTGCTGAAAGCCTTCAATGAACAAGAGTCCACAATCTGGTTAAGTGTTCCAGCAAAAGTGGATCATTTAACTTTTACCAGAATGCTATTCTTTCAGCTCGTATCACTGGTGATTACTACCTGTTCAATCTCTGGGATAGAAATTTCAAGGTTGGGGGTGTTCCAAGAAAACTCCTTGGATTCTTGACCAGGGAACGGTGAAGATATGGAGCAAATGAATTTGCCCTGGGCTGAATGAAACTTGCTGCTTGCAGTTTGCAAAGCACATTTGCAAAGCAACTTCCTCCTGAACAAGTTATCATGTACAGAAAGCTGGCAAGACATTGTCATGTCTCCTGTTTCACAATTTTGGGGCTGGAAAAAAAATATAAAGGTGTAAAACAGTTTGCTTTTCTGAAACTCTCTGCAACAACACTGTCTCCTTCACTTGAGGTCTTCTGTGGACAACAAGCTTAATATGAGTCAGCAGTGTGATGCAATTACAAAAAAGCTAATGCTGTTCTAGGCTGCATCAGCAGATATATCGTGTCCAGATTAAGGGAAGTAATAGTTTTCTCCTGGGACTAGGCTACATTTGTAAAGATAAAACTCTTTCTATGCATTATAACACTATGACACCAGATGGCGCAGTGGAGTCCCATTTTTCGCCAAAGGAACTTCCCTGTATGAAGTTTACAATGCCTTTGTGAAAATAACCTTTGTGAAAAAACCCAGAAGCGTTTTTACTAGGAATCTAAGGTGCAGAAATACCAAAGGAGCAGAAACGACTATGTATGCGACGACAGCAGCGCCGATACTTTTGGTTCTGAGAAGGAAAAAAGATAAAGTCCTTACCAGAGAGGAATGGTTGATAAAAATGATGGACTACGCCAAAATGGCAAAAAATGACCAGAAAGATTAGAAACCAAGAAGAATAACTTTAATAAGGAATGGGGGAAATTTGTAAGTTCCCTTGGAGAACACTGTACACAATTAAAAACACTGGCAGCAATGTAACAACACTTGTAATGTAACAAGAACTATGGTAAGAATGGAATTTTAGGAAAAACTGGAGAAGATTATATGATGCAGTTGAATGGAATCCATGGAATCTCAGCCCAGGGAAGTCCAAGGATTCAGAGAATCGTATATGTTTATGATTATGACTTTTATTTGAATGTGAATGTTAATTGTAAAATTGAACAATAATTTTAAAAATACAATGTGTTTAACTGAATCGCTTCTTTGATGTGTCTAGATCCAGCCCTGCTCTGGAGGGTAGGACTCAAATCAATGGCTTCATGTTACAAAAAAGAAGATTCAGAAAGAAACATATGGAAAAACTTACTGACAGAAAGAGCTTTTTGACAGTGGAATGGTCTCCCTTGGGAGATTGTGGACTCTCCTCCTTGGAGGTGTTTAAGCAGAAGTTGGATGGCCATGTGTCATGGATGTCTTTAGCTGAGATTCTAGCATTGGAGGGAGTTGGACTAGATGGCCCTCAGGGTCCCTTCCAACTCTACAATTCACTGGGACCCGGGGGAATGCCATGACCTAGAACCAAATGTAGAGACCCACTGGGGTAAGCACAGCATGTAGGCAATTCGGATCATACATTGCTTTCAGAGAGTGATTACAGTACTAATATTTCTGCTCTAAGTCGGTTTCTAAGAAGCACTGTCCTTGTCCTTCTCCACTGATGGTACTCTAACGTGGAGTCAGAGGCACTTTCCACCCACAACCCATCCCAAGAACCAGATTTACAAGGATTAAGAAGACCTCACTTTAGGCACCATCATCATTGCCACTGCTAAGTCAGTAGAGAGTAGACACATTTAGTTTTTCACGATGGCAACAAAAGTATGTAATTCCCTTAGTGAAAAGATTATTTTGCTCATCTCTGTCCCCTTTGGTGGGCTCTAGATGACCTGTTCTGAAGGTCATTGTTCCATTTTTATCCCATCGTTCCTCCAAAGAGTCCTCTGTGGTGGGCAAAGTCTTCTTACTCATGCTTTTTATTTTATTTTATCTTAATGATAATCATAAGAAATTGAGCAGGCGGAGAGATAGTAAGTGGCCCTTATCTCAAATCAATTTAAACCTGATGTCACTTCTTCAACCCTCTGTCCTCTATCCTAATGGATTCCAAAATATTGATTTGTGGTATTAAGGCCCTGATTTGTGGTATTCAGGGGGACCTGTTTGGCTTAGGAGAAATGAAAATAACTGCTCACGATATGCCCTGAAGAAGAATGCAGATCATGTTTTTAAAGTGCTAATCCAAAGCACAAACAGTGTGACCAAGCTTCCTCATGGTAATGGCAGCATTTCTGCTATCTTTCATTTAGCTTTGTGAAATTCTCCCATGGCTCATGAAACATCTCCCAGGGCCCCACAAGAAGGCCTTGTCCTGCATGGAGATGATGCTTTCATATGCAAAGGAGGAGATAGAGAAGCATAAGGAGAATCAGTCTCTGCATGATCCACAGGATCTTATTGATTTCTATTGACTTCAGATGGAGAAAGTAAGTATCTGCTTTGAAGCTGAATATTGCTCATCCAAGGAATCATTATATTCCCTGTTATAAGTGAATACTAATCTCTTGCCTGGAAACCAGCATCTTTTTCCAAGGACACCAATATTTTTTTCCTGAATCTCAGTTGAAAATGGCATTGAGTTTCCCCCAAATATTTCTCATAGTCAATTTAGTTGCTAAAGTGGGTTGACATCCATCCATAAGCATCTATAGAAATGGCTAGGAAATGTGAGCTTAAAGGACTGGAAACTTAAGTGTGTTAAGGGGTCTTGCTTTGGAGCATTCCTTCTGTACATAAATTATTTTGGATTGATGTTCATCCGACATTCAGATGTGGACTGAAAAAACAGAAAATCCTAAACAAATGCTCGTAAACTAGAGTATGACTTCAAATTCCTGTCTCATCCATCTTCACATACTAGAAAGGCCAAAATATATTTTCATCCTTCCCTCTTTGAACAATGCTTATCATGATGACAAACAAATGGTTAAATATGTTTAGTGTTAAGTACCATATTTCACCATAATTGTCACATTTTTATGCCAATTATTCTTTTCAAAAAAGGGGTGTGCGACGATTATATTTTTGAATGTTCTGGAGGGGAGGACCAGAGCCAATGGATTCAAGTTACAAGAAAGGCGATTTCAAGTGAACACCAGAAAGAACTGGGACAGTAGGAGCTGTTTGGCAGTGGAATGGTCTCCCTTGGGAGGTGGGGGACTCCTCTTCCTTGGAGGTTTTTAAGCAGAGGTTAGGTGGCCATCTGTCATGGGTGCTTTAGCTGAGATTCCTGCACTGCAAGGGGTTGGACTAGATGGCCCTTGGGATCCCATCCAACTCTATGGTTCTGTGATTATAGACATTAACATGCTCGTGTTCAGATTTAATTTCAAAACTTGTTATTTTTAGAGATGCTTAATATCATTTGAAGAATATAATTTAAATAAAATTATTAGGGTTTTTGTTTTTTTACAAAACTGTACTTGTTTATTCATAACTGCCCTGATGCCACCCTTTTAAAATATGTGAATGACTCTTGCAGTTGGCATTTTATGAAGGTCTGACATCAGTGACCCTTTTGCTGTGGAGGGCTCATGCCCTTTGCCTGTGTTTGGAACTAGTAGCCCTTTGACTCCTCACCTGTGGAGTAATTCAGGAAAGGCTGCCTTAGCCAGAGGCTTTGGTGAAACCAGCCTATGGAGTGCCAGGCCAAGTCTTCCGGCCAGGCTGTCTCCCTCGTGGGCTGGTGGACTTGCTGGCATTATTCCTGCCCACAGCCCACCCCTTCATTCCTGCCTTCTGATCCCCTCTTCCACCACATTGCTTTCTGCAGCATGTTCTGTTCTCTGCCCATAATGTTCCCGCAGCATTTATCCAAATTCCCCCACTTTCCTGGTCTGAGGGAAAATAACAAGAGTAGCTCCTGGAAGCCACCTGCCTCCTGTCCCTTTGGTTCTTCCTCCTTGGCCACCCTGCCCTTTACTGTAGCATCCATGAGCTTGCCAGCTCTGGCAATTCCGACTCCTGCAGCTTTCCCCAAGGCTTTTGTCCAGCGCTTTTCCCAAGTACACTTCGCATCACATCACATTATGCTTGTAATCCACAGCCTGGTACATAGGAGGGCTTTATTTTGTGGGGCAGGGCAGCCTTCAAGATGGCAACTGTTCTATGGTATGTGTTTCTGATAGTAACTAGATCAGGGGTCAGCAACCTAAGGCCCATGGGCTGGATGCGGCCTGCAGAGGTCGTTTGACCAGCCCACAAGCCGCCCCCGAACCGAGCTGCCTGCTCGTGCGCTGTGCTAAACTGGCACAGCATGGTGCGGGGACTCGCTTCTGCAGTGCTGGAAATCACAGGTGCACACACTCACAATCTGGCCCACGGAGGGATCTCCGTGGGACTGATCCGGCCCAGGCAAGATAAACCTTGCTGACCCCTGAACCAGATTGAGGCTGAAGGTGTTGATAGGGGATGCACACTTCCCGGGTTTTTTTCTCCTTGTTGGCTAATCAAGCAACTTCTTGATGGGGCTCTGGCAGACAGAGCTTGCTGCCCGCCCCAATGAATTGGCAGCCCCCCACTTGTCCCAGGGGCCAGAGCACTGGGCATCAGGCCACCTCTTGTGCAGATGCCTGGATGTGTGGCTGTTCTGCACCAGGCAAAGGGGCACAGGGAAGCTTCCCCCGGGGGCATCCGAGCAGTAGACTTCTCAGTGTTGCTCTGACTCAGAGCAGGCTTTTGTACACTGAATGGAGCTGTGCCAAAGCAGCCACATCTCTCTTTGGAAGAGCTGCCTTGTGGTTGAGGTTTGGCCTGCACTGTGTGGGAGTTTCTCAGTCAAATGTGTTCAATATGAGCATTTGGAGAAAAATGTCCCCCCTTTGTGTTCCTTACAGGGCTAGAGACCACAGTAGCCAGACTGCCTGGGAGCCTCAGCTCTCTGGAACCCGCTTGGTCGCCAGATGTGCAGCCAGCTGCCCATTCCGCAGCAAGAGCTTGCTGGCCATTCAGAGTGGAGGGACTGGCCATGGCTCATAAGCCCAGGGTGCATCCATGGGGAAGGGCAGGGGAGTGGCCGTCTGGCCAGGTGCCTGGCCTGAGTGTTCTGGAAAAGCGGAGCAGAAGGATCGGCTTGCAGCAGGCAGAGACGGGTCTGGAGGGCTCTGCAGAGAGTTAGTCTGAGATCTGGTGCTGATCAGTGGTTCCCATGAAGTGTGACATTTCCCATGTTCCAGGATGGTGTGGATCCAGTGTGGGGTTGCCAGCAGACCCTTGGGGGAAGCATTTAAACATTCCAAAATGGCTTTCATAAGCTGGTGGACCACAGGCCAGTGAAGTATGATGGGCTGAGGTTGGTGCTCTCTGCCTGCCTGCTGCCTCGGTGCTTGCAGCTGCAGCCTCCATGGCCTGAATCACAAGCAGCCTTTATGGGCAATTCTTCCTGTGCCACACAATCAGGAGATGGCCTGGGCTTCAATCCTCCTAGTTGTCCTGCTTTCTGCCAGTTCTTGTGTGTCCTGCTGACTCTACGATTCTATGGATGACCTTCTGTCATGGATGCTTTAGCTGAGATTCCCGCATTGCAGGGGTTGGACTAGATGACCCTCAGGGTCCCTTCCAACTCTACTATTCTATGATTCTATGATTTGGTGAAAAACCAAGGAATGACCCTTAATCGAGGAAACAGTCTTTATGAAGAAACATAATTATGTTTATAATGCTTATTACTTATTACTAACTGTTTTGTGTGCAATTGGGATGCACAAAATATGTATGAACAGGCACAGGAAGGATAATAGGTAGTCCAAATTGGGGCAAGGCATTCTCATGCATGCTTACAATGCCCTGTGACCATTATGTGGTGAATGCTTTGGGACTGATTTGAAAAAAGGAGCTCGAATATTATATGATGGTGACCATTAGGCAGTGAAATACGTAGCACACATTTTGAATATCTGCTGCCAGAGTTTCCATTGGATCCCTCTCTTCATGCCAGTATTGTGTTACTATGCCAACTCACAGAACCTGAAATCTAGCACTAGCAGCTACCACTGTAAATTCAGGAAAGTGTGTGCGGGTTTCTTATCATAACCAGCTATGAAGCACAGGGCCGGTCCACCCACGACAGCTGCCTTGGGCAGTGGAATGGCAACAGGAGGCATCTCTGGGGGTGTGCTGCCTAGCCATCTGAAGAATTAGACGAGCGACCACAGACTCCTTTCCTCATGACTATGAGAAAACATTTAAAGGGTTGTCCAGAACAAAGGTTCTCTATTATTGTTGCACTCAACAGGAAATGGGCTACCTAGGAGCGAAGAACTAGGGGCTGAGGTCCCTTCAGTGCCCCTCTAAAATATTTGAGGGGTCCTGGTTCCCCCAAATTTCATGGCAATTGCCATTCTAATGGTGGACGTGAGCCACATTATGTGATTGATTATGCGAGGTGGGGCTCACTTGCCCCCTTCCTCATATTTTATTCAAGTGGCACCCCTGATGGATTGCAACTAGCAAGTGCTCTGTGGAAGTAGCAATTGTACTGCACTGTGGTTCGATTCAACTGCAGGTAGAAGTTTGTTGGCTTTCGCAATTGTAATGCATTTACTATCCTGGCCCTCATTGCTGGATTAATAAGAGCTTGAACTCAGAGTTCTTTCTGAAGGCTTTGATGCCTACATCAGATTGGTACCTTCCCAAGGCACAGGTTACAAGGAGTAGCAAATCCATAAGAGGGAAAGATTAAATACCAGATGACTCTCGGGGTACTGGAAGTAGATCACAGTCTCTTGGGAGTTCAATCTGCCTGATATAAAGCACACTTTGTCACACCTGTGTGACACATATTAAAATGATTATAGCATTTGATTCTACTAGTGTTTGATTGTATCACATTCCAAGGCTACTTACAAATGGTGTTGCACCCATTGTTGCTTATTTGTTTTTAATAACTGAGCATATAAAAACAGACAATACTGCTGATGTCTTTGATGAAAGCAAAAACTCCTTAGAGAAAGAGAGCTGAACCTGACCAGGCAACCTAGAAAAAATTAAGGAGAAAGAGACAGCAAGAGAAGGATGGAGGCATGGGCAGTTTTGATTGCTCTGCTGGTGGCTCTTCTGATTCTGCACTACCTGAAACAGCTCTGGTCACACAGGCATTATCCTCCAGGACTTCTCCAGCTTCCTCTCATTGGAGCCATATGGAGGTTTGGATTCAAGATTGATGAAAATACTCTCATTCAGGTACTTATTGCTTAGTAATAACTCAGTCTGATGCCAGCAATTGTTTTATCTATTTTCCCCAACAATTGTGATATTTCAGCTTCAACGATAGCATTGGTTAAAATGGTAAATGCGTAAGCCTCCGTTGTCAGAAGCTGTAAGCAATACAAATGATAGTAATAATTTAAATAGTATTATTATTAATATTGCAAAGCACAAAACCATATAAAAGTTGAAAATACGCATTCAAAACTACAGATCAAAAATATTTATTGTATACTGTTAAACTGAGGAAGGAAGAGAGAACACCCTCAAAGAAAGAATGGTTTATGAAAATCTTGGAATATGTAGAGATGACAAAAATTGATAAAAGATACAAATTTAGAATCTTTTAAAGAAGATTAGAAAACCTTTCCGGTCTATATAAAAAGTTATTTCCCATATGCAAAGACCACAGTGCGGCTTAAACTGTAAGAAAACAGAAGAATATATTAAGAAACATGTTAGAGAGGATCAAATTAGATAAGATGGAACTTTAAAATGCAATAGTATGTAATTCAAGTTATAAACATTGATATTGGGTGAGTAGGAAATCACTTGTTTTGTTGAATTGGAATATAGTGGTACCTCGGGTTAAGTACTTAATTTGTTGCGGAGGTTCTTTTTTTTAAAAGAATTTTTATTAAATTTCCAGTTAACAAACCAATCATATCACATTAATTCCAAATTATACCAATACATAATTAACTCCAAATATTTAGCGGAATTTAAATTTTTTGTTGGAGGGTTCCCATGCTTCAAGTTCAGAAAGGGTCCAATCATCTCATATTTCTGCTGCTTTGATGTTCACAAGTCCCATCTTTCCATCTCTTTGTTGTTATCCTTTACAAATCCCATCTTCCAATCTTCTTGCTGTTATCATTTTTCTTCTCAATAACCTCTGAGTTATCTCCACAAGCGAGTTGAAGCAAACATTATCATAGTCCTGTGTGGATTTTCACGCTGATCCAAAAGTCCGATTCAAACGGCAGGCGCCATTTCAGCAGTTCCCATAAAATACAGTCTAAGCGTCTGCTCATTAACTTTCCCAGACCAGTTGCTCCATAAATCAGCCTTTCCAGGGGAGTTCTTGCCAAATCAAACGTAGAATTCAGATATGATAACAGAACACTGGCTCCCTCCCCCTTTGACTGTAAATCTTACAACAAAGTCTGTCTCATAATGGCAGTTCCCAATTAGAACTGCGTCATCCAAAAGCCTTTTGTTACCTTTCCAGATCTTCCGCAAAACAGAGCCTTTAGTTGATAATTTTATTTCCACACAGTTTATTTTCCCATCTCACTTGCTATCAGTCATGTGGCGGTTCTTCTTGGGGAGGGGTTGTTAGGTAAATCATATTGAGAAACTGAAAAGTCCCTTTCCGATCTGTTTCAACATACCGACATAGTTGTGATTCTTTGATGTAGTCTTCTGTTCAGTCCAACCCGTCACTCAGCTTCTCAGTGGTCGATTTAATTAGCAATCAGTATACCCTTTCCTTCGCTCGAAACATGTGCATTTACTCTTCTCCAATTATTTATCTTGAGCAATGCAACTAGGATCGCAATCAGAAGTAGCGTCCAGGAGATCCAAAAACTTACTCGAGGGCTTTCCGTCCAGTGCCCCCACCCCCTTCTTCTTTTGAACTCGGGGGTGGTTCATTGGCAACTGCGGACGAGGCAGCATTTTCCCATCCCCTGGGAAAACTCGGGAGGCTAATTTACTCCCAACATTAGCCTCTTAACCTGTCCGTTCTTACCCTGAAACTGTTCTTAACCTGAAGCACCACTTTAGCTAATGGGGCCTCCTCCTGCTGCTGCGCCGCCAGAGCATGATTTCTGTTCTCATCCTGAAGCAAAGTTCTTAACCCGAGGTACTATTTCTAGGTTAGCAGAGTCTGTAACCTGAAGCGTATGTAACCTGAAGTGTGTGTAACCCGAGGTACCACTGTATAATTGTTGAGTGACAAATGTAACTTTCTATATGGAAAATTTCTATATTCCAATTGTTTTGTTAATTGGAACATTATTATTATTGTTGTTGTTGTTGTTGTTGTTGTTGTTGTTGTTGTTATTATTAACCACCCAATAATACGCCCCCACAGAAAAAAATAAGATTTTAAAAGGGCATAGGATGTCAATCAAATCAACCAAAGGCCTAGTTAAAAAGGAAGGTTTTGCCAGGTGAACTTCCCTGGCGAGAGCATTCCACAGACGGGGAGTCACTGCAGAGAAGGCCCATTCTTGTGTTGTCTTGTCTCTGGACCTCTTATGGAGGAGGAACACAAGGAAGGGCCTCAGAAGATGATTTCAGGTCCGGGTAAGATTATACCGAAAGAGGCGGTCCTTGAGGTATTGCAGTCCTGAGTCGTTTAAGGCTTCCTAGGTCAAAACCAGCACTTTGAATTGGGCCCAGAATCTAATTGGTAGCTGGTGCAGCCAGACCAGGAGCGATGTAATCTGCTCTTGTTCCAGTGAGCAACCTAGCTGCTGAATTCTGCACTAGCTGAAGTTTCCAAACTGTCTTCAGAGGCAGCCCTATGTATAACACATTGCAAGTAATCTTACCTTGAGGTTACCAAGGTTAACAAATGTAACTTTCTATATGAAAAAAGAATAAAATATTATTACAAAAAAAAGACAGACCACAGCATTCATTCACAACAGCCTCTCAACAGGCACTAACCTCCATGCCCTATTCAATCTTTTTCACTCAAACCAGAAGCACTTATAAAAAACAAATTATAAACTAAAATACCAAAATCTTCTTAAAGTATCTCAGCGGTAAACTAGGGTTGCCATTTTTTAGGAAATTGTTGAGCTTTTTCCATTGGGTTGCCATACATCTCAGTGTTCCTGACATTTTGCCGATTCCTGTCAGGACATGTCAGGAATTTTCCTGATGTATGGCAAGCTTACAGTAAGTGCTAATCTCCAGGTAATACTCTCTCCAAGATTACAAGGCCAGGGCTGTGAAATCAGCTTCAGAGAGTCATTTAGAAAGCTGTGAAACTACTGTCACTGGGAAATGAAGTTTTGCTACCACTTACAAGTTGACCCATAGAAAATACGTTTTATGTTGCCTTGTGTTTTCCCCTGATTTCACATAGCTACCCATGCTGCCATTATCCTACTTTGTATGGTTTTGTGCTTTTCAGTATTAATCGGAATCTTGCCCTTTATATTAGTTTTAATGTGTGTCGTTCATAGCTGCTGGTTGAAGGGCACTTATCTCCAAAACACATTGTGTAACACTAGAAGCTGAATTAATATAACAGCTTATTACAGTCTCTTCTTGATCTTGTCTTCCTTTTGTTCTACTGCATGCTGCAACATGGCCTAGAACAGGTATGTCCAACTTTCAAGAGACTGAGATCTACTCCCACTATAAAAAAAAACTGGCAGTGATCTACCAAATTTGTTGAGCTTTTTTAGGGGGCCAAAGGTCTTGAGCTTTCAGGAGGGTTCGGGGCCCCCCCAAGATCTACCACAGACACACCGCGATCTTCTAGTAGATCACGATCTACCTGTTGGACATCCCTGGCCTAGAATGCTGTGTACTTCTCCCCTTCCAACAGATGGAAGGGCAACAAGTTCAACTGGCAATGAAGTAGGAGCACATCAGCCTTTCTCATCAGCAGCTCACGTGTAACCAGAGAAGACAAGAGACAAACAGAACAGGCACCTTTCCATTGCCTCCTCCCCAAGCATTAACTCTTTGTCAGACCATAGTTTAGTTTATGTGTTTGTTTCGTAAATACAATTATGAGCCTTTTTTCAGCGAAAACTCTTCAAAAAATACAAAATTACTCAACCATCGGATATGAACATATTAACTTTTAAAACATTGGATTTGGTAATAATCTCTAGCCCAGACATGTATCATCTGAATTCCTTGCCATATATTTGCATGGTGGTGATGCTCCTGCTGTAACCCACCGTGGGTCTGAAAGCTGACCCAGGGCTCTAATCTAGCCTATGCCAACCTGGTACCCTCCAGATGTTTTGGACTACAAAGCCCATCTGCCCCAACCACTGTGGCCAATAGTCAGGGATGCTGGGAGTTCTAGTTCAAAAGCATCTGGTGGGCTACAGGTTCCACATTCCTGCAGACACAAAGACTGTGGCAAGATTATTTTCTGGCAAAGATTTGTGCATCTTCTTGTCTGTCACAGGAGGGCTGGTTACAATGAAGTGTCTCTGCTGCTCTGATCCTAGGCAGAGGCAACATGGCTCGGAGGGAGTAAAACAAATGGGTTGGAGTTATGGGAGGGAGGGAGGGAGGGAGGGAGGGAGGGAGGGAGGGAGGGAGGAAGGAAGGAAGGAAGGAAGGAAGGAAGGGGAGGGGGAGGAGGAGGAGGGGAAAGGATGCTAGCAAGAGAACTGCACATAGTGAGAAACTGCAGAGGTGAGGGAGGATGACGTTCTCGTATTAAGTTGAAATATCCAACTGCGTTTTTTGAACACATCATTCCTCTCTTCTCTTTTGACCCAAATGGAAGCTGGGAAAGCAACATGGAAATATTTACACCATGTGGTTAGGACATCAACCCATTGTAGTACTGTCTGGATTCCAAGCAGTGAAAGAAGCGCTCATTGACCACTCTGAAGAATTAGACGAGCGACCAGAGACTCCTTTCCTTAGGACTCTGATAAAAGGGAAGGGTAAGTATTGAAGAAGAAGAATTTAAAGGGCTGTCCAGAAAAACAGAACAAACGTTCTCTATTACTGCTGCACACAACGGGAAATGAATTACCTAGGAGCCAACACCTAGGGGCTGAGGTCATTCAGAGTGGCTAGTTCTAATGCTATCAAATGACACATTCGTTTGGGTCCATGAAAACCTGGCTTCAGCACATGTGAAGATTTGATTGATTGTGACATCTCTAAGAAACACAACACACTGCTTCTCCCAACAAGCTCTTCCAACATGTTTTGGGCATGGACTCATGTGGCAAATATAACATGTGAACTTTGCAATCACGTAGTTACTATCATCATTACACATTATGAATTGCTTCTTGCATGTATGTCTCAAGGCAACTTACAGAGATATAAAAACAGTTTAAACTATGAATAATCATAGTTTAGAAGTCCCGGGTCCTAAGTAAGTCAGATTATCCTCTACCAGGGCCAGGGCCTTCTCAGTGATGGCTCCGACCTGGTGGAATGCTCTGTCCCATGAGACCAGGGCCCTGCAGGATTTAACTTCCTTCCGCAGGGCCTGTGTTGTTGTTGTTGTTGTTGTTGTTTAGTTGTTTAGTCATGTCCAACTCTTCGTGACCCCATGGACCAGAGCACGCCAGGCACTCCTGTCTTCCACTGCCTCCCGCAGTTTGGTCAAACTCATGCTGGTAGCTTCAAGAACACTGTACAATCATCTCGTCCTCTGTCGTCCCCTTCTCCTTGTGCCCTCCATCTTTCCCAACATCAGGGTCTTTTCCAGGGAGTCTTCTCTTCTCATAAGGTGGCCAAAGTCTTGGAGCCTCAGCTTCACGATCTGTCCTTCCAGTGAGCACTCAGGGCTGATTTCCTTAAGAATGCCTGTAAGACAGAGCTATTCTGCCTGGCTTTCAATTTGAATTTGTTGTTGTTGTTGTTTAGTCGTTTAGTCGTGTCCGACTCTTCGTGACCCCATGGACCAGAGCACGCCAGGCACCTCTGTCCTCCACTACCTCCCGCAGTTTGGTCAAACTCATGCTGGTAACCTCGAAAACACTATCCAACCATCTTGTCCTCTGTCGCCCCCTTCTCCTTGTGCCCTCCATCTTTCCCAGCATCAGTGTCTTCTCCAGTTCTTCTCCAGTGTCTTCTCTCTAAATTTGAATTTAGCCTGGTCTTTTATTCCCCTTCCTCCCCTCCCCTCCCCTTTTTATGAAGACTACCCGCTCTGGGATCCCACAGCTAATTCTCCCCTGGTCTCCTCTCTGGCCCAAATAGGACTAATTTAGCCAGCTAGCCCTGGTGATCATCTAATGTTTATTGGCTGGATTTCCCCCCTAAATTGATTTTTGAATTCTGAATTTATTGTTATTCACGTTTTATACTGTATTTTATGCTGTTTTTTGTTGCATCAATTAAGTGTTTTATATTTGTTGTTAGCCGCCCTGAGTCCAGTTTTCTGAACTGGGAAGGGTGGGGTATAAATAAAAAATTATTATTATTATTTATTATAAAAGGTTTTAAAATGGTACAAAAACCAACAACAACTAAATATAGGTTAAAACAATAAAAAGTTTATACCTATTGAAGTGACCTTTGTACACGACTGGGAAAGCTTGTTGGGGGAAAAATGTCTTCCTTTTTTTGGGGAAAGTGTAGAGTCATATTCTGAATGCAGTTCCAAAGAACAGGGACATTCACTCTGAAAGACACAATGTGAATTACTGTGGGGCTGGCCTGCCCAATAATTCCTTTCACTAACTCCACAGTTTATTACTGGTGCTAAGGGCTCCTCCAGAAAACGTTTTTTAATTGCACATTCATAATGATTTGTGCTCATAATACTTTCAAGGTGGTTATATCCAACTCCATTGTCAATACTATTTATGCCTGCAAAGATTTTGAGGTGATCATACAGTTTCATTTCCATTCTGTCACATCCTTTAACTTTCTGCTGAAAACTACAAATGCACAAACTTATTTTTGCCCCACTTTCGTTGCAATATAGTTTCTCCAGATAGAAATAATGCAGTAGTGTTCAGGCAGCGTTGCAGAAGAATTAACAAAGCAGAATATATCCACCATTGATGCATTACGTCTTGTCAAAAATATGGTGCAGAATTCACCCTCAGTAAAAGAACCCAAACCTGTCTAGCTGGACCAGTAGAAGTAGTAACTGGTTGACACCACACATTATATCCTTAAAAACAGTGTCGAAAAATTGGCTGAATTGGGTTTGTTTGGTTTTCCATACTTTTTATTGAAACTTTTCAGAAACACTAACTAAGCAAACAAACAAAAAAAGTAAAAGAGAGAAAGAAACACCAAGCCCTGTCTCAAAGGTAGATCTTAACTCTTGTCTCACACAGAATGGAGTGGACCCTCCCAGCTCTCACCTGGGTGCTTCCCTTTCTTCCCCCAGTCTCCCACCCTGGGAGATCTTTCCTTCTCTGCCTCTCACACAGGGTCTTTCACCAGCCGGCTATCACCTTCAAGTGTGTACCCAATAGTCCTCCTCCATTCCAGTATGGTGACTTTATTTCCCCCAAAATTCCAACCATTCCTCCATTTTTTTTTTATAAAAAACAAATTCTTCATTTCTATTTGAACAGGAATCTCTGCACTGTAGTCATATACAGTGGTACCTCAGGTTAAGTATTTAATTCGGGAGGCTAATTTACTCCCAACATTAGCCTCTTAACCTGTCCGTACTTAACCTGAAACTGCTCTTAACCTCAAGCACCACTTTAGCTAATGGGGCCTCCTGCTGCTGCCGCACCGCCAGAGCATGATTTCTGTTCTCATCCTGAAGCAAAGTTCTTAAACTGAAGCACTATTTTTGGGTTAGCGGAGTCTGTACCCTGAAGCGTATGTAACCTGAAGTGTATGTAACCTGAGGTACCACTGTACAATATTAAAAAATAACCCATAGTTATTTACTTGTAGTATATTCATTATTTTACACCCAGTTTTATATCTTGTGATCCCATTTCCTGTAGGCAGTGATTTTCCATCCTAATATAGCAAGAGAGAAAGAAAAAAGCTCCTTCCATTTCCACCACTTCTATTCTTTTCCCAATAGCATCACCAGAAGCTTGATAGAGAGAAGTGGAATTTGATCGTGATGGCCTTCCATGGAAAGATCTAAACTTGTCGACATCACACTGTATCAGATACCAGTTTTCTCTTCAAAAATCAAAACGGTAGAGCTGTCGAGAAATCTCACTTTTTGCTGATACTGTAAAGTGAGCATGCCTGTGACGTCATTCTGAGCGTCTGCGCATGTGCGAGCGGCAAAACCCTGAAGTAACCTGTTCTGTTAGTTCCGGGTCGCCGTGAGAGGCAACCTGAAAATATTTAACCCGAAGTGACTTTAACCCAAGGTATGATTGTTGTTGTTTCTCACTGATTTTCCATAGGTATTGCATTATCAAATGGTCACACCTGGAGGCAACAGAGACGCTTTGTTGTAGTCACTCTGCGGAAGCTGTGGCGGGAAAAGAAAGGCATGGAGCAGCAAGTAGCAGAGGAGGCCCATCACCTCGTGGAGGCTTTTGCACGTTCAAAGGGTTTGTGATGCTCAGTGATGGTGCTGAGCTGGCATATGGAGATATATTTGTGTCCTACCTCTGTCCATTTTAGAAAGGAATGTGATATGCTTCTCTTGGTTCCTAATGGAGATCCCAGCAGTTTCTCTTGGCCACCATGAAACCCCACTCTCAGTATGAACTGGACCAGCTGAGCTAACATTAGTATAACTTTATTTTGCAGGACAGCCACTTGACCCCTCCATGCCCATTGCTACTTCAGTCTCCAACATGATAAGTTCTGTGGCTTTTGGGCACCGGTTTGCTCTTGAAGATGAACGGTTCCAGAAGCTGATAGAAGCCATAGAATTTATCCTACAATTTATATGTAGCTTTGGCTATGCTGTGAGTAGTCATTTCCATTCCTGCCAAAGGGCTTTAATACCTCCCAAGGGCTTTAATACCACTAATCAATATTCTGATAGAGGGTTGGAGAAGTGAGATCAGGTTTAAATTGATCTGAGATAAGGGCCACTTACTATCTCACAGCCTGATCCATTGCTCATGATTATCATTGAGATAAAAAACACACCAAAACCCCCCATAAAAAACAACAAAAGAAGACTTTGTCCACCACAGGAGACTCTTTAGAGGGAAGATGAGATAAAAATGGAAAAATGACCTTCAGAACAGGTCATCTAGAGCCCACCAAAGGGAACAGAGGTGAACAAAATAATCTTCTCAAGAAGGGAATTACATAGTTTTGTTGCCATCATGGAAAACTAAATGTGTCTACTCTATACCCACCTAGCAGTGGCATCCATGGTGAGGCCCCTGCAGCCACCAATTGGCTGGAATTTTTTTTTAATGAAAGAGAGACCAGCAACTCAAGCACTATCGGAGGCTGAGGAAAGCAGCCCCCTTCTGTATGATCAACTAAACCCTTTCCTCAAATTTAAGTTCAGTTCTCCACATTTCTACATCCATTCCTAATATGTTTTTTTTAAAAAAAGTACTCATGAAACTTACCATACTTGAATTCCCCCCCATCCCTATTCTCCACCCACCTCCAACTACCACAAACGGGCACTAACTTGTTCCAGGAGAGGTCCTGAGATTGTGCCCAGTTTTGAAATTATGCCGGGGAGCTGGAAAAATATTTTGAGCCATAATTTTCTTTCACATTTTCAGCTAGGGATAATTCAGAGAATCCAATCATTGTGGGATTCCAGAGAAGCTATAGACACCTTCCTTCTTCTTAGTGAGACTCAAACTAATATGCTAGCCCTGAAGAATAATGCAGATCATGTTTTATAAGTGCAATTCCAAAGCACAAATGGTTTGAACAAGCTTCCTCATGGTAATGGCAGCATTTCTGCTATCTTTCCTTTAGCTTTATGAAATGCTCCCATGGCTCATGAAACATCTCCCAGGGCCCCACAAGAAGGCTTTCTCCTGCGTGGAGATGATGCGTTCATTTGCAAAGGAGGAGATAAAGAAGCATAAGGAGAATCAGTCTCTGTATGAGCCACAGGATCTCATTGATTTCTATCTACTTCAGATGGAGAAGGTAAGTATCTGCTTGAAACCGAATGCTGCTCATCCAAGGAATCATTATATTCCATGTTATGAGTGAACAGAGAGAGGAGCTGAGGGAAGTCGGGGGGTGGGGGGTGGGAGGGCTGGTTTTCTTTTTGGGGAGGGGAAAATAGGGGGGAATGAGGATGATATGTTTTTGATTAATTGTTTTGTTGAAATCTTTAATAAAAAATAAAAAAATAAATATAAGTGAATACTAATCTCTTGCCAGGACACCAATATCTCTCTCCGCCCCCCCCCCCAATTCCCTCATAGTCATTTTAATTGCTAAAGTGAGTTGACATCCTTCCATAAGGTAAAGGTAAAGGTACCCCTGCCGGTACGGGCCAGTCTTGCCAGACTCTAGGGTTCTCAAGCCTTGTCAGAGGAATTGGCCACTCTCCAGGCACCCGGCTTGAGTTCCTTGTTGACCTCCCCGTCAGCGACTCCCGGCAAGATACAGGCGAGGCCTCTATCGGCAATCCTCCTCTAACGTGAGAAGAACACACCACTCTTGCCCTCCTCCCTGCCATCCCCAGGGAGGGGAAAGAGACAGACAGAAATGTATTTACATGCCTTTATTTCTGTCTTTTCCAGCAGTACAGAGAAACGTGTCTGCACTCTCTTAACACCAACAGCAGAGAGAGAGACTCCACCCCTGTACTTCCAGTACAGGTCAGATGACACTCTGAGCTAACATCCGGTGCTCAGTACAGTGAATAGACTGTCCCTTCGTTCCCACGGTACAGTCCCAAACATCAACATCCTGTCTGGCTTTCCAGCCAGCTGCAGCTGGCATCCTCCCCCAAAAGAATCAATGCGTGTTGCGAGCAAAGCTTGATCCAGAGAAGAAAACAAACAGTTGTTATACATATAACACTCCCCTGTTGTTTCAGTTCCACCCTTGGAACTCCCCGCCACTGGTTTCCACAGTGTACCTCTCTGGTTGTCTGGCTTCCAAGTAATGAGTGCATCTGCATTACCTTGGCTAGCAACTCTTCGTTGTGTCTTTGTCTCTGACTTAGACACAGCTTTAACCCGTCCTCGGTTGTGTACAACAGCAACACATGCAACAGCTAAGTTAGCAAATTCTTTTGAGTACCTCTTTGATGGTACACCCTTTGTACCTCTCTCAGACCTACGCATGAGGTGCTGATCCTCTCTGCTCACTGGTTCAGCCTCTGGACTCTTAGGAGAACCAGTACCAATGGTAAACAGTGGTTCTTCCTCCACGTGTGAAGGTCTATCCATTGTGTGAGACTTCCTCTCAATGACTGTGTCAACTGAGCTCTTTGAGCTATCACTGTCATCATCAGTACCACTGTAATCAGTAAAATCATCATCATCATCTGAATTGTCCTCTGTGGGAAATGTGTGTACAATTACTCTCTCCTGTTCAGGAGCACTCTCTAGAAATTTTGTGAGAATCACCTGACCAGATTCAGACAAAATTACTCTGTAGAGACCCTTTTCATAACCCACAAAAATGCCTCTGGCATTCTTTACTCCACCTGGAGCTTCTGTCCTCACATGAGACCCAAAAACCTTAAAATGGGCAACAGAAGGTTTTCTATGGAACAGCTTCTCAAAAGGAGAACTTCCCAACTCTTTTGAAACCTTTCTCAACCAATGGTAACAATAACACATTATCGACTCCGCCCAGAACTCATGTGGCAGATGTGAACTAAGCAATTGCGCTTGCATCCCCTTTTGCAATTCTTTGTTCACCCGTACACAGACACCCCTGTTCCACGCTTCCGCTGAAACAGCAACCTTGTGCCTTATCCCTTTCTTCTGCAGGAACTCTTGAAAATCCTGTAAAAGAAAAACAGGCTTTTCATCTGCGAAAAGACAATCAATGTTAGCATCATGCATATTTTTAACCTTGTCACAAAACTCCTGAAACCTTTCTAAGGTTTCTTGTGGTTTCTCCATCATAAAAACCCAGACATAATGAGAGAAATGATCCACACACACAAGATAATATCTTGCATTGCCTCTAGATGGTTCTAGAGGACCAATCACATCAGCATACACCCGCTGAAATGCTCTGTCGACCCTGGTCACCTTCCTGGCGTCCTTCTTGGTCACACCTGCAAGAGAGATCATGTTAGACACAGATGAATTACATTCCATGTAATCACTTTGATCAAAAGTCAACAAATACAGTCCATCTTTCTCTCTAGCAGAAAGATACAACTCTCCATCTTTGAAGATCTCGCAGCTTTCATCATCATAGGACAATTTCAGTCCTTTCTTTGCAATCTGCGAAACACTCAGCAGATTGAACTTCAACTCAGGAACCAAGTACACATTGTCTATAGTCAAGTTCAAACTCTCAAGATACACAGTCCCAATCCCGGTCGCTTCCAGCTACTGGCCGTTGGCCTGCTGCACAGTGAAGCTTTGCTTCTTAAACGTCGAAAACAGTCCTCTGTGTGGGGACATGTGGACCGTGGCTCCAGTGTCCAGAATAAAAGAGTTCCCCACTTCTGGTGTGGCTTTTAGCGACATCAAAGCCTTTGCAGGTTTCCCCTGAGACTTGGTACGATTTTTGCCTGATGCTTCAGGCGTTGCAGAACTCTCCTTGGCTCTGTTTTGCCGATGAGGCTTCTTACAGTTCCGCTGAAGATGCCCAGTCTGTCTACAATTGTAACATCGGACAACGTTCAAAGCTACAGCATGCTCTCCAGTAGCAACATCAGTGGGGGAATTAGAACTCTGTTCCTCCCTCCCCCTGTCTGCAACATCCATTGCAGCTTGTACAGGAACAGCAACAGCAACAGTTCCCTCACTCCCCCATCTGGGGTCAAAGCCCTCCTCAGCTTTCAATGAGCTCTTAGGAACTTGGCCAGCATCATCTTGGCTCACCCCTTCTGGGGTAGTCATCCATCCAGACCATGATGAATAACTGTCTCTAGTTAGGGGAGGTGGGTAAGGCAAGCCTCCCCCCTTCTTGGCATCCATTATGAATCCAAGCCTCAGCTCTCACTCTCCAGCCTGCTAAAATCCAATAGCTGGCTGTTTACGCTCTTGGCACCTGGCAGCTAAACGCTGACTGCTATGGAAAGTCCCCTCCAAGAGCTCGTGAGATTGTAGCCAAAACAACTCCGTTGTTTTTTTCGCCTCTCTCAGGCCCAGCCTCACAGTCCAGCCCCTTTGTCAGTAACTTTCCACTTTACTGACGGTCGTTGCTTAGCAACTGTGCATACCTCTCTTTGAACAGGAAATTTTGTCAACCACAAGAATTCCTGGTATGCAAGCCTCCTCTTTCAGAGCTGGTTTTTTCCAAACGCAGCTTTCGTGAACCAGAGAATGAATCAATCTGCGTTCACTCTTTTAGCCTGAAATTCAGCATACCTTTGGGGGTTCCGTTGCTTGGCATTCACCTCGTCTCGATGCCCAGCCATCTGTTCAGCTTCTAGCTGCACGTTGACGTTATCTTCTTTCCCTTGGTGCAGAGGATGAAGAATGATCCATCTACCTCTCATGCAGATTTCCATGGATCTAAAAACCACCGGCAATGCTACCAGTTGTCGGAATCTCAAGCCTTGTCAGAGGAATTGGCCACTCTCCAGGCACCCGGCTTGAGTTCCTTGTTGACCTCCCCGTCAGTGACTCCCGGCAAGATACAGGCGAGGCCTCTATCGGCGATCCTCCTCTAATGTGAGAAGAACACACCACTCTTGCCCTCCTCCCTGCCATCCCCAGGGAGGGGAAAGAGACAGACAGAAATGTATTTACATGTCTTTATTTCTGTCTTTTCCAGCAGTACAGAGAAACGTGTCTGCACTCTCTTAACACCAACAGCAGAGAGAGAGACTCCACCCCTGTACTTCCAGTACAGGTCAGATGACACTCTGAGCTAACATCCGGTGCTCAGTTCAGTGAATAGACTGTCCCTTCATTCCCACGGTACAGTCCCAAACATCAACATCCTGTCTGGCTTTCCAGCCAGCTGCAGCTCGCTGCTGCATTGCTCCTTTTTCATAACAGTGTGCTCATCTCACTCTATAGGCAGGGAGCCAGCGCTGTCCGCAGACACTTCCGGGTCACGTGGCCAGCGTGACAAGCTGCATCTGGCAAGCCAGCACAGCACACGGAATGCCGTTTACCTTCCTGCTGGTAAGCGGTCCCTATTTATCTAATTGCACCCGGGGGTGCTTTCGAACTGCTAGGTTGGCAGGCGCTGGGACCGAACGACGGGAGCACACCCCGCCGCGGGGATTCAAACTGCCGACCATGCAATCGGCAAGTCCTAGGCGCTGAGGTTTTACCCACAGTGCCACCCGCGTCCCTACATCTTTCCATAGGCATCTACTAAAATGGAAAGGATAGATATTTTCATGTACAAATGTGAATGCAAATGAGTATCTGCTTCAAAACTGTAGGCAGCTCATTCAAGGAATCATTATATTCCCTGTTATATGTGAATACTAATCCCTTGCCTGGAAACCAGTACAGTGGTACCTTGGTTCTCAAACTTAATCCATTCCAGAAGTCTGTTCCAAAATCATTTTTTTTTAAAAAAAAAGATATTTATTGAAATTTTCAAAAAGTCAAGAAAAAAGAAAAAAGAAAAAAATTAAAAGCACTCAGCATTTACAATCCTTATTTTCAATAACATATTTCCCTGACTTCCCCACACCTCCCCTTCTTGTATTCCAGTTCCAATTGTTAGTTCAGCAAGTTCTTGTCCCCAATTTTTAACCTTATTATATTTAGTTCATTATTATATTTAGTTCATTTTATATAACCAATTTTAACTTATAAACATCAGTCTTTATACATCAATACTCATTCTTAAAATCTTTTTCTAAGGTCGACCCCAATTCCCTTCCACGGATTCCCCATTTTTACACTAATAACAAAACAAAATACAAAAAAACAAAAACAAGATATCATTATACACCCTTTGGATTCCCAAACCCCACCCCCCTTTCCCGGTTTCGATCCCCCAACGAATGTCCATCAGTCTATCTGCTGTCAGCCTGGAGACCTCATGTCCGAGGCTCTTAATTCTCTCTCCATTCCTCTCTGCCGGTTTTTTTGATAGTCCTTTATATTAAACAACAAATCTCGGAAAAGCTCCGACCCAGTAGGATCCATGTTTCTTCCAGCCAAGCCTCCATATTTCAAAGTGGGGCCCAAATCCTGTTTCTTACTCCTTTTAAGTCCAAATGTCCCAAAAGCTCCAGCCACCTTGATCAAATTTGTAATCCATAAGTCTTCAGATCTCCACATAAGGAGATCCCTCCATTCTTCATTCTCCCATTCAAACCAGATTTTCATCATCCAGTTCTTATTTTCCTTTGTATCCATTTTAACAGGCCTCTGGCTCTCCTTTGTCATCTGTAGCATTGCAGCTCCTCCTTCCCTTTCCTCCGGAATAGCATGTGTCTCTTTCTCCACTCTCTCAAAGTTCTCAGATTTCTTTTCTTGTTCAGCTGCATGGACTTCTTGAATCAAGTCCTTATCAAATTCAGTGAGTTTGTTTACTGTTGAATTCAGAGTTGTAACATTTGTAGCCAAAACTTCACTTTGGCCTTGTAACTTTCCCAAGAGAAAAAACACTCTATCCAATTCAGCCTGTATTTTTCCACCTGCAGCCATTCTTGTAATGTCCCTAAACCCCCTCTAGAGGGATTCTGGTTATTTAGTATTCCTTCCAGTTCCAATCCAAAAGTCAAGTTAACTTGTTTCAGTTCTTCTATGTTTTCAACAATTTATAACCAAGTTATAACAAATATAACCAGCAAAGACAACAGAAACAAAGTTCTCTTCCCCCCCCAGCTTTGACAGCTAGTTTGACAGCTGTCAAAATCTCTATATCTCCTCAACAGGCTCTCTTGCGGATCACTCCCGGGTCCCGGGGGTGGTGGCGCTTCAGCCTCAAAATTAACTCTTATCCTCCAGCACAATTACTTATACTGCCAAGTCGTGAAATTAATAACTTTTATCCAATAAAGAAGAAGATGTTCTCTCAACCTTAGTTATCTAGTCCTGGCTTTAAGTTGTTTACAAGGCGGGGAGACGGACTTCCTCTTTGTGCCTTCCCCAATCGTACCTAATTCAAAGAAAAAAAAAATCCGTTTGTAAATCCGATTTCCGTACTACTCACGGGTTGTTACTTTTAGTCCAATTGTTCAAAGGAAGAAGTCAGCGCTCTCCAACCATGGCATGCAGCTTCACTCCGTAGGAGAAGCAGTCGACTCTCAGCACCACGCCGCTCCCCGTCCCCCGTCCCGAAGCCTTTAAAAAGGCTCCTTCGTGGGTCGGGGGGCCCGCAAATGGTGCCCGCCGAGTCACCAGGTCCACAGGCTTCAGCGCCTGTGGTTTCTGAGGGTCCCTGCGTCGTCGCCACGGCAGGACCCGTCTCCTACTGAGCCGATTCCCTCCGGAACTCAGAGGGAATCCGCCATTAGACGATGGCGCTAACCCGGAAGTCCGTCTGTTCCAAAATCAAAGTCTTCCAAAACTGAGGCATGCTTTCCCATAGAAAGTAATGGAAAACGAATTAATCCATTCCAGACTTTTATAAACAACCCCTAAAACAGCAATTTAACGTGATTTTTTCTATCTAATGACGCCATTGATCCATAAAATGAAAGCAGTAATCACTGTACTGTACTATAAAATAAATAAAACAGTATTGTGGATGATAACAATTAAAATTAAAATTCTTTCTTACCTGTGCTGATGATAGTCATTGTTTGGATGGTGGGTTTTTATCCATTTCCGTAGTCACACAATCAATCAATCATTCATAAAATGAAGAACAAGCTACAGTCACAAAAATGAAAAAGCCACACAAACAAAAACGTAAAAAAAATAGCAAAAACAAATGGAAATGGAAGCTCAGGAGCACATTCAGCTTCCAAAGCAAAGTTCGTAAACTGAAACATTGACTTCCAGGTTTGCAGCATTCAAGTTCCAAGTTGTTCGGGAACTAAGCTGTTCGAAAACTGAGTGTATCTTTTTTTCTGAATCTCAGTTGAAAATCGCATTGAGTTCCCTCCAAATATTTCTCATAGACAATTTAGTTGCTCAAGTGGGTTGACATCCATCCATAAGCAAATATAGAAATGTCTAGGAAATGTGAGTGTAAAGGAGTGGAAACTTAAGTGTATTGTGGGGTCTTGCTTTGGAGCATTTTTTGGATTGATGTTTATCTGACATTCAAATGTGGACTGAGAAAACAGAAAACCCAAAACAAAATATTCTTAAACTAAACTGAGGATGCCTCCATGAAGTTTGAAATTTATTTTTCTGTCAAACGAGTGTGTTGGTAATAGTAGCCTGTTGGTTTTTGGTGAGTTTACCAGAAGTCTGGTAAGGACTTCTGACAGGAGCTTTACAAGATTGTTTTTGATAGCGAAGCCTACCTCATATATTTGACCTTCTTGTTCCAATATACCTTTCCAGAAGAATGTATAGCCTCCTTTTTCTTCCTTCAGTTGTCCCTTGCCTGCTCTTTGAGTCTCTTGAAGCACTGCAATATTGATGTTAAAACGTCACATCTCTCTTGCAATGATGGCAGTTCAGGATGCTCATTATCTGTGTTATATCTGTCCATATATTCCATGTTCCAAAGTTCAATTGTCTTTTACCACCGCTGGGTGGTGACCCCACTGGGCGTGGTAATCCAGTCAGGGAAAAAGAGAGGCAGACTATGTTTAGGGCACCTTTTCTAGCCCCTCCCCCATTTTGGAGTGAGCAGAGTAGATCCTAAAAAGGGCTGCTCAGTCATGGATACAGCTGCCGAGCTGCTCAACTGCCTTGTTCCTTAAGTCAGAATGACTGAATCTGTATCCACTGCCCATGTGCTGTTTCATGACTAAGGGCTTCCAGATTTCACAATCCTGCCCCTGTTACCATATGCTGATCACCATGGAACTCTGGGTGTTTGGGTTTGGGATAAGTTTTTTGGAAGATCCCTGTACGTGAATATGTTTCATGTCTGTAGATCAGTGCACACTGACCAATGAACAGTCTTCGCAGTAAGGCTCTGTTCTGATGGCATGAGTTGTCATGGCAACCGGTAAATTCTTATCTGCTGCAGCCTTCGTCCACCTTTACAGCTATTGTAACATACCGCTTGTTATCACCCACCTGTTCTGCCGTTGATGACTTCTTGGGTCATTCTTTGTCTAGCTCCTCCCCTTTGACCTTACTGCCTTGGGTGACCCTGCTGGGAGTACGAGATTCCCAATGGCTTCACTCACAAGGGTCATAGGAATGTGCAAGCCCACTCACCACGAAAATGGTGATGATCCAGCGAGTGAGGGCAGCAACAGTAAGGGGGGTGGCAGCAGCTTCCCATTTCACCTTAGGCACTATAAGAGGACACCCCACCTCTCATGAAGCATGTGTGGCCACCCTGGTATGGTAATAAGTGGGGGAAGGAAGATAAAGTGCTGAAGGACAGAATGTAATGCATGTAAATGACATGTCACTTTCCCCATTTTCAACACCAGAGCAGGAATGACCCAGAGTCCACCTGTGATGAAGAAAACTTGGCCCAGTGCATTATGGACCTCTTTGTAGGAGGGTCGGACACAACTACGTGTTCTCTGAAATGGGCACTTCTCCTCCTGGCAAGTCATCCAGATATCCAAGGTGAGAGAGGAGAGCCAGGGCTTCTCTTGACCACTAGGGTGGAGCATAGTTCTTTAAAGGTTTCATAAGGAAGCCTACAATAGTAGGGTTGGAAGGGACCCCAAGGGTCTTCTAATACAACCCCCTGCAATGCAGGAATCAACACATTCCCCCCTCCAGTTTGATACCATACCACAGCCTGTTTTGTTATGCAAATCTGCTAGCAGTTTCTTTATGCAGCAAATGTAGAAGAATGCCCCTGCTGTGAGATAAGTGACTGAGCCTCAGTCCTGCCTCTCCATGCTCCATTACATGAGGGATGTGGGTGGCACTGTGGTCTAAAGCACTGAGCCTCTAGGGATTGCTGATTAGAAGGTTGGCAGTTTGAATCCATAAGACAGATGAGCTCCTGTTGCTCTGTCCCAGCTTCTGCCAAAGTAGCAGTTTGAAAGCATGCCAGTGTAATGGTAGTGCATGCGGTGGGAAGCATGGTATTGCTGCTGTGGGAAGGTAATCAGCATTTTTGTGTGCTCTGGCACTCATCATAGTGTCCAGTTGTGCCAGAAGTGGTTTAGTCATGCTGGCCACATGACCCTGAATGCTGTCTGTGGATAAACACCAGCTCCCGAGGCCTGAAAGCGAGATGAGCGAAGCACCCCATAGTCTCCTTTGATTGGACTTAACCATACAGGGGTCCTTTACCTTTTCCTTTATATGAGTGACGCTAGACAAAGACCAGGTGAGGAAATGAGTATTAGTGAAACTAAGTAGGAAATATTGAGGGCTGGGCGTGGATAATGAATATATTACAGCCTTTGATCCCAGCCCTTCAGCAAATCCAGCCAGATCTGGTAACCAGAAACAACTGCGATGAGCTTCACTTTCAGCCGTTTCACACCTGGGATCTAGAGTGGGGAAGAACCATGTACACAGACAAGCTCTTTGGAGGACCAGGTGACCTAAATATGCAAGAAACTGGGACTCTTTCACAGAGATTTATGGAATATGTTCAAGGGAATTAAATGTCCATCTGAAATAAAATGCAGTATTCACAATAAAACTTCTGTTTCCATCATTCTCTTCAGATAAAATGCACAAGGAAATAGAAGATGTCATAGGTTCTGCTCACTCAATCTGCTATCAAGATAAGAAGAAACTGCCCTACACCAATGCTGTGATTCATGAGATGCAGCGCTTTAAATTTGCCACTTTTTTGGGGTTCCCTAGGCAATGTACAAAGGATTTCAAGCTGCGTGGTTTTCTCATTCCCAAGGTATAACAGTGTGATACAGCTGCACTCCTGTAGCCCAAGAGCAAAGAGCAGCAGAAGGCTTCATATTGAGAGATGCAGCCAGCCGTACAGGAACTTCCTGTCTAGTCAAAAATCTGAAGGGCAACAGCAGGAGCTCCATCTGCAGACATGTTTCACCATCAGCAAGTGCCATTCCATGGGGCAATTGTGGCAGGGGAGGAGCCTGAAGTATCCAGAGGTCTCACCTGGGTTGTGAGCTTTCATTTTAAAAGAGGTGGCGGAAAGCCCTCTTGTGTTCCTGCCTGTACAGAAAGTTTTTGCAGTGATGACTACAAAGCCACCACCAAAATAATAATAATAATAATAATAATAATAATAATAATAATAATAATAATAATAATAATAATAATAATTCAGATCAGTCTCTGCAATGATTAGTCTTGGGATAGTGTGGGACAATAAAAAAAAGTATTGATGTGAATGCATTCCAAGTCACTTGTTTCTTATTTGCAGGGGACTATTATTTTTCCTGATCTACGCTCTGTTCTTCTTGATCCAACACGATGGGAGACACCTGCAGAGTTCAACCCAAATCATTTCTTGGACAAGGATGGACAATTTGTGAACAGAGAAGAATATCTCCCATTTGGAGCAGGTAAACACAGACCAAGCTACGTTGTGATCTGTAGATGTGCTTACTGGTCTGCTTCCAGGAAATGACATCAGCAGCAGCTCAGGAGGGAGTGGGCACTGCTGGTCAGCAGAATGGGGCAAAGCACTGGCAAGTTAAGGGGATCTCTAGGTTGGTGGCTTGGGACCCACACATGCACATACACTTATGTGGTCTCCATCTGCACCTCCCAACATTTGCCACCCCTGCCCTGTCCCTGAGAGAGGCAGCACTGCCAGCACCAGGATAGTGCTGTTCCCTGTCACACATCACCACTGCAAGCCACCCAACGTCTCTTCAGGCAGCAATGCTAGTTCCTACCAAGGTGAAGTAAACCTGGCAGGAGAGTTTGCTCCATGGTCTTATCCCCTTTCTGTATTGCTAATTTGGGCAGTTGACCAAAGTTTTCTTTTCATTTTTTAAAATCAAGTTGCATTAAAAAGCTTTATACATAAGACACAATAAAAATCATACTAATCTAAAAGGGAAAATAGAAAAAAGATTAGGAAAGAAAAAATAGAAAAGAAATAAAGGAAATTACAGAGTCCTCTATCAAAATAAAATCTTCACCCTTATTCTGCACACAGAAAAGTGAGCCCTCCTGTGGGAAAATGATTGCTTGTACATGAGAGCATGAGCAAAGTTCTTATTACTGCAGGGTGATTTCATAGCTAGAAGCATCCTTGGAGCATGAACAGCGCGTGAACAGCTCGTGCTGTCCCAAATGATTGGTTAACGTAGCATGGCCTGATGCTCGCATGGTCTAGTGCGATGGTCCTTATCTGCTGGCTGAGAACAAATTGCTTTGCTTGTATTTTGTATCTTTCTGACTTCACACAATAAAGGCTGTGCTGCAGTAGCCCTAGAGCAGCCATATTTCTTCAACCCATCATGGTGTGAGACTGATTTCTTCAGATGTTGAGCTGGCACTCGACATTTGGTGCCCCGTGTGACTGACTTCGGATTTCACGTTGCTTCGCATCGTTCAGCGCTCACCCCGCCCGGGAAGGGCTCCAGACGCGTCTTTCATCCACTTCGGATCCCGGGTGAGTGCTCCCGCTCCATTTGCCATTGTGGGGCAGTCTCTTTTGGACCGTGTGTGAGATTCTGGACTACGTTACGGACTTATCAGCACTTATTCTGCCCGGACAGGGCAAAAGGCGCCTCCTCATCCTCTATAGGATCCCTCCGGTAAGTGCTCCCTGCTCTTGCAATCATGGGAACGTCTCTCTCTGCACCACAGAAAAAGTTTTTTGATGACCTTAAATTTCTTTTGGCCAGTAACAACCTTGCTGTTCGGGATGCTGACCTTCAGTCCCTTATAGAAGCCCTGGACACTCATTGCCCCTGGTTCCCCCAGGACGGAAATTGGGAGTTAAACGATTGGAAAAAAATTGGGCACTTTTTTCAAAATCATCCTCAGATTGATGTCAAGGTTTTGCATGCCTGGTGTAACGTCTACAAAGCTATGTCGTCCTTAACTCCTTCAAACATTCTTTTGGCTGCTGCACCGGCTTCTTTGCCCGCCCTCCCGGCTCTCGCTTTGCCTGCCTCGGATCTACCTCCTAAACCGCCGGACATTTTTCCTTCGGCTCCTCCTGTCCCTCCCCTGCATTCTCCACATTCTTCGCTTCCTGCGCCTCCCGTTACTACTCCTCTCCAAGAATCTCTCCGTGCCGCTGCCCCATTGTTGGGTTTTGATTGTACAACTCCTAATCTCTTTCCTGTGATTGCTCCTGCCGCGCCAGGGGGAGGCCCAGCCCGGCACGAACAGTTTGATTTGAGATTCATAAAGGAACTGTATTCCTCTGTCAAGGACAATGGCTTGCAATCTCCTTACACCCTGGGCCTATTTGGCACTATTTTTCAACAAAATTTGATACCAGAGGATGTTAAGCTGTTGGCCCGCACTGTAATGCAGCCTCATCAAATGATTCTGTTTCTACAAGCTTGGCACTGGGCCTGCCAACGTCGTGCTGATGGGATTCGGAATAATCTTAATAATGTTGCATTGGCTAATCATCAGGCTGCTTTGGCTGCTGCCGCTGCTGGTGCCGCCCCACCCCCAGCCCCCGTCATGCTAACCCAAGCTGATGTCCTCGATGGGTTAACGGGAGGAGGCAATTTTCTTACTATTGCCCAACAGCTAACTCTCAATCCTCAATATTGGGAGGCCACCACGGCCGCTGCCCAAGAGGCTTTTGCCTCTGTCCCTGATGACAAAACTGAGCGCGATGGCCGATGGGGTAGCGTCAGACAAGGCCCTACAGAGCCCTATAGACAATTTGTCGATCGCTTGTATAACACCCTTAAACGGCAAGTTCTGGACGTAGCAGCCCAGGAAGTGATAGTACGCCAGCTTGCGTTTGATAATGCGAATGAGGACTGTAAGCAAGCACTTCGCCCTTTGATGACAACTCCCAATATAGCCATTGCAGATATGCTTAAAGCCTGCCAATCGGTGGGGACTGAGATACATAAAGCTCGCTTGCTAGCCACGGCTCTGTCCTCCACCGTGTCCCAGAATCCTGCAAAGGATAAAACCTGCTTTGGATGTGGCGAAGTGGATCATTTTCGTGCGCAGTGCAGATCTACCGCACAGCAATGTCACTCCAGCACAAAGTGCACCATCTTTGATACAGGCCAGGACTTGTCAATTTTATGAAGCACATCTTAGATCACATATTGGTCACCCTGGTTATTTGGCAACAGGAATTTTACGCCTGCTGAACTTCATTTCTGGAAGGAAGAAATATTGCAGCGCCCTCTAGTGTCTTACAGGTTGCTTCCAGATCCACAGTGGAAGGGTCCAACTTCTTTGATTTCTTGCGTTCGACCTTGGCGCTCTTCTGTTGCCTCGTCTTCACCCAAGGAGACACCAGCGCCTTGAAACCGTATTTTACGCTGTTTGCCGGTGATGACCTCTCACCTGACCTCAACCCGCATTGCAGTTGGAGACATCGCCATATTGATGTGCCCTGGATAAAGTCACCTTCCACAGTCGTTCTAGTGTTTCTTGGCACGTTGAAAGGCCATCTTCAACCCTATCGCATTGGCCCCCCTTCCCCCTGGGAAGCTACCGTGTCTACCACTTATCATTACAGTTTTGCCGCCTCTTGTTTGGGAAATGAACCTGGCTTTGAAGGATGCCCTCGCCAGACCGGCATCGCTTGGGTTTTGCCCCCCAATAGCGACCATCCCATCTGTGTCACCACGTTTCGTTGGGCTTGGATTTTTGGCTCAGCAGTGCACGGAGCAGTACATGAGGCCTATTTACAGCAAATGGGCTCCTGTATCTGCAGAAATGGCTGTGTGGCTTCTTCTGAATTGTGGTTTTTACATGCCAATAATCGAGCCACGAAATATCACGCAGGTTGCTCGGAAACAGCTATTGGAATAATTTACCATTCTCATCCTTATTGCCCCCCCAAGCAACCAGTATGGCATCGTCCTGAGTGGCCCCACAATTCTACTTCGCACGGGTGGAGCCTCTCTGTGAACTTTGTGAAACGCCGCTTTCGTCGTGTTGCTCTTTTGCAGAAGGCCAGGAGGCCTGAACCTTATCATCAGATTTGGACTAACAATACTTACGTTAGAGACATTAATCATTTTGCTTCTATGCTTAATCTTTCTGATTGTTGGATGTGTATGCATATTCCTCCTCAATCAAAAAGATCTGGCATTTTATTACATGGTATTCCTGTAAATGCTTCATATAAGATTAGCAATAATATGAAGGACAATCGCATAAGTTTACCTCCTGTGTTTTTATCGCTTGTAGAATTAGCTCCTTATTGTTTTCGTTTTAATCATAATAGCAAAAAAATTTTAGGTCATTATCCATATTGTAATTGGACATATGAGTACATTAATGGATCTTCTTGTTTTCTTAATGTTACAACCATGAGTGGCAGGCCAAAGGTCTTAATTAATAATGTCACAACCTACATGACCTATGAACAACAAGCTGTGTGTAGAGACTTTTATGTTTGGTTGGACTGGATGAGAAAGAGCAGCAGAACTACATGTTTGCTTCAATCTGATTTATGGTTATTTTGTGGCACACATGCCTACAAAGAAATCCCCTCTGCCTTTTCTGGTACCTGCACGTTAGGTATAGTAGTACCCTTGGTGTATAAAATAGATAAGCTCCCAGCGGTCCGTTTGCGTAACAGAAGGGAAGTACAATCACCTATTTCTCAATATACAGGGACAGCCATCTCTAGGTCTCTTCTGCCTTCTTTAGGTGTAGCCATGAATTACCGTGATCTGCATAAATTGGCAAACTGGACAGAAAATTTGTTCAATTCCACCATCTTGGCTTTAAAAATGATTAACAAAGAAATGTCAGAAATAAGAAATGTAGTTCTTCAACATCGTTATGCTTTAGATGTAATCCTTGCCTCTAAAGGTGGAATTTGTGCCTTAATTCATTCTCATTGTTGTATGTATATAACTGATCAATCGACCAATATCTCTGCTACTATTGATTATATGGAACAAATGATAGCCCATAATCCTTTGAATCCGCCTGAAGGTTTTGATCCATGGGAGTGGTTGTCTTCTTGGTTTCCTAATGGATTATGGTTAAGAAAAATATTATTGATCGTAATTGCATGTATTGCTGGCTTCATTATGGTGTGTTGTTGTATTCAATGCATACCCTCTTTGATTTCCCAATGCACTGCATGGTGGTACCGACCACGGCCCACCACAGGGGTTACAAGAGGAATTTATGTTGCAAAGTATAGATGCTTAGGCAATGAAGTGTACGATTCGGACTAATGGTCCCTCTTTTCCTCTTATAATATAAACAAGAAAAGAGGGCATGTGGGAAAATGATTGCTTGTACATGAGAGCATGAGCAAAGTTCTTATTACTGCAGGGTGATTTCATAGCTAGAAGCATCCTTGGAGCATGAACAGCGCGTGAACAGCTCGTGCTGTCCCAAATGATTGGTTAACGTAGCATGGCCTGATGCTCGCATGGTCTAGTGCGATGGTCCTTATCTGCTGGCTGAGAACAAATTGCTTTGCTTGTATTTTGTATCTTTCTGACTTCACACAATAAAGGCTGTGCTGCAGTAGCCCTAGAGCAGCCATATTTCTTCAACCCATCATGGTGTGAGACTGATTTCTTCAGATGTTGAGCTGGCACTCGACACCCTCCCAGTTCTCACTGGGAGCTAGACCCTCTTACACTGGCTTCTAGCCCTGGGAGATGCTCTCTGCCCTGCCCCTCCCACAGGACCCTTCTTCTTCAATCCATCCTCTTCCTGAATGTATCTTCCTTGATATGAGATTGGGAATTTCAAATTACAGAACAAAACATAAGTATAACAAGAAGAAAGGAAGGTTAGCACTGACCAGGCTAGAAAGTGACAGCAGCCTTGATGTTTTCCCTATCCTAACTGTGTCTGTTTTGCCAAAGTGTTATGCAAAATGCTTATAGCTACAAAGCAATGCACATGGGAGAGTAAATTACTGCCCACTTACTGCCTTCTTTTTGTCTCCTCCTCAGGGGCTCGCATATGTTTGGGAATGCAGATGGCAAAGATCGAAATATTCATCTTCCTGACCAGCCTGCTGAGGGCATTCAGTTTTCAGCTGCCAGAAGGAGTCAAAGAGCTCAATCAAGAGGCTATAATAGGGATTATAGCACATCCCCATCCATATAAACTCTGTGCTGTTCCTCGTTGCAACACATAAAAAAATAGAAAAATATTAGGGGCTGCACCCCTGCTTCCTGCACTCGGTGACCCCTTGGCCACTCCTGACACATGAACCCCCTAGCATTTCCCCTTCTCTTCCCATCTTATCCCATGCAGCTACTGAGGTCTCTTTTCACCTTCGCAGCTCCATTTCTGAAGCCACTTCTCTCTTATTTTCTGCAGCTCTGCTTTGCATCTGTTTTCCCCTTCACCCCATCTCCTCCTTTTCTTCAGGTCCTTTCATGCCCCTGCTTTCAACTTCATCCCTCTCCTAATGCCTCCTTGTTGTTGTTTAGTCGTTTAGTCGTGTCCGACTCTTCGTGACCCCATGGACCAGAGCACGCCAGGCACTCCTGTCTTCCACCGCCTCCCGTAGTTTGGTCAGGCGCATGTTTGTAGCTTCGAGAACACTATCCAACCATCTCATCCTCTGTCGTCCCCTTCTCCTTGTGCCCTCCATCTTTCCCAACATCAGGGTCTTTTCCAGGGAGTCTTCTCTTCTCATGAGGTGGCCAAAGTATTGGAGCCTCAACTTCACGATCTGTCCTTCCAGTGAGCACTCAGGTCTGATTTCCTTAAGAATGGATGCGTTTGATCTTCTTGCAGTCCATGGGACTCTCAAGAGTCTCCTCCAGCACCATAATTCAAAAGCATCAATTCTTCAGCGATCAGCCTTCTTTATGGTCCAACTCTCACTTCCATACATCACTACTGGGAAAACCATGGCTTTAACTATATGGACCTTTGTTGGTAAGGTGATGTCTCTACTTTTTAAGATGTTGTCTAGATTTGCCATCGCCTTTCTCCCAAGGAGCAGGCGTCTTTTAATTTCGTGACTGCTGTCACCATCTGCAGTGATCATGGAGCCCAAGAAAATAAAATCTCTCACTGCCTCCATTTCTTCCCCTTCTATTTGCCAGGAGGTGATGGGACCAGTGGCCATGATCTTTGTTTTTTTGATGTTGAGCTTCAGACCATATTTTGCGCTCTCCTCTTTCACCCTCATTAAAAGGTTCTTTAATTCCTCCTCACTTTCTGCCATCAAGGTTGTGTCATCTGCATATCTGAGGTTGTTGATATTTCTTCCGGCGATCTTAATTCCGGCTTGGGATTCATCCAGCCCAGCCTTTCGCATGATGAATTCTGCATATAAGTTAAATAAGCAGGGGGGCAATATACAGCCTTGTCGTACTCCTTTCCCAATTTTGAACCAGTCAGTTGTTCCATATCCAGTTCTGACTGTAGCTTCTTGTCCCACATAGAGATTTCTCAGGAGACAGATGAGGTGATCAGGCACTCCCATTTCTTTAAGAACTTGCCATAGTTTGCTGTGGTCGACACAGTCAAAGGCTTTTGCATAGTCAATGAAGCAGAAATAGATGTCTTTCTGGAACTCTCTAGCTTTCTCCATAATCCAGCGCATGTTTGCAATTTGGTCTCTGGTTCCTCTGCCTCTTCTAAATCCAGCTTGCACTGGATTTCTTATAATGCCTCCTTACTCCCTCCTTTTTGACAACTTTCCTTTGCATCCCCATTCTTACTCTTGCTCCCTTTTCTCCTCCCCCTCCCCTTCCTTTTCTCAAATCTCCCTTACACACAAATTCCCACACCTCCTCCTCTCTCCCTCTTCTACAGCCCCCTTCTAACACCCCCCATGCTATGTTATTGTATCTTTAAGATGAGTAAACTCCTAAGAGCAAGGCTATCAGCTTCTCTAGTTGAAGAATGTTAAGTTTCTTTGATGGATACTGTACATGTGTTAATAAAATATCTCTTCTAAATCACAACATTGAACCCGGAACCCGGAACGCAGACCACGCAAGGTATCAGGAGTGAAATAGATTGTGTGGAGGCACTATGCAATATTTGAAGGCTTCACATCCTTTATCACAGTTAAGGAATGGAAGGGGGAGAAGTTTGAAACAGACGTTCCCCTGACTTCCACTAGCCTTTCCTTCAATGGCAGAAGTTTGAGTAAAATGGAGATGGTGGAAAACTGAGATAACTGTGGCTTTAGGAATAATGGAGGGATGGAGGAACACTGAGCAATTGGTGTGTTTGTATGTGTATGTGTGTTTGTATATATAACATTTTAACAAGGAGAAACAGCAGAGATGGGTACGGAAGCAACCACCCAAAAGCTAAGAAAACAGAAGAATGAAATGGAAAGTGGAATTAAAGAGGACAAAGAGACTTTGGAGAACAATATAGATGAAGGATTGCCAGAACAGAAGGATGAAATGGTGGAGCTGGAGGCAACAGATGGTGTAATGAAGAAGTCCTTCACAAAAGGTGACTAGAGGACTGAAACAGCCAAATGGCAGTGTTGTGATGTTGGAGGAGTGGAAGGAAGCCACCGATGAAGAGATGAAGAGACATCAATTAGATGTTGGTGGCTCCTACTCCTTTTAACTTTTTAAACTTTTTAATCTTTTAACCCTCTTCTTATCAAAAGTTTGGCAACCTGGGGTTTTATATCTGACAACTTGTGAAGTTGGCACTGTAAATTAGATCTAACGAAGTTGAACAGCTTAACAGCCGCCGCCCAGCCTATTTCAAGGACTCATAACTCTAAACAATTTAATTAATCTTCTGAACTTTTTCCGAACTGACTCTGACTCAGGCTTTGACTCGGCGTTTTAAATGAACTAAGGGAGGTGAAACTGTGTTGCAGGAGTGTTCCGCTTGTGCTTGCCTCTGCCCTCTTGGCTTGTGGGCCCAACTGTGCTGTGTGCCTGCTCTGTCCTCCCAGCTGTGGGTCTGGCTGCCCTGCATGCCAGCGGTGCTCCTGGACTGAGACAGACTGGTTGAGTGCTCGGCATGGAGCCTGGGTCAAGATATATTCCTCTGCAGAGGACTCAATTGAAAGACACCTAGGGAAGCCAGAGAGGGGGGTCCCACCCTCAAGACGCCAGAGACTCTTAAGCCACAGGGCTGGCAGCTGGTTGTAGCAGAGGAGAGGTATCATCCTGTGGCCCTGAGAACACCAGCTGTGGGGGAAACCAGAGGACTCCTGATGCCAAGAGGAACACTTTCTCTGCCACTACAAGTGCCAGCGCAACAGCAAGAGGAGGGCCCCCTGAGACCATCGGGCATGGCATTGACATCAAACAGGGCATTTACTGAGCCTGCCCTGCCTTCCTTTGCCCATCCCCTGATGTCGCCTGGTTGTTCAGGTTGGCAGATTCAGAGATCATTCAGAGATCATTCGAGTAGACTCGAGCTGGCGCGTGATGCTACAAGAACTTCGTCTCCTACAAGAACCTTTTTTCTTTTCTTTTCTTTCCTTTCCCCCCTCCCCCCTTCCTTTGCCATTTGTTTTAGTTTTTTATAGTTCATTGTTCCATGATAATATTTAAGTTTTGCTTGCTTACTGTTAGATGTTTGATTTTTGTTCTCCTGCTATTTAGGTGTTTTTTCTTCCCTTAATGTACGTTATATGGCAGTTCTGTTTAGCTGTGGAATGTTTTGGGGTTTATTTTTTTAATTTAATTAATTGGTTTGTTTAATATTAGAATAGTAGGCTGACAAAGAATATAATAGTTTCATACAATCAGAGAGGTAGCTGATGTTTAGCTGGTTTGTTCTACTCGACTAATTAGAGTTATTGAGTTGTTGATACTATAAACAGAATAACTAGGCTGGGAAAGAATAACATCAATTGCCATCTATTGGAGGCTAGTATGAGGCTTGGGATTGCTACTGTGGAGGGGCGAGGGAGGTATGGCGGTGGGGGCAGATGTTATAGGCGAAGGGATCGAGATACGGATATGCTCGTACCCTTTCCAATCTGCACCCCATCCCGAGGGACGAGGGTAGGGTGAGCAAGGATTACTCACCTCCATCACTGGTGCTGTGCAATGCCAGGTCTATAGGCAACAAGACCGCCACCCTGCGAGATTTCTTTACCTCGCAGGCGGTCGACCTCTCTTGTGTATCGGAAACATGGGTGCACGAAGGGGAAACAGTTACCTTACGAGAGATGATGCCCCCAGGTTTCTCTATCCTCCACCACTCGCGGACTGTGGGCAGGGGGGGAGGGGTGGCATTATTAATCCGGGAAGATTGTTCTTTCAGGGCTCTACCATCGCCATCGATCCACGGCATTGAATGTGTTGGCTTAGTGTGGGGCTCCGAGGAGAGCTTGGCTGTCTGGCTGGTGCACCGGCCACCTAGCGCACTAGCAGCCAACCTGTCAGGCCTACTGGAGGCAGTGGCCGCCTGGGCCATGGAGTTCCCTAACCTATTGGTATTGGGGGACTTCAACATCCATGCTGATGCCACTCCCTCCTCATAGGCTCTGGACCTGGTGTCTTCCATGGCGACACTAGGGCTCTCCCAGTTTGTTTCGGGCCCCACACATCAAGCAGGCCACACGCCAGATTTGATTTTGGTGTAGGTATAGATGTAATCATGTCTCCTTCGATGAAGGTGCCATGGTCTGATAACTACGCTCTGAAAGCCAGGATTGACTTTCCACCCCCACCCTGCTTAGGTGGCGAGCTGATCTGGGCTCACCTGCAGAGGCTGATGGACCCTGATAGATTCCGCCAAGCCTTGCGGGACCTTGCTCCCCCTGGCGACTCATTGACTGAGCTTGTTGAGGGCTGGGATATCCAGCTCCTGGCAGCCATTGATGAGATTGCACCTAAGCGCCCTCTGCGACCCTGTCGAAACCGGGCTCCCTGGTTTACCGAGGAGCTCCGAAAAATGAAGTGGGACCTAGGCGTCTAGAGCGAGTATGGCAGGGTGCCCGCGACGGAGCCTCAAGAACATCTTATAGGGTTTTTATGAAAACCTACAAGATGGCAGTGAAGGCCGCTAAGAAGTCTTACTTCTTGGCCTCCATTGCATCTGCTAGCTCTCGCCTGGCACAATTATTTAGTATAATTAGGTCTTTAACATCCCTCGAGGGATAGCCAAATTTAAATAACAATTTGACACACAGTTGTGAGGCATTTGCGAGCTTTTTTGCGGAGAAGGTCCTGTTGCTCTGCCGTGACCCCCCTGCCAATTTGGATACAATAACGGAACTGGAGCCTCCTTGACTGTCCTCGGGTCCAGTATTGGACCACTTTGACCGGATATCCCCAACCGATGTGGACAGACTCCTCCGAGCTGGAAAGCCCACCACCTGTCCTCTTGATCCATGCCAGTCCTGGCAGATTAGAGCGTGTCTAAATGAGGTGCAGGCCCCCCTAGGGATATCATCAGTTTGTCCCTTGGCACCGGGACATTCCCAAGGGGAACTGAAGAAGGCAGGAGTGCGCCCGCTCTTAAAGAAAATATCATTAGATTCTCTAGATCTATCCAATTACCGCCCAGTTTCGAATCTTCCGTTCCTGGGTAAGGTGATTGAGAGAGCGGTTGCTGAACAGCTTGATGGGTTTCTAGATGATACATCAGCTCTGGATCCATTCCAATCCGGCTTCCGTGCTGGTCATGCGACCGAGGCAGCTCTGGTCACCCTAACAGATGATCTCCGCAGGCAGCTGGATCGAGGTGGGTTGGGGCTGCTGATTCTTCTAGACCTGTCAGCAGCCTTTGACATGGCCGATCACGAACTCCTGGACCACTGCCTTGCCGACGTGGGGATCCAGGGCACAGTCCTTCAATGTCTGCGCTCATTTCTCTCTGGTCGGACAGAGGGTGGCGCTTGGGGGGGAATTGTCATCGTGCCACTCCTTGGTGTGTGGAGTGCCTCAGGGTGCGATACTCTCCCCGCTGCTTTTCAACATCTTTATGCGCCCCCTCACCCGAGCTTGTCCAGTTTTGGGTTGGGCTGCCATCAGTATGCTGATGACACCCAACTCTATCTGTTGACGGATGGCCATCCTGACTCGGCCCCAGACACACTGATCAGATGTTTGGAAGCTGTGGCTGGATGGTTACGTGGGAGCTGGTTGAAGTTAAATCCTTCAAAGACAGAGGTCCTTTGGCTGGGTCGGGACGCTATGGGATTGGGGGGCAACTACCATCTCTTTCGGGGACACAATTAGTGCCAGCACCGTCCGTTAAGAGTTTGGGTGTAATCTTCGATACCTCCCTTTCCATGGAGGCGCAGATTGCAGCTATAACAAAGGCAGCATTTTTTCATCTCCGCCAAGCTAAGCAGTTGGCTCCTTACCTCTCTCGCCCTGACCTAGCCACTGTGATCCACACGACGGTCACTTCCAGACTGGATTATTGTAACTCACTCTACGTGGGGCTGCCCTTGAGACTGACCCAGGAACTCCAGCGAGTGCAGAATGCCGCGGCGAGACTCCTTATGGGATCCTCGCTGCAAGATCACATTCACCCGGTGCTATACCAGCTGCACTGGCTCCCGGTGGAGTACAGGATTAGGTTTAAGGTGCTGGTTTTAACCTTTAAAGCCCTAGGACCCTCGTACCTACGGGACCGCCTCTCCTGGTATGTCCCACAGAGAAACTTACGGTCTTCAAATAAAAACATCTTGAAGGTCCCAGGTCACAGAGAGGTTAGGCTGGCCTCAACCAGAGCCAGGGCTTTTTCAGCTGTGGCTCCGATCTGGTGGAACACTCTGTCACAAGAGACTACGGCCCTGCAGGACTTGACATCTTTCCGCAGGGCCTGCAAGACAGAGCTGTTCCACCAGGCCTTTGGCCAGGGCACAGCCTGACTCCCTCCTTTGGCAATCCTCACAGAACTCTAGCCCAATTGTTGCCATTAATCTAATGTGAATTAATTTTATAATGAAATGAATTTAGAATGTTTTTTCATTTTACTGTTGTTAGCCGCTCTGAGCCTGGCTTCAGCTGGGGAGGGCAGGATATAAATAAATTATTATTATTATTATTATTATTATTATTATTATTATTATTATTATCCTAAGCTGGCAGAGTTAGAGTTGGGAGAGAAAGGACTCTGCACACAACTTGGAGTGAATTTAGAGAGGAAAGCTATCAAACCTCTGGAATTTTTCTTGGAAAAAGAATGGAAGAAGTGCAAATGGAAGGGCTATTTTTTTCACAACCAAGATGGAAAATCACAGCAAACACAACGGGTTCAGGTTGTGTCCTTCAGAGCTGGAGAAATCAAGCTTGCTCCCTCTTCCAAGTGACAGCCCTGGAGATATTTGAAGATGGCTCTCCTATCTCCTCTCAGTCTCCTCTTCTCCAGGATAAGGATGGGCAGATATTTCTATCTTGGCCTGCAACCCTTTAAGCAGAAATGCTAGAAATCCACCCTGGAATTTTAAGCAGGCAAAGACTCTTTGCATCTTTCCTCATGCCCTGCTCAGAATCAGTCTCCCATTTCGAAGGTATTCAGTTGGATGGGCCAGAGGGAAGAGGGAATTTAGAGTATAAGCTGTCATGTCAGAAACATATTGCACTCATGAATTTATATGTAAATAATGCTTGTTGTTTAACTGTTGCCAGCCTGACAAGTAAAGATTTATCTTCACCTATTTGTGTAAGACATTTGTTAAAATCACAAGTAGCTAACAAAGGTTATGGGCTCAGTCATGGCCAGCAGGTGGTGATAGAGAATGGCAAGAAGATTTTGAAGTCCATCCCAGAAACCAGCAACTCAGCACAGTAAAAGATATTTTTTGCAGATTTACCCCTTGATCCATGTCTGTTGAACTTGCTGGCACAACTTAGTCTCAAAGTTTAGTTCATTAAATTTTACTCTTTTTTTTTTTACAGTTCATTAAATGTTTACTCCCCCCCCCCAAAGGACTTTCATTGGTGATATTTTCCAATTCAAAATTCTGAATATGTGGCTTGTGAATTTTCACTTACAACACCTTCACTTGATAAGCCTTTTGTTAGTAAGCCAAACATTCCCTGCTCTTGAAGAATGGGAAGTCAAAAAACTGCATGCCAAAGCACACTAAGTGGTGTCTCAGTGCTTTTCGCAAGGAGAGCAGTAACTGCTGCTCTTTTAATCCTTTAGTCACGGGAGTCAGTCTTTCAAGAGGTAGGTTGTTGGCCTCCTCTAGCTATTCAGTTTCTGGGTCAGTACTCCGGAACTCTGGCGGCCTGTCGTTTCCCCTTCTGTTTGCACATACACGGTTACAGTTCAAATGTCTCCCGGGGAGTAGTAGTATAATGGTAGTAGTATAATAATTGAAGGCAAATTCCCATTTCTTCCTCAAACAATCTCTGCTGAAAGCCTTCAATGAACAAGAGTCCACAATCTGGATAAGTGTTCCAGCAAAAGTGGATCATTAAACTTTTACCAGAATGCTATTCTTTCAGCTCATATCACTGGTGATTACTACCTGTTCAATCTCTGGGATAGAAATTTCAAGGTTGGGGGTGTTCCAAGAAAACTCCTTGGATTCTTGACCAGGGAACGGTGAAGATATGGAGCAAATGAATTTGCCCTGGGCTGAATGAAACTTGCTGCTTGCAGTTTGCAAAGCACATTTGCAAAGCAACTTCCTCCTGAACACGTTATCATGTATAGAAAGCTGGCAAGACATTCTCATGTCTCCTGTTTCACAATTTTGGGGCTGGAAAAAAATATAAAGGTGTAAAACAGTTTGCTTTTCTGAAACTCTCTGCAACAACACTGTCTCCTTCACTTGAGGTCTTCTGTGGACAACAAGCTTAATATGAGTCAGCAGTGTGATGCAATTACAAAAAAGCTAATGCTGTTCTAGGCTGCATCAGCAGATATATCGTGTCCAGATTAAGGGAAGTACAGTAATAGTTTTCTCCTGGGACTAGGCTACATTTGTAAAGATAAAACTCTTTCTATGCATTATAACACTATGACACCAGATGGCGCAGTGGAGTCCCATTTTTCGCCAAAGGAACTTCCCTGTATGAAGTTTACAATGCCTTTGTGAAAATAACCTTTGTGAAAAAACCCAGAAGCGTTTTTACTAGGAATCTAAGGTGCAGAAATACCAAAGGAGCAGAAACGACTATGTATGCGACGACAGCAGCGCCGATACTTTTGGTTCTGAGAAGGAAAAAAGATAAAGTCCTTACCAGAGAGGAATGGTTGATAAAAATGATGGACTACGCCAAAATGGCAAAAAATGACCAGAAAGATTAGAAACTGTTATGTACTGAGTTGAATAGGATCCAAACTACCATAGGCTACCACTAGCATAAACAGGCCCCGACCCAGCACCTGCACAAGAGGTTATGAGCCTGGAGCTGCTTCCTGACCGCCCCATTCAGGCACAAGAAGTCGCACACCATTCCAAGAAAGATAGGGTCATCTCCCGGGTCCTGGACTGGGTGTGGAGGGGATGGCCCAGCAGCAGCCCCGGGCCAGAATTTGCCGGCTACACAACCCGCAAACATGAACTGTCAGCCCACAAGGGGTGCCTGTTATGGGGAAGCAGGGTCGTTGTTCCCCAGCCCCTCCGCAAAAGGGTCCTCACAGCCCTACACGAGACACACCCAGGGGTAGTAAGAATGAAAGCCCTTGCCAGGAGTTATGTGTGTTGGCCGGGGATCGACGGAGAGATAGAGGCCTGGGTCAAACACTGCCAGGCCTGCCAAGAATCCCGCCCAGATCCCCCAAGGGCCCCAGTCCAGTCCTGGGAGTCCGCCTGAGCACCATGGTCACGCCTGCATGTGGACTTTGCTGGCCCCTTTCAGGGGAAAACATTCTTCATAGTGGTGGACTCCTACACCAAATGGCTGGAAGTCGCACTGGTACCGTCCACTTCTACGTCCGCAGCCATCCGGGTACTACGCAGGCTGTTTGCAACCCACGGGCTCCCTGACACTCTCGTCTCAGACAACGGGACTGCATTCACGTCAGGAGAATTCCAAACCTTCACAGCGCAGAACGCCATCCGCCACATCCGTTCAGCGCCATTCCACCCTGCCACCAATGGCCAAGCAGAACGCATGGTGCGGACCACCAAGGACACCCTTCGCCGCATGACGCAAGGGGATTGGGAGTACCGCCTTGCCACATTCCTTCTAGCACAGCACAGCACTCCCAGCTCAACGACTGGCCGGAGCCCCGCTGAACTACTAATGGGTCGGCGCCTTGCAATCAGATTGGACCGCCTTCACCCCGATAGAGCTCAGGATGAGGTAGTGGTGGGGGAAGGCAAGAACCCCCGGACCTTCAAGGCTCAGGACCCAGTGTACGCAAAGAATTTTGGGGCAGGCCCGGCATGGGTACCCGCCACAGTCACCAGGGTCACTGGCCCCGTGTCGTATGAGGTGCTAACGGATGGGGGGCAATGCTGGCGCCGCCACTGCGACCAGATACGGCGACGATTCCCGGGAGAAAACCAGGAGGAGGAAAGGGCAGAGGAGCCCCAAGGGAACAGAGGGGCAGTGAGGCCCATAGAGCACGAGGGGCCAGCAGGAGAGGCAGAATCAGTAAATACAGAGAGGACCTGCGAGGCCGAAAGGACACCGGAACCAGAACCACAACTGAGCGAGCCGGTTGCGCCAGACCAAACAGCCCCATCACAGCCAGCATCCTTGGAACACGGGCCAGAACCTGAACCCCGGACCAGGGAACACCCTAGGCCGCAACACACACGTAGGCCGCCGGCGTACCTCAAGAACTATGAATGCGACCTCCCAGGCAGGACTGGAACTTAGAGGGGAGGGGTGTTATGTACTGAGTTGAATAGGATCCAAACTGCAGCAGTCTGATTGGTCCTAGAACAATAGGATCCAAAAGGCAGCAGTCTGATTGGTCCTAGAACAATAGGCTTCAGAATGCAGCAGTCTGATTGGTCCTAGAACAATGCAGCAGTATGATTGGTTGGCAGGAACTACCCAATCATGCTCCAGATAGAAGTGAATCCACAACCTGATTGGCTTACAGTAGAATTCCGGAATTAGCCAATCATGTGCAGCCCATTGTGTAAATAATGTATATAAAGCAGATACTGAGGGGACATTCATTCATTCCTCCTCACCACTATGAGCTGAATAAAGAGCATGAAATCACTTTGCGACTCTGAGTATATTTCACTGGCGACGAGGATGGGATCCCGCTGAGCTGACTGCCACACACAGCACCGCAGCACCGCCACCTGCCGCACCGCTGCCTCGCACCGTGTATCCAGGCTTCAGCTCCGGGACACAAGGAACTCAGAATGGCAACCGACAACAGCTTCTCACCATTCAACCCAGCATCTGGAGACTGGGAAGCGTACGCCTCCCGTTTCACCTTCCTCCTAGAAGCCAAAGGGGTCACCGACGAAGAAGACGCCAAGAAGAGAGCGATATTCTTCAGCGTCTGCGGAGAGGAGACGTTTGCAATCGCCCGGGCTCTCCTTGCGCCTGAAGACGTTGCTACTGTTCCATACAAAACAATAATGGAACAGCTGAAGGGGCACTTTTCGCCACAGCCCTCAGTGGTGGCTCGTCGAAATGCCTTCTACGCAAAGCGGCAAGCCCCTGGGGACACCATAACTGGGTTTGTGACCTCTCTCCGCCAAGCCGCCCGGTTCTGCAACTTCTCAGAGCTGGAGAACATGCTTCGTGACCGCCTCGTCGGTGGCCTGAAGGATGAGAAGCTTCAACAACGCCTCTACGCTAAGAAGGACCTAACGTTCCAGGTCGCTCTGGAGGAGGCCCTGGCAACGGAAGCTGCCGAGAGGTCCACGCAAGAGGCACGGCCGAGCCAGCCATCCCAACCGAGGGTCCACCACGAAGACATCACCGACGACTCAGGATCCAACAGGGAGGAGGTGCACCGAGTACAGCAGCGCACTCAAGCAGCCCACACACCACAGCGGCCTCGACGAGAAGGACGGAACTGCGCAAGCTGTGGAGAAAGTCACGAGAGGAGGACCTGCCGTTTCCGCAACGCAGAGTGCAGGCAGTGCAGAAAATCGGGGCACATCGCCCGGGTGTGTCGGGCTCAGCCCACCCGACGCCAGGCATCAGATGACCAATCCAAGAGCCCCAGGTCCCAGGCCCCAACGCACCAAGGCAACTCGACAGAGCTCACGGACTTCCAGGTATACCAGTTGCCCCACCCCAACGTAGAGAAAATTTATGTAGAGGTACAGATAGAGGGGGCCCCATGCCGCATGGAGCTTGACACGGGTTCAACTCTATCCATAATCTCGGCAAGGACCTTAAGGAAACTGTGTCCTACTGGGGGTCCCAAACTCAGGCCGGCCCCATTCACCCTCTGGGACTTCCAGAAACGTAAGGTCCCCACAATGGGGGTGGGGACCTTCAGGGTGCAATACCGAGGGCGGACGCGGCAACTGGACTTGCTGGTGGTCAAGGGCCCCTACATTAGCTTACTGGGATTGGCATGGTTTGGACCACTGGGGCTAGCCGTCACCGGGGTGAACAACACTAGCTTAGAAGTGGACGTGGACGCCATATGCAAGGAATTTCCGGGGGTTTTCGATGGGAAATTGGGACAGTATACGGGCCCCCCCATTGCTCTACAGCTTGACCCCGCAGTACGACCGGTCAGGCTCAAGGCCCGCCGGGTCCCGTTCGCCCTGAAACCCCGCATAGACAAGGAATTGGACCGGCTCGTGGAGCAAGGAGTGCTGGAGCCAGTGCCTAATGCCCCCTGGGAAACCCCAATCGTCACACCCGTCAAGCCTAATGGTTCGGTCCGCATCTGCGCAGACTACAAATGTACCATAAACAAGGCCCTCACGGCCCATGCATACCCAGTGCCAGTGGTCAGCCATGTTCTTGCCACCCTGGCTGGGTCGAAATTTTTTGGCAAGCTGGACTTGGCCCAAGCATATCAACAGCTGCCAGTAGATGAGGCCACAGCAGAGGCACAGACGATTGTGACGCACAGAGGAGCATTCAGGGTAAAGCGGCTGCAATTCGGTGTCAGCGTGGCACCAGGCATATTCCAGAATCTGATGGACTCTCTACTTAAAGGGATCCCTGGCGTCACCCCCTTCTTCGATGATGTGTTGATTGCTGGGCCCACACCAGAGGAGTTTGAGGACCGCCTCCGCACCGTTCTGCACCGTTTCCAGACGGCGGGTCTCAAGGTGAAGCGGGAAAAATGTCTACTAGGAGTGCCTCAGGTGGACTTTCTGGGATTTATGGTGGACGCAGAAGGGGTCCACCCAACTGGGGACAAGGTACGGGCCATTTGTGATGCCCCAGCGCCCAAGAACAAGACTGAACTTCAGGCCTTCTTGGGACTATTGAACTTTTACCATTCCTTCCTTCCCCACAAGGCGGCGGTAGCGGAGCCCCTACACAGACTCCTGGACAAGCGGGCCCCTTGGGTGTGGGGCCAGCGCCAGGAGGCCGCATTCCAGGCAGTCAAGGACTTGCTTGTCTCAAACTCGGTCTTGGCACACTTCGACGAGAGGCTGCCGGTGGTGCTAGCATGCGACGCCTCGCCCTATGGAATTGGCGCTGTCCTGGGACACCAACTCCCGGATGGAAGAGAGGTACCAGTGGCATACTTTTCCCAGACACTCAACGCAACCGAGCGGAACTACTCGCAAATCGACAAGGAGGGTCTGGCAATCGTGAAGGGAGTAAAAAAATTCCATGATTTCTTGTACGGGCGGCCCTTCACCGTGGTGACTGACCACAAGCCGTTGCTTGGCTTGTTTGCCCCTGAAAAGCAGACCCCCCAAGTGCTGTCTCCTCGCGTCCTCAGGTGGTCAATTTTCCTTGCCAGCTACCAGTATGCACTGATTCACCGTCCGGGGAAGGCGATGGGCCATGCGGACGCCCTCAGCAGGCTACCACTACCGGAAACAGGCCCCGACCCAGCACCTGCACAAGAGGTTATGAGCCTGGAGCTGCTTCCCGACCGCCCCATTCAGGCACAAGAAGTTGCACACCATTCCAAGAAAGATAGGGTCATCTCCCGGGTCCTGGACTGGGAGTGGAGGGGATGGCCCAGCAGCAGCCCCGGGCCAGAATTCGCCGGCTACACAACCCGCAAACATGAACTGTCGGCCCACAAGGGGTGCCTATTATGAGGAAGCAGGGTCGTGGTTCCCCAGCCCCTCCGCAAAAGGGTCCTCAGAGCCCTACACGAGACACACCCAGGGGTAGTAAGAATGAAGGCCCTTGCCAGGAGTTATGTGTGGTGGCCGGGGATCGGCGGAGAGATAGAGGCCTGGGTCAAACACTGCCAGGCCTGCCAAGAATCCCGCCCAGATCCCCCAAGGGCCCCAGTCCAGTCCTGGGAGTCCGCCCGAGCACCATGGTCACGCCTGCATGTGGACTTTGCTGGCCCCTTTCAGGGGAAAACATTCTTCATAGTGGTGGACTCCTACACCAAATGGCTGGAAGTCGCACTGGTACCGTCCACTTCTACGTCCGCAGCCATCCGGGTACTACGCAGGCTGTTTGCAACCCACGGGCTCCCTGACACTCTCGTCTCAGACAACGGGACTGCATTCACGTCAGGAGAATTCCAAACCTTCACAGCGCAGAACGCCATCCGCCACATCCGTTCAGCGCCATTCCACCCTGCCACCAATGGCCAAGCAGAACGCATGGTGCGGACCACCAAGGACACCCTTCGCCGCATGACGCAAGGGGATTGGGAGTACCGCCTTGCCACATTCCTTCTAGCACAGCACAGCACTCCCAGCTCAACGACTGGCCGGAGCCCCGCTGAACTACTAATGGGTCGGCGCCTTGCAATCAGATTGGACCGCCTTCACCCCGATAGAGCTCAGGATGAGGTAGTGGTGGGGGAAGGCAAGAACCCCCGGACCTTCAAGGCTCAGGACCCAGTGTACGCAAAGAATTTTGGGGCAGGCCCGGCATGGGTACCCGCCACAGTCACCAGGGTCACTGGCCCCGTGTCGTATGAGGTGCTAACGGATGGGGGGCAATGCTGGCGCCGCCACTGCGACCAGATACGGCGACGATTCCCGGGAGAAAACCAGGAGGAGGAAAGGGCAGAGGAGCCCCAAGGGAACAGAGGGGCAGTGAGGCCCATAGAGCACGAGGGGCCAGCAGGAGAGGCAGAATCAGTAAATACAGAGAGGACCTGCGAGGCCGAAAGGACACCGGAACCAGAACCACAACTGAGCGAGCCGGTTGCGCCAGACCAAACAGCCCCATCACAGCCAGCATCCTTGGAACACGGGCCAGAACCTGAACCCCGGACCAGGGAACACCCTAGGCCGCAACACACACGTAGGCCGCCGGCGTACCTCAAGAACTATGAATGCGACCTCCCAGGCAGGACTGGAACTTAGAGGGGAGGGGTGTTATGTACTGAGTTGAATAGGATCCAAACTGCAGCAGTCTGATTGGTCCTAGAACAATAGGATCCAAAAGGCAGCAGTCTGATTGGTCCTAGAACAATAGGCTTCAGAATGCAGCAGTCTGATTGGTCCTAGAATAATGCAGCAGTATGATTGGTTGGCAGGAACTACCCAATCATGCTCCAGATAGAAGTGAATCCACAACCTCATTGGCTTACAGTAGAATTCCGGAATTAGCCAATCATGTGCAGCCCATTGTGTAAATAATGTATATAAAGCAGATACTGAGGGGACATTCATTCATTCCTCCTCACCACTATGAGCTGAATAAAGAGCATGAAATCACTTTGCGACTCTGAGTATATTTCAGAAACCAAGAAGAATAACTTTAATAAGGAATGGGGGAAATTTGTAAGTTCCCTTGGAGAACACTGTACACAATTAAAAACACTGGCAGCAATGTAACAACACTTGTAATGTAACAAGAACTATGGTAAGAATGGAATTTTAGGAAAAAATGGAGAAGATTATATGATGCAGTTGAATGGAATCCATGGAATCTCAGCCCAGGGAAGTCCAAGGATTCAGAGAATCGTATATGTTTATGATTATGACTTTTATTTGAATGTGAATGTTAATTGTAAAATTGAACAATAATTTTAAAAATACAATGTGTTTAACTGAATCGCTTCTTTGATGTGTCTAGATCCAGCCCTGCTCTGGAGGGTAGGACTCAAATCAATGGCTTCATGTTACAAAAAAGAAGATTCAGAAAGAAACATATGGAAAAACTTACTGACAGTAAGAGCTTTTTGACAGTGGAATGGTCTCCCTTGGGAGATTGTGGACTCTCCTCCTTGGAGGTATTTAAGCAGAAGTTGGATGGCCATGTGTCATGGATGTCTTTAGCTGAGATTCCAGCATTGGAGGGAGTTGGACTAGATGGCCCTCAGGGTCCCTTCCAACTCTACAATTCACTGGGACCCGGGGGAATGCCATGACCCAGAACTAAATGTAGAGACCCACTGGGGTAAGCACAGCATGTAGGCAATTCGGATCATACATTGCTTTCAGAGAGTGACTACAGTACTAATATTTCTGCTCTAAGTCGGTTTCTAAGAAGCACTGTCCTTGTCCTTCTCCACTGATGGTACTCTAACGTGGAGTCAGAGGCACTTTCCACCCACAACCCATCCCAAGAACCAGATTTACAAGGATTAAGAAGACCTCACTATAGGCACCATCATCATTGCCACTGCTAAGTCAGTAGAGAGTAGACACATTTAGTTTTTCACGATGACAACAAAAGTATGTAATTCCCTTAGTGAAAAGATTATTTTGCTCATCTCTGTCCCCTTTGGTGGGCTCTAGATGACCTGTTCTGAAGGTCATTGTTCCATTTTTATCCCATCGTTCCTCCAAAGAGTCCTCTGTGGTGGGCAAAGTCTTCTTACTCATGCTTTTTATTTTATTTTATCTTAATGATAATCATAAGAAATTGAGCAGGCGGAGAGATAGTAAGTGACCCTTATCTCAAATCAATTTAAACCTGATGCCACTTCTTCAACCCTCTGTCCTCTATCATAATGGATTCCAAAATATTGATTTGTGGTATTAAGGCCCTGATTTGTGGTATTCAGGGGGACCTGTTTGGCTTAGGAGAAATGAAAATAACTGCTCACGATATGCCCTGAAGAAGAATGCAGATCATGTTTTTAAAGTGCTAATCCAAAGCACAAACAGTGTGACCAAGCTTCCTCATGGTAATGGCAGCATTTCTGCTATCTTTCATTTAGCTTTGTGAAATTCTCCCATGGCTCATGAAACATCTCCCAGGGCCCCACAAGAAGGCCTTGTCCTGCATGGAGATGATGCTTTCATATGCAAAGGAGGAGATAGAGAAGCATAAGGAGAATCAGTCTCTGCATGATCCACAGGATCTTATTGATTTCTATTGACTTCAGATGGAGAAAGTAAGTATCTGCTTTGAAGCTGAATATTGCTCATCCAAGGAATCATTATATTCCATGTTATAAGTGAATACTAATCTCTTGCCTGGAAACCAGCATCTTTTTCCAAGGACACCAATATTTTTTTCCTGAATCTCAGTTGAAAATGGCATTGAGTTCCCCCCAAATATTTCTCATAGTCAATTTAGTTGCTAAAGTGGGTTGACATCCATCCATAAGCATCTATAGAAATGGCTAGGAAATGTGAGCTTAAAGGACTGGAAACTGAAGTGTGTTAAGGGGTCTTGCTTTGGAGCATTCCTTCTGTACATAAATTATTTTGGATTGATGTTCAACCGACATTCAGATGTGGACTGAAAAAACAGAAAATCCTAAACAAAATGCTCGTAAACTAGAGTATGACTTCAAATCCCCATCTCATCCATCTTCACATACTAGAAAGGCCAAAATATATTTTCATCCTTCCCTCTTTGAACAATGCTTATCATGATGACAAACAAATGGTTAAATATGTTTAGTGTTAAGTACCATATTTCACCATAATTGTCACATTTTTATGCCAATTATTCTTTTCAAAAAAGGGGGGTGCGACGATTATATTTTTGAATGTTCTGGAGGGGAGGACCAGAGCCAATGGATTCAAGTTACAAGAAAGGCGATTTCAAGTGAACACCAGAAAGAACTGGGACAGTAGGAGCTTTTTGGCAGTGGAATGGTCTCCCTTGGGAGGTGGGGGACTCCTCTTCCTTGGAGGTTTTTAAGCAGAGGTTGGGTGGCCATCTGTCATGGGTGCTTTAGCTGAGATTCCTGCAGTACAAGGGGTTGGACTAGATGGCCCTCGGGATCCCATCCAACTCTATGGTTCTGTGATTATAGACATTAACATGCTCGTGTTCAGATTTAATTTCAAAACTTGTTATTTTTAGAGATGCTTAATATCATTTGAAGAATATAATTTAAATAAAATTATTAGGGTTTTTGTTTTTTTACAAAACTGTACTTGTTTATTCACAACTGCCCTGATGCCACCCTTTTAAAATATGTGAATGACTCTTGCAGTTGGCATTTTATGAAGGTCTGACATCAGTGACCCTTTTGCTGTGGAGGGCTCATGCCCTTTGCCTGTGTTTGGAACTAGTAGCCCTTTGACTCCTCACCTGTGGAATAATTCAGGAAAGGCTGCCTTAGCCAGAGGCTTTGGTGAAACCAGCCTATGGAGTGCCAGGCCAAGTCTTCCGGCCAGGCTGTCTCCCTCGTGGGCTGGTGGGCTTGCTGGCATTATTCCTGCCCACAGCCCACCCCTTCATTCCTGCCTTCTGATCCCCTCTTCCACCACATTGCTTTCTGCAGCATGTTCTGTTCTATGCCCATAATGTTCCTGCGGCATTTATCCAAACTCCCCCACTTTCCTGGTCTGAGGGGAAATAACAAGAGTAGCTCCTGGAAGCCACCTGCCTCCTGTCCCTTTGGTTCTTCCTCCTTGGCCACCCTGCCCTTTACTGTAGCATCCATGAGCTTGCCAGCTCTGGCAATTTCAACTCCTGCAGCTTTCCCCAAGGCTTTTGTCCAGTGCTTTTTCCAAGTACTCTTCGCATCACATCACATTATGCTTGTAATCCACAGCCTGGTACGTAGGAGGGCTTTATTTTGTGGGGCAGGGCAGCCTTCAAGATGGCAACTGTTCTATGGTATGTGTTTCTGATAGTAACTAGATCAGGGGTTAGCAACCTAAGGCCCATGGGCCGGAAGCGGCCTGCAGAGGTCGTTTGACCAGCCCACAAGCCGCCCCCGAACCGAGCTGCCTGCTCGTGCGCTGCGCTAAACTGGCACAGCATGGTGCGGGGACTCGCTTCTGCAGTGCTGGAAATCACAGGTGCACACACTCACAATCCGGCCCACGGAGGGATCTCCGTGGGACTGATCCGGCCCAGGCAAGATAAACCTTGCTGACCCCTGAACCAGATTGAGGCTGAAGGTGTTGATAGGGGATGCACACTTCCCGGGTTTTTTTCTCCTTGTTGGCTAATCAAGCAACTTCTTGATGGGGCTCTGGCAGACAGAGCTTGCTGCCTGCCCCAATGAATTGGCAGCCCCCCACTTGTCCCAGGGGCCAGAGCACTGGGCATCAGGCCACCTCTTGTGCAGATGCCTGGATGTGTGGCTGTTCTGCACCAGGCAAAGGGGCACAGGGAAGCTTCCCCCGGGGGCATCCGAGCAGTAGACTTCTCAGTGTTGCTCTGACTCAGAGCGGGCTTTTGTACACTGAATGGAGCTGTGCCAAAGCAGCCACGCCTCTCTTTGGAAGAGCTGCCTTGTGGTTGAGGTTTGGCCTGCACTGTGTGGGAGTTTCTCAGTCAAATGTGTTCAATATGCGCATTTGGAGAAAAATGTCCCCCCTTTGTGTTCCTTACAGGGCTAGAGACCACAGTAGCCTGACTGCCTGGGAGCCTCAGCTCTCTGGAACCCGCTTGGTCGCCAGATGTGCAGCCAGTTGCCCATTCCACAGCAAGAGCTTGCTGGCCATTCAGAGTGGAGGGACTGGCCATGGCTCATAAGCCCAGGGTGCATCCATGGGGAAGGGCAGGGGAGTGGCCGTCTGGCCAGGTGCCTGGCCTGAGTGTTCTGGAAAAGTGGAGCAGAAGGATTGGCTTGCAGCAGGCAGAGACGGGTCTGGAGGGCTCAGAGTTAGTCTGAGATCTGGTGCTGATCAGTGGTTCCCATGAAGTGTGACATTTCCCATGTTCCAGGATGGTGTGGATCCAGTGTGGGCTTGCCAGCAGACCCTTGGGGGAAGCATTTAAACATTCCAAAATGGCTTTCATAAGCTGGTGGACCACAGGCCAGTGAAGTATGATGGGCTGAGGTTGGTGCTCTCTGCCTGCCTGCTGCCTCGGTGCTTGCAGCTGCAGCCTCCATGGCCTGAATCACAAGCAGCCTTTATGGGCAATTCTTCCTGTGCCACACAATCAGGAGATGGCCTGGGCTTCAATCCTCCTAGTTGTCCTGCTTTCTGCCAGTTCTTGTGTGTCCTGCTGACTCTACGATTCTATGGATGATCTTCTGTCATGGATGCTTTAGCTGAGATTCCTGCATTGCAGGGGTTGGACTAGATGACCCTCAGGGTCCCTTCCAACTCTACTATTCTATGATTCTATGATTTGGTGAAAAACCAAGGAATGACCCTTAATCGAGGAAACAGTCTTTATGAAGAAACATAATTATGTTTATAATGCTTATTACTTATTACTGTTTTGTGTGCAATTGGGATGCACAAAATATGTATGAACAGGCACAGGAAGGATAATAGGTAGTCCAAATTGGGGCAAGGCATTCTCATGCATGCTTAGAATGCCCTGTGACCATTATGTGGTGAATGCTTTGGGACTGATTTGAAAAAAGGAGCTCGAATATTATATGGTGGTGACCATTAGGCAGTGAAATACGTAGCACACATTTTGAATATCTGCTGCCAGAGTTTCCATTGGATCCCTCTCTTCATGCCAGTATTGTGTCATTATGCCAACTCACAGATCCTGAAATCTAGCACTAGCAGCTACCGCTGTAAATTCAGGAAAGTGTGTGCGGGTTTCTTATCATAACCAGCTATGAAGCACAGGGCCGGTCCACCCACGACAGCTGCCTTGGGCAGTGGAATGGCAACAGGAGGCATCTCTGGGGGTGTGCTGCCTAGCCATCTGAAGAATTAGACGAGCGACCACAGACTCCTTTCCTCATGACTATGAGAAAACATTTAAAGGGCTGTCCAGAACAAAGGTTCTCTATTACTGTTGCACTCAACAGGAAATGGGCTACCTAGGAGCGAAGAACTAGGGGCTGAGGTCCCTTCAGTGCCCCTCTAAAATATTTGAGGGGTCCTGGCTCCCCCAAATTTCATGGCAATTGCCATTCTAATGGTGGACATGAGCCACATTATGTGATTAATTATACGAGGTGGGGCTCACTTGCCCCCTTCCTCATATTTTATTCAAGTTGGCACCCCTGATGGATTGCAACTAGCAAGTGCTCTGTGGAAGTAGCAATTGTACTGCACTGTGGTTCGAGTCATCTGCAGGTAGAAGTTTGTTGGCTTTCGCAATTGTAATGCATTTACTATCCTGGCCCTCATTGCTGGATTAATAAGAGCTTGAACTCAGAGTTCTTTCTGAAGGCTTTGATGCCTACATCAGATTGGTACCTTCCCAAGGCACAGGTCACAAGGAGTAGCAATTCCATAAGAGGGAAAGATACCCATATTAAATACCAGATGACTCTTGGGGTACTGGAAGTAGATCACAGTCTCTTGGGAGTTCAATGTGCCTGATATAAAGCACACTTTGTCACATCTGCGTGACACATATTAAAATGATTATAGCGTTTGATTCTACTAGTGTTTGATTGTATCACATTCCAAGGCTACTTACAAATGGTGTCGCACCCCTTTTTGCTTATTTGTTTTTAATTACTGAGCATAAAAAAACAGAAAACTGCTGATGTCTTTGACGAAAGCAAAAACTCCTTAGAGAAAGAGAGTTGAACCTGACCAGGTAACCTAGAAAGAATTAAGGAGAAAGAGACAGCAAGAGAAGGATGGAGGTATGGGCACTTTTGATTGCTCTGCTGGTGGCTCTTCTGATTCTGCACTACCTGAAACAGCTCTGGTCACACAGGCATTATCCTCCAGGACTTCTCCAGCTTCCGCTCATTGGAGCCATATGGAGGTTTGGATTCAAGATTGATGAAAATACTCTCATTCAGGTACTTATTGCTTAGTAATAACTCAGTCTGATGCCAGCAATTGTTTTATCTATTTCCCCCAACAATTGTGATATTTCAGCTTCAACAATAGAATGGGTTAAAATGGTAAATGCCATAAGCCTCCGTTGTCAGAAGCTGTAAGCAACACAAATAATAGTAATAATGTAAATAGTATTATTATTAATATTGCAAAGCACAAAACCATAAAAAAGTTTAAAATGTGCATTAAAAACTACTGATCAAAAATATTTATTGTATAATGTTAAACTGAGGAAGGAGGAGAGAACACCCTCAAAGGAAGAATGGTTTGTGAAAATCTTGGAATATGCAGAGATGGCAAAAATTGATAAAAGATACAAATTTAGAATCTTTTAAAGAAGATTGGAAAACCTTAACGGTCTGTATAAAAAGTTATTTCCCATATGCAAAGACCACAGCGGGCTTTAAACTAAGAAAACAGCAGAATATATTAAGAAACATGTTAGAGAGGATCAAATTAGATAAGATGGAACTTTAAAATGCAATCGTACGTAATTTGAGTTATAAACATTGATATTGGGTGAGTGGGAAATCACTTGTTTTGTTGAATTGGAATATAGTGGTACCTCGGGTTAAGTACTTAATTCGTTCTGTTTTTAAAAAAATGATATTTATTACTTTTTCAATATTTTCAACACAACACTACAAACAAAAAAAGAAAAGAGAAAAAACAATACAAATACAATACAAAAACGCTACATGGACTAACAAAACAAAGCAAAAACAAACAAAAACAATTTAAAAACACCTCAAACATTTTCAATATCTTATATTTCATTCACTTATTTCCAACGACCTCCTCACACCTCCCTTTTTGTATTCCACTTCTATTGATTGTTTCAGCAATTCCTTTCCATCTTACTCTGTTTTCTATCCTATAATTATCTTAACACATTCTTGCCTTATTTTCCCTTTAATTTTCTATTAATCTATTTATACTTAATTCCTTATAACATTTCTACTAAAGCCATATAACTTCATTCCAACATTTTCCTAACATTCCTTAATTTTAAAATATTTCTATAAATAGTCTTTAAACTTTTTCCAATCTTCTTCCACCGACTCTTCTCCCTGGTCTCGGATCTTGCCAGTCATTTCCGCCAATTTCATATAGTCCATCAACTTCGTCTGCCATTATCCAACACTTCAGTGCTTTCAAGAAGCAGCCATTCTCTCAACCAGCAAAAAGCAGATGGTTCACAACAAAATTTAGAGGTCTGGCAGGGCAAGTCCACCTCCTTCTTTGGCATCTGTCAATATCTTAAGTTTTACTCGAGGCTTCCTGCCCTGCCAAACAACTCTAGAAACATCCCTCTGCCACCTCCTGAAACAATCCATCCCATCCAGAGCTTGCAATGTTTGAAACATAAGCAACATCCCCAGCAACACAGCAGCCCTCATCCCCATCACAGTAACTCGGCCCAACAGTAACAACTTCTGATTTATCCATATTTCCAAATCCCCCTTCTCTTCAATCAAACATCCTTCACAGTTGTCCTTAAACAGATTCACATTTTTGCTGTCATACTAACCCCCAAATACCTCTCTTTCTCAACCGATGTTAGTCCTGTCACCTCCTGAAACTCTGTCAAGCTTTCCTTTTCCAGTTCAGATAGGGCTCTGGTCCTCAAATTCATCTGTTCTTCTTTAAGTTCAATCATAACGAATGTCAGCTTATGTTCATCAGGTTGTCTTTGTATGGATGGGACTCTCCTCTCCAGTTGTATTGCTTTAGATTCAGCAGCAAGGGTTTTTCCCCTGACTTCATCTGCAGTTTGCTGTATCAGAGTAGATTCCTGTGTCAATTTCTGGGTGGTTTCTGAATTGGTATTCACCTTTTGTCCCAAGTTATTTAAACTTTCTACGATTAAGTCAATTTCACTATTTGCAGCATCCACTTTCACATTTATCACGTCTGTTTTCTTGTGAAGTTGTTCCAGCGAATCGTTTATTTTCAATAATGCAACCACTAAGGCCTCTTCTGTCGACATCCTGTCTGTTTTTTCCTTTCCATTTGCCATAACACTTAAGAGATTCAAGGTCAATTCCAAAGTCTCACAATTTTTTATCTTGCAGCTGGAAATTCCCCTAGCCCAGCTCCTGTAAAGTAACCAATTTCAAAAGCTTCCACTAGGGGAAAACAGTTTCTATTTGTATTGGTCAGTATGTCCTCTTTTAAACACAGTTTCAATAATCCAAAGTTAGTTTCAATTTTAAGTTACTTTCCTCCTTTTTTTGAAAACAACCGGAGATAGTAGAAACAATGTATTCTCTTGTTTAGCTACCTGTCAATGAACGTTCTAAACGCTGTCAATGGACGTTCCAAAAAATATCAATCCTGCTTAGCAGCCCGTTTCCAGGGTAAGAGCGGCAGTATTTTAACTCTCTTAACTCTCTCCTACAGGCATATTCAGTCCACCACTTCCCCCCCTCTTCTCCTGTCTCCAAAAAGGAGGGGGTTTAGTTCTTTACCGATGGAAATTTAGTCTTTTACAAAAGGCTTTCCAAGACTTTAGCTTGAAGCCTCCTTGCTTCACTTTATCTACAAAAGGGGGAGGCGGACTTCCTGTATTGAACCTCCCCGTTTCGATGCCAAATTAAACGTTTAAAAATCCAATTCTTCCCACTTCAGCTCTACTCACGGGTAATTACTTTAGAGTCAAATTGTCCACAGGAAAAAGTCAGTGCTCTCCGACAACAGCTATGCGGCTTCGCTCCATGGAAGAAGCAGACGATTCGAAGCACCGTGCCGCTCAGTCCACATCGCTCCGGATCCCTGAAACCGGGTTTCCCCACGAGTAGGGGAGGCGCAAAAGGTGCCCGCCGAATCCCACGTTCACAGGCTTCTCCCGCCTGTGATTTTTACGGGCCTCCGCCTTCGCCGTGGCGGTACAGACCCAAATTCCCACGGGGCAAATTCCTCCCGATCAGAGGAATTCTGCCATTGCCGGAGGCACCAACCCGGAAGTCCTGACCGCACACTTCTAAACCACCCCAAGTACTTAATTCGTTCTGGAGGTCCGGTTTTTTTTTTAATAATAATTTTTATTAAATTTCCAGTTAAACCAATAACCAATCATATCACATTAATTCCAAATTATACCAATACATAATAAACTCCAAATATTTAGCGGAATTTAATTTTTTTGTTGGGGGTACCTATGCTTTGAGTTCAGAAAGGGTCCAATCATCTCATATTTCTGCTGCTTTGATGTTCACAAGTCCCATCTTTCCATCTCTTTGTTGTTATCCTTTACAAATCCCGTCTTCCAATCTTCTTGTTATCATTTTTCTTCTTAATAACCTCTGAGTTATCTCCACAAGTGAGTTGAAGCAAACATTATCATAGTCCTGTGTGGATTTTCATGCTGATCCAAAAGTCTGATTCAAACGGCAGGCGCCATTTCAGCAGTTCCCATAAAATACAGTCTAAGCGTCTGCTCATTAACTTTCCCAGACCAGTTGCTCCATAAATCAGCCTTTCCAGGGGAGTTCTTGCCAAATCAAACGTAGAATTCAGATATGATAACAGAACACTGGCTCCCTCCCCCTTTGACTGTAAATCTTGCAACAAAGTATGTCTCATAGTGGCGGTTCCCATTTAGAACTGCGTCATCCAAAAGCCTTTCGTTTCCTTTCCAGATCTTCCACAAAACAGAGCCTTTAGTTGATAATTTTATTTCCATACAGTTTATTTTCCCATCTCACTTGCTATCAGTCATGTGGCGGTTCTTCTTGGGGAGGGGTTGTTAGGTAAATCATATTGAAAAAGGGAAAAGTTTTCCACCCCTTTCCGATCCGTTTCAACATACCGACATAGTTGTGATTCTTTGATGTACTCTTCTGTTCAGTCCAACCCGTCACTCAGCTTCTCAGTGGTCGATTTAATTAGCAATCAGTACACCCTTTCCTTTGCTCAAAACATATGCATTTACTCTTCTCCAATTATTTATCTTGAGCAATGCAACTAGGATCACAATCGGAAGTAGCGTCCAGGAGATCCAAAAATTCACTCTAGGGCTTTCCGTCCAGTGCCCCCACCCCCTCCTTCTTTCGAACTCGGGGGTGATTTATTGGCAACTGCGGACGAGGCAGCATTTTCCCATCCCCTGGGAAAACTCGGGAGGCTAATTTACTCCCAACATTAGGCTCTTAACCTGTCCGTTCTTACCCTGAAACTGTTCTTAACCTGAAGCACCACTTTAGCTAATGGGGCCTCCTACTGCTGCCGCGGCACCAGAGCACGATTTCTGTTCTCATCCTGAAGCAAAGTTCTTAACCCGAGGTACTATTTCTAGGTTAGCAGAGTCTGTAACCTGAAGCGTATGTAACCTGAAGTGTGTGTAACCCGAGGTACCACTGTATAATTGTTGAGTAACAAATGTAACTTTCTATATGGAAAATTTCTATATTCCAGTTGTTTAGTTAATTGGAACATTATTGTTATTATTGTTGTTATTATTATTAACCACCCAATAATACGCCCCCACAGAAAAAAATAAGATTTTTAAAGGGCATAGGATGCCAATGAAATCAACCAAAGGCCTAGTTAAAAAGGAAGGTTTTGCCAGGTGAACTTCCCTGGTGAGAGCATTCCACAGATGGGGAGTCACTGCAGAGCAGGCCCAATCTTGTGTTGCCACCCTCTAGACCTCTTATGGAGGAGGAACACAAGGAAGGGCCTCAGAAGATGATTTCAGGGTCTGGTAAGATCATATTGAAAGAGGCGGTCCTTGAAGTATTGCAGTCCTGAGCCATTTAAGGCTTTCTAGGTCAAAACCAGCACTTTGAATTGGGGCCAGAAACTAATTGGTAGCTGGTGCAGCCGGACCAGGAGCGATGTAATCTGCTCTTGTTCCGGTGAGCAACCTGGCCACTGAATTCTGCACTAGCTGAAGTTTCCGAACTGTCTTCAGAGGCAGCCCTATGTATAACACATTGCAAGTAATCTTACCTTGTAGTTATCAAGGTTAACAAATGTAACTTTGTTGTTGTTTAGTCGTTTAGTCGTGTCCGACTCTTCGTGACACCATGGACCAGAGCACGCCAGGCACCTCTGTCCTCCACTACCTCCCGCAGTTTGGTCAAACTCATGCTGGTAACCTCGAAAACACTATCCAACCATCTCGTCCTCTGTCGCCCCCTTCTCCTTGTGCCCTCCATCTTTCCCAGCATCAGTGTCTTCTCCAGGGAGTCTTCTCTTCTCATGAGGTGGCCAAAGTACTGGAGCCTCAGCTTCACGATCTGTCCTTCCAGTGAGCACTCAGGGCTGATTTCCTTAAGAATGGGTGCGTTTGATCTTCTTGCAGTCCATGGGACTCTCAAGAGTCTTCTCCAGCACCATAATTTAAAAGCATCAATTCTTCGGCGATCAGCCTTCTTTATGGTCCAGCTCTCACTTCCATACATCACTACTGGGAAAACCATGGCTTTAACTATACGGACCTTTGTTGGCAAGGTGACGTCTCTTTATATATGTAACTTTATATATGAAAAAAGATTAAAATATTATTACAGAAAAAAGACAGGCCACAGCATACATTCACAGCAGCCTCTCAACAGGCACTAACCTCCATGCGCTATTCAATCTTTTTCACTCAAACCAGAAGCACTTATAAAAAACAAATTATAAACTAAAATACCAAAATCTTCTTAAAGGATCTCTGCGGTAAACTAGGGTTGCCATTTTTTAGGAAATTGTTGAGCTTTCTCCATTGGGTTGCCATACATCTGGATGTTCCCAGATATTTTGCCGATTCCTGTCAGGACAGCCAGGGCTGTGAAATCAGCTTCACAGTCATTTAGAAAGCTGTGAAACTAATGGCACTTGGAAAGGAAGTCTTGCTACCACTTACAAATTGAAAATACAACATTTTATGTTGCCTTGTGTTTCCCCCTGATTTCACATAGCTACCCATGCTGCCATTATCCTACTTTGTATGGTTTTGTGCTTTTCAGTATTAATCGGAATCTTGCCCCTTTATACTAGTTTTAATGTGTGTCGTTCATAGCTGCTGGTTGAAGGGCACTCATCTCCAAAACACATTGTGTAACACAAGAAGCTGAATTAATAAAACAGCTTATTACAGTATGTTCTTCATCTTGTCTTCCTTTCATTTTATTGCATTTTGCGACATGGCCTAGAACAGGTATGTCCAACTTTCAAGAGACTGAGATCTACTCCCACTATAAAAAAACTGGCGGTGATCTACCAAATTTGTTGAGCTTTTTTAGGGAGCCAAAGTTCTTGAGCTTTCAGGGGGGTTCAGGGGCCCCACAAGATCTACCACAGACACAGCACGATCTACTAATAGATCCTGATCTACCTGTTGGACATCCCTGGCCTAGAATGCTGTGTACTTCTCCCCTTCCAACAGATGGAAGGGCAACAAGTTCAACTGGCAATGAAGCAGGAGCACATCAGCCTTTCTCAGCAGCAGCTCATGTGTAACTAGAGAAGACAAGAGACAAACAGAACAGGCACCTTTCCATTGCCTCCTCCGCAAGCATTTACTCTTTGTCAGATCATAGTTTATTTTGTTTGTTTGTTTGTTTGTTTGTTTCTTAAATACAATTCTGAGCTTTTTCAGCGAAAACTCTTCAAAAAATACAAAATTACTCAGCCATCAGATATGAACATATTAACTTTTAAAACATTGGAATTGGTAATATTCTCTAGCCCAGACATGTATCATCTTAACTCCTTGCCATATATTTGCATGGTGTTGATGCTCCTGCTGTAACCCACCGTGGGTCTGAAACCTGACCCATGGCTCTAACCCAGCCTATGCCAACCTGGTAGCCTCCAGATGTTTTGGACTGCAATGCCCATCTGCCCCAACCACCATGGACAATAGTCAGGAATGGGGGGAGTTCTACTTCAAAAGCATCTGGTGGGCTACAGGTTCCACATCCCTGCACACACAAAGTTTGTGGCAAGATCATTTTCTGGCAGTGACTTGTGCATCTTCTTGTCTGCCGCAGGAGGGCTGGTTACTATGAAGTGTCTCTGCTGCTCTGATCCTAGGCAGAGGCAACATGGCTCGGAGGGAGTAAAACAAATGGGTTGGAATTATGGGAGGGAGGGAGAGAGGAAGGAAGGAAGGAAGGGGAGGAGGAGGAGGGGAAAAGATGATAGCAAGAGAACTGCACATAGTGAGAAACTGCAGAGGTGAGGGAGGATGACGTTCTCGTATTAAGTTGAAATATCCAACTGAGTTTTTTGAACACATCATTCCTCTCTTCTCTTTTGAACCAAATGGTAGCTGGGAAAGCAACATGGAAATATTTACACCATATGGTTTGGACATCTACCCATTGTAGTACTGTCTGGATTCCAAGCAGTGAAAGATGCGCTCATTGACCACTCTGAAGAATTAGACGAGCGACCAGATACCCCTTTCCTTAGGACGCTGATAAAAGGGAAGGGTAAGTAGTGAAGAATAAGAATTTCTACTGGTATTTTCCAAAGATGAAACATTTAAAGGGCTGTCCTGAAAAACAGAATAACGGTTCTCTATTACTGCTGCACACAACGGGAAATGCATTACCTAGGAGCCAACACCTAGGGGCTGAGGTCATTCAGAGTGGCTAGTCCTCATGCTATCAAATGACACGTTCATTTGGGTGCATGAAAACATGGCTTCAGCACATGTGAAGATTTGATTGATTATGACATCTCTAAGAAACACAATACACTGATTCTCTCAACAAGCTCTTCCAACATGTTTTGGGCATGGACTCATGTGGCAAATATCACATGTGAACTTTGCAATCACATAGTTACTATCATCATTATAAATTATGAATTGCATTTTGCATGTATGGCTCAAGGCAACTTACAGAGAAATAAAAACAGTTTAAACTATGAATAATCATAGTTTAGAAGTCCCGGGCCCTAGGTAAGTCAGATTATCCTCCACCAGGGCCACAATGTGAGTTACTTTGGGGCTGGCCTGCCCAATAATTCCTATCACTAACTCCACAGTTTATTACTGGTGCTAAGGGCTCCTCCAGAAAACGTTTTTTAATTGGACATTCATAATGATTTGTGCTCATAATACTTTCAAGGTGGTTGTATCCAACTTCATTGTCAATACTATTTATGCCTGGAAAGATTTTGAGGTGATCATACAGTTTCATTTCCATTCTGTCACATCCTTTAACTATCTGCTGAAAACTACATATGCACAAACTTATTTTTGTCCCACTTTTGTTGCAATATGGATAGTTTCCCCAGACAGAAATAATGCAGTAGTGTTCAGGCAGCGTTGCAGAAGAATTAACAAAGCAGAATGTATCCACCATTGATGCATTAAGGTGCCCCTGCCCGTACGGGCCAGTCTTGCCAGACTCTAGGGGTGTGCGCTCATCTCACTCTATAGGCCGGGAGCCAGCGCTGTCCGCAGACACTTCTGGGTCACGTGGCCAGCGTGACAAGCTGCATCTGGCGAGCCAGCACAGCACACGGAATGCCGTTTACCTTCCCGCTGGTAAGCGGTCCCTATTTATCTACTTGCACCCGGGGGTGCTTTCGAACTGCTAGGTTGGCAGGCGCTGGGACTGAACGATGGGAGCGCACCCCGCTGCAGGGATTCGAACTGCCGACCATGCGATTGGCAAGCCCTAGGCGCTGAGGTTTTACCCACAGCGCCACCCGCGTCCCATTGATGCATTACATCTTGTCAAAAATATGGTGCAGAATTCACCCTCAGTAAAAATCCCAAACCTGTCTAGTTGGACCAGTAGAAGTAGTAACTGGTTGACACCACACATTAAATCCTTAAAAACAGTGCCAGAAAATTGGCTGAATTGGGTTTGTTTGGTTTTCCATACTTTTTATTGAAACTTTTCAGAAACACTAAGTGTCAGCACAAACCTGGCCCCGCCCAGACTTGGCTTTGGCATGGGACCAAAAAGGTCTGCGTGCACAAGCTCAAAAGGTTTTGTGGCTACCCTCTCCAGCCTGGGATAGCTGTATCCCTTGGCTTTGGCTTTTCTGCAAGCCCTGCAATTTAGGGGTTTACCACATTCTCTTATTTTGCATCCTTTAGTGCACTCCGGTAGCATCTGGATATCCTCACAAGAACCATGTGACATTTTCTTGTGCCACGCACAAGCACATGAAACATGAGTGTGAACATTTGCAGACTGTGCCTGTGCTTTCTCAGCACTCCCTTCACCCTCCAGAGGTGTTTTGTTTCAAGAACAAAAAGGCCGTTGTGCCCTTTTGGAACACTGATCAGGTCTTTCCCCCCTCTGGAAATTGTGCAGACATTCTTCTCAAAACAAACCTTATACCCCTCCTGTAAGAGACAAGGTACAGATAAAAGACAATGTTTTATCCCCGGCGCCACGTAGACTTGCAGCTGCGCCTGCAAAACAGAAACATAAACATTTCCAACACTTAACAATGGCTTTTGCTCATTTGCAAAACAAACAGTTTTCCCAATTGAAACAGGTTTGCAGTTCCCCATCTTGACACCAGGTGTCTCAGTTATCAGATGTCTGTTGACAGTACTGTCCACAATCCAGTTCATCATTTTGTCCTCACTGCAGCTGTCCTCCAAAGCTGCCATAGCAACAAACGTCCCGCTGCCCCCGTCCTTGGGGCCTCTGCAGGTGTCCTTTACAACCGCCATAGATGCAGTTAGCTGATAAGCGCAGTCTTCCCCCTCTGGGCCACGTCCTCTCTGCGTCTTCCCACGCCTGCCTCCCCTGCTGGACTGGTTGCCATGGAAACCCGGCTGATTCCCATGGGAAACGGCCTTGGAGACATCCTGCCCTGTCTCCCTTGCTCTCTGGGGGCAGTAGCGACGCAAATGGTCTGGCGAATTGCAAATGTAGCAGCGACGAGTGGAAAAAGCCTGAACGGAGCATTCCGCTGGCCTGGCCCCTCTGCAACCTGAGGAGCCTCCCGAGCCAGCTTTGCCCTCTCTGATACGCCGTTCTTCTTCATCCCCTAGACGGCCTGTCACATAAGCCAGCGTCAGCTGTTGCGGATCCATAGACTCCAGAGTTAGATACAGATTGTCATAACTCTTGTCCAAAGAGCTGAGCAAGATATAAACTTTCAGTTCCTCAAAAAAGTTAACTTGTAACAACCTCAGCTGGTTGAACACAGAAAGCATCTCAGTTACATGCTTCCTGATGCTGTCCCCAGGACGCAGCTTCATCTCAAACAAGCGTCTGGTGGTGTGTATCTTTGCCCCAGCTGTTGTTCTGTGGTGCACTCTTTCCAGTGCACGGTAGGCTTCATAAGCAGTCTCAAGCCCCTCTACCAAAGGCAGCTGAGAACCCTCCAAACTGAGCACAATAGCTCCCAGGGCCTTTTGATTCTTTCTCTGCGACGCGTCTGCGTTTGCAATGTCTGCTGCCGCAGCACCTGCCGCTGGTGGGGGTAGTGGAAGCTGTTGGACTGCTTCCCACAAACCCTTGGCTACCAGCCAGGCCTTCAGCTTCCTACTCCACTCCTCCCAGTTTTTTCTGTCCAATTTTTCAAATGGGACTGCAAATGATTCATGGCTGTCTGCCATCTTCTCCCCCGGGGCCCAGCTTACTCACGTATACAAACAGTAGCTCTCCAGCTCCCAGACCAGCAGAACAGCTCCGCCCAGCTGAGTTCGTCTGCCTCTCTCAACTTCAGGCAGGACTCAAAGCTGGCATCAGCGACGTCTTCAGCTTGCCTTCAAACGGTAGGCACAGCTCCAAACTATCTGCAGCTTTTCCTGCAGCTGGCTCCCACACACACCGGCACGTCGTTACAACAGCTTCAAAGCGTTTTCTGACCAACCATGACCTGTTGGGATATTTACGTAGCCGAATATTTGGAGCCCACACGCTTCCCTCAGCTCTCCGGTCAGCTACTGTAGCAGAGTGCACACAGCGTGAAACTGTTGCTGTGCGTGTGTGTAATAAATCAGGCTGCACACACGGTGTCTTCCTTATCTTCTAAAAGTCTTTATTCGTGTAGAAAAACAGCTCTTAAATCTTTCCTGGCGACAGAGCGCTCATTTTGCTTCCTCTCTCGGAAGAAACTGAAACAGAACAGACACACAGAGAAAACACTGCCCTCTGTGTACGCCCCAGAATGTGAGACGTCACACAGAACCTCTTAACCCTGTAGGTTCTGATTCTCTCCACACCTATTGAAGTGACCTTTGTACACGACTGGGAAAGCTTGTTGGGGGAAAAATGTCTTCCTTTTTTTTGGGAAAGTGCAGAGTCATATTCTGAATGCAGTTCCAAAGAACAGGGACATTCACTCTGAAAGACACAATGTGAATTACTGTGGGGCTGGCCTGCCCAATAATTCCTTTCACTAACTCCACAGTTTATTACTGGTGCTAAGGGCTCCTCCAGAAAACGTTTTTTAATTGCACATTCATAATGATTTGTGCTCATAATACTTTCAAGGTGGTTATATCCAACTCCATTGTCAATACTATTTATGCCTGCAAAGATTTTGAGGTGATCATACAGTTTCATTTCCATTCTGTCACATCCTTTAGCTTTCTGCTGAAAACTACAAATGCACAAACTTATTTTTGCCCCACTTTCGTTGCAATATAGTTTCCCCAGACAGAAATAATGCAGTAGTGTTCAGGCAGTGTTGCAGAAGAATTAACAAAGCAGAATATATCCACCATTGATGCATTACGTCTTGTCAAAAATATGGTGCAGAATTCACCCTCAGTAAAAGAACCCAAACCTGTCTAGCTGGACCAGTAGAAGTAGTAACTGGTTGACACCACACATTATATCCTTAAAAACAGTTTCGAAAAATTGGCTGAATTGGGTTTGTTTGGTTTTCCATACTTTTTATTGAAACTTTTCAGAAACACTAACTAAGCAAACAAACAAAAAAAGTAAAAGAGAGAAACGCCAAGCCTTGTCTCAAAGGTAGATCTTAACTCTTGTCTCACACAGAAGGGAGTGGAGCCTCTCAGCTCTCACCTGGGTGCTTCCCTTTCTTCCCGCAGTCTCCCACCTTGGGAGATCTTTCCTTCTCTGCCTCTCACACAGGGTCTTTCACCAGCCGGCTATCACCTTCAAGTGTGTATCCAATAGTCCTCCTCCATTCCAGTATGGTGACTTTATCTCCCCAAAAATTCCAACCATTTCTCCATGTGTTTTTTTAAAAAAACAAATCCTTCATTTCTATTTAAAGAGGAATCTCTGCACTGTAGTCATATACTGTTAGAGGGGGATTTTTCACTGGTGGCAGATGACAGAAGACTGTGGCACCATAAGACCGGCATAAAACCAAGTCAAATAAAGGTTTTATTTCAAAACAACAAACAGCACAGCTTCTGGGTGTTTTTCCTGCAGGCAGAGTTCAAACTGAAGCTTTTCTCCTTTTGTAGTAATGGCCAGCTGCAACCAATTAGCCCAGAGCTCACAAAAACCTGTTCTTAAAGGTACAAACATGTTTCTGTGCAGAATGTCTCCCAACATATATTAAACATATTAATTTTATTAAAAAATAATCCATAGGTAATTACTTGTTGTATATTCATTATTTTACACCCAGTTTTATAGCATACTGAGGTCTTATTAACAACTCACTCTCCACCTTAACAGTCTGCCTTGAAAACCTGCATCTGTCTCCTTAATAGAGGAGCATATTCATTCCCACAATCAGAGAGGTAAATTTCACTTTGCAGTTGGCATTTACACCAAAGGAGCGAAGAGTTAAAAGTAATATAAAATGAGAATTCTTAACCATCGGAACAACCTTATCAGTTTAGAATATTTATTAGTTGCAAATAATAAAAACATGCTTTTTGTTTTGTTTTCTGCCTGTTAATAATTGCCTCTTCTTGTGCCAGCAGATAGCTTGCTGTCCAAGTGAAAGTTCAATTGGTAGATTTATATCTTGGCTATCATTAATCACCACATAATCATCTCTGTCGGTGGGGTGTCGGCAGTAGACATTTAGTCAGCCATCTTTCTTCATGGAAGTCCCTTAATTGAATTGGGTTTGTGATTTGAATTTACTGTTAGTATTTAACATTATGAGAAAACTCAGGTGATACCTGCAAGTTCACTTTTTGTTGCAGAAATCACCACTGTTTACATAGATAAACCCAACTCCCTTCTTAGCTTTCCTAGGAATAATTGGTGAATCAAAGCAACTATTTTGCTGATAAATGCTTGCTTACAAAAAGCTAAATGTTGACACTGTACAGCAGGGCTTTCAGTAGACTCATGATATGCTCTGGTGTGGTCTGTTGCTCTGGCTGAGAAACTGACCCACCAGGTCAGGGTGGCCAGAAGCAAGTTAAGTCCTTTATCCTTCTACAACACCTGCCATCCATTTGTCTCCCAAATGAGAAGTGAAACTTGATTGTGACAGCCTTCCATGGAAAGATCTAAACTTGTCGACATCACACTGTATCAGATACCAGTTTTCTCTTCAAAAATCAAAACGGTAGAGCTGTCGAGAAATCTCACTTTTTGCTGATACTGTAAAGTGAGCATGCCTGTGACGTCATTCTGAGCGTCTGCGCATGTGCGAGTGGCAAAACCCGGAAGTAACCTGTTCTGTTACTTCCGGGTCGCCGTGAGAGGCAACCTGAAAATATTTAACCCGAAGCGACTTTAACCCGAGGTATGATTGTAATTATTTCTCACTGATTTTCCATAGGCATTGCATTATCAAATGGTCACACCTGGAGGCAACAGAGACGCTTTGTTGTAGTCACTCTGCAGAAGCTGTGGCGGGAAAAGAAAGGCATGGAGCAGCAAGTAGCAGAGGAGGCCCATCACCTTGTGGAGGCTTTTGCACGTTCAAAGGGTATGTGATGCTCAGTGATGGTGCTGAGCTGGCATATGGAGATATATTTGTGTCCTACCTCTGTCCATTTTAGAAAGGAATGTGATATGCTTCTCTTGGTTCCTAATGGAGATCCCAGCAGTTTCTCATGGCCACCATGAAACCCCACTCTCAGTATGAACTGGACCAGCTGAGCTAACATTAGTATAACTTTATTTTGCAGGACAGCCACTTGACCCCTCCATGCCCATCGCTACTTCAGTCTCCAACGTGATAAGTTCTGTGGCTTTGGGGCACCGGTTTGCTCTTGAAGATGAACAGTTCCAGAAGCTGATAGAAGCCATAGAATTTATCCTACAATTTATATGTAGCTTTGGTTATGCTGTGAGTAGTCATTTCCATTCCTGCCAAAGGGCTTTAATAGCACAAATCAATATTCTGATAGAGGGTTGGAGAAGTGAGATCAGGTTTAAATTGATCTGAGATAAGGTCCACTTACTATCTCACAGCCTGATCAATTGCTCATGATTATCATTGAGATAAAAAACACACCAAACCCCCCCATAGAACAGCAACAAAAGAAGACTTTGTCCACCACAGGAGACATTTTAGAGGGAAGATGGGACAAAAATGGAACAATGACCTTCAGAACAGGTCATCTAGGGGAACAGAGGTGAACAAAATAATCTTCTCAAGAAGGGAATTACATCGTTTTGTTGCCATCATGGAAAACTAAATGTGTCTACTCTATACCCACCTAGCAGTGGCAATCATGATGGCGTCCATGGTGAGGCCCCTGCAGCCACCACTTGGCTGGATTTTTTTTTAATGAAAGAGAGACCAGCAACTCAAGCACTATAGCTATTGCTGAGGAAAGCAGCCCCCTTCTGGATGATCAACTAAACCCTTTCTTCAAATTTAAGTTCAGTTCTCTACATTTCTACCTCCATTCCTAATCTGTAAAAAAAAAAAAAAGGACTCATGCAACTTACTTGAATATCCCCCCACACCCTATTTCCACCCACCCCCACCTACCACAAACGGGCACTAACTTGTTCCAGGAGAGGTCCTGAGATTGTGCCCAGTTTTGGAATTATGCCAGGGAGCTGGGAAAATATTTTGAGCCATAGTTTTCTTTCACATTTTCAGCTAGGGATAATTCACAGAATCCAATCATTGTGGGATTCCAGAGAAGCTATAGACACCTTCCTTCTTCTTAGTGAGACTCAAACTAATATGCTAGCCCTGAAGAATAATGCAGATCATGTTTTATAAGTGCAATTCCAAAGCACAAATGGTTTGAACAAGCTTCCTCATGGTAATGGCAGCATTTCTGCGATCTTTCCTTTAGCTTTATGAAATGCTCCCATGGCTCATGAAACATCTCCCAGGGCCCCACAAGAAGGCTTTCTCCTGCTCAGAGATGATGATTTCACTTGCAAAGGAGGAGATAAAGAAGCATAAGGAGAATCAATCTCTGCATGATCCACGGGATCTCATTGATTTCTATCTACTTCAGATGGAGAAAGTAAGTATCTGCTTGAAACCGAATGCTGCTCATCCAAGGAATCATTATATTCCATGTTATGAGTGAATACTAGAGAGAGGAGCTGAGGGAAGTCTTTCTTTTTGGGGAGGGGAAAATAGGGGGGGGGAGAGGATGATATGTTTTTGATTAATTGTTATGCTGAAATCTTTAATAAAAAATACTTAAAAAAAATAAATATAAGTGAATACTAATCTCTTGCCTCTTGTGGCAACACAAGAGACGACTCTACACATGGACATCACCAGATGGGGAGCATCGAAATCAGATTGATTATATTCTCTGCAGCCAAAGATGGAGAAGCTCTATACAGTCAGCAAAAACAAGACCTGGAGCTGACTGTGGCTCAGATCATCAGCTTCTTATAGCAAAATTCAAGCTTAAACTGAAGAAAGTAGGAAAAACCACTGGGCCGGTAAGATACAATCTAAGTCAAATCCCTTATGAATACACAGTGGAAGTGAGGAACAGGTTTAAGGATTTAGATTTGGTGGACAGAGTGCCTGAAGAACTATGGATGGAGGCTCGTAACATTATACAAGAGGCAGCAACTAAAACCATGCCAATGAAAAGGAAATGCAAGAAAGCAAAGTGGCTGTCCAACGAGGCCTTACAAATAGCGGGGGAGAGAAGGCAAGCAAAATGCGAGGGAGATAGTGAAAGATACAGGAAATTGAATGCAGATTTCCAAAAAATAGCAAGGAGAGACAAGAAGGCCTTCTTAAACGAGCAATGCAAAGAAATAGAGGAAAACAATAGAATGGGAAAAACCAGAGATCTGTTCAAGAAAATTGGAGATATGAAAGGAACATTTTGTACAAAGATTTCCATAATAAAAGACAAAAGTGGAAAGGACCTAACAGAAGCAGAAGACATCAAGAAGAGGTGGCAAGAATACACAGAGGAACTATACCAGAAAGAAATTGATGTCTTGTATACCCCAGGTAGTGTGGTTGCTGACCTTGAGCCAGACATCCTGGAAAGTGAAGTCAAATGGGCCTTAGAAAGCATCACTAATAACAAGGCCAGTGGAAGTGATGATATTCCAGCTGAATTATTTAAAATTTTAAAAGATGATGCTGTTAAGGTGCTACACTCAATATGCCAGCAAATTTGGAAAACTCAGCAGTGGCCAGAGGATTGGAGAAGATCAGTCTACATCCCAATCCCAAAGAAGGGAAGTGCCAAAGAATGCTCCAACTACCGCACAATTGCACTCATTTCACACGCTAGCAAGGTAATGCTTAAAATTCTACAAGGCAGGCTTAAGCAGTATGTGGACCGAGAACTCCCAGAAGTGCAAGCTGGATTTAGAAGAGGCAGAGGAACCAGAGACCAAATTGCAAACATGCGCTGGATTATGGAGAAAGCTAGAGAGTTCCAGAAAGACATCTACTTCTGCTTCATTGACTATGCAAAAGCCTTTGACTGTGTCGACCACAGCAAACTATGGCAAGTTCTTAAAGAAATGGGAGTGCCTGATCACCTCATCTGTCTCCTGAGAAATCTCTATGTGGGACAAGAAGCTACAGTTAGAACTGGATATGGAACAACTGATTGGTTCAAAATTGGGAAAGGAGTACGACAAGGCTGTATATTGTCCCCCTGCTTATTTAACTTATATGCAGAATTCATCATGCGAAAGGCTGGGCTGGATGAATCCCAAACCGGAATTAAGATTGCCGGAAGAAATATCAACAACCTCAGATATGCAGATGACACAACCTTGATGGCAGAAAGTGAGGAGGAATTAAAGAACCTTTTAATGAGGGTGAAAGAGGAGAGCGCAAAATATGGTCTGAAGCTCAACATCAAAAAAACGAAGATCATGGCCACTGGTCCCATCACCTCCTGGGAAATAGAAGGGGAAGAAATGGAGGCAGTGAGAGATTTTATTTTCTTGGGCTCCATGATCAGATGGTGACAGCAGTCACGAAATTAAAAGACGCCTGCTCCTTGGGAGAAAGGCGATGGCAAATCTAGACAACATCTTAAAAAGTAGAGACATCACCTTACCAACAAAGGTCCGTATAGTTAAAGCCATGGTTTTCCCAGTAGTGATGTATGGAAGTGAGAGCTGGACCATAAAGAAGGCTGATCGCCGAAGAATTGATGCTTTTGAATTATGGTGCTGGAGGAGACTCTTGAGAGTCCCATGGACTGCAAGAAGATAAAACGCATCCATTCTTAAGGAAATCAGACCTGAGTGCTCACTGGAAGGACAGATCGTGAAGTTGAGGCTCCAATACTTTGGCCACCTCATGAGAAGAGAAGACTCCCTGGAAAAGACCCTGATGTTGGGAAAGATGGAGGGCACTAGGAGAAGGGGACGACAGAGGAGGAGATGGTTGGACAGGGTTCTTGAAGCTACCAGCATGAGTTTGACCAAACTGCGGGAGGCAGTGGAAGACAGGAGTGCCTGGCGTGCCCTGGTCCATGGGGTCACGAAGAGTCGGACACGACTAAACGACTAAACAACAACAACAACAAATCTCTTGCCAGGACACCAATATCTCTCTCTGCCCCTCCCCCCCAATTCTCTCATAGTAATTTTAATTGCTAAAGTGAGTTGACATCCTTCCATAGGCATCTACTAAAATAGCTAGGAAAGGATAGGGATTTTCATGTACAAATGTGAATGCGAATGAGTATCTGCTTCAAAACTGTAGGCAGCTCATTCAAGGAATCATTATATTCCCTGTTATAAAGGTAAAGGTAAAGGTACCCCTGCCCGTACGGGCCAGTCTTGACAGACTCTAGGTTTGTGCGCCCATCTCACTCAAGAGGCCGGGGGCCAGCCCTGTCCGGAGACACTTCCGGGTCACGTGGCCAGTGTGACATCGCTGCTCTGGCGAGCCAGAGCCGCACACGGAAACACCGTTTACCTTCCCGCTAGTAAGCGGTCCCTATTTATCTGCTTGCACCCGGAGGTGCTTTCGAACTGCTAGGTTGGCAGGTGCTGGGACCGAGCAACGGGAGCGCACCCCGCCGCGGGGATTCGAACCGCCGACCTTTCGATCGGCAAGCCCTAGGTGCTGAGGCTTTTACCCACAGCGCCACCCGCGTCCCAGGTATTCCCTGTTATATGTGAATACTAATCCCTTGCTAATCCCTGCGGGACCTGACATCTTTCTGCAGGGCCTGCAAGACAGAGCTGTTTCACTAGGCTTTTGGTCAGGGCGCAGCCTGACTCCCTCCTCTGGCAATCTGCACAGAATTTTGCTTAACGGTTGCCATCAATTTGATTTTAATTAATTTTATAATGGAATGTTTTTAGAATGTGGGATTATTTGATTGTTGTTAGCCGCCCTGAGCCCGGCTTCGGCTGGGGAGGGCGGGATATAAATAAAAATTTATTATTATTATTATTGCCTGGAAACCAGTACAGTGGTACCTTGGTTCTCAAACTTAATCCATTCCAGAAGTCTGTTCCAAAATCAAAGTGTTCCAAAACTGAGGCATGCTTTCCCATAGAAAGTAATGGAAAACGAATTAATCCATTCCAGACTTTTATAAACAACCCCTAAAACAGCAATTTAACTTGAATTTTTCTATCTAACGAGGCCATTGATCCATAAAATGAAAGCAGTAATCACTGTACCGAACTATAAAATAAATAAAGCAGTATTGTGGATGATAAAAATTAAAATTAAAATTATTTCTTACCTGCACTGATGATAGTCATTGTTTGGATGGTGGGTTTTTATCCATTTCCGTAGTCACACAATCAATCAATCAATCAATCAATCAATCATAAAATGAAGAACAAGCTACAGTCACAGAAATGAAAAAGCCACACAAACAAAAACGTTAAAAAAATAGCAAAAACAAAAGCACCAAATATAAGCTCCAAATATCACCTCAGGACACGTCAATCGGAAATGGAAGGCTTTGATTACAATAGGGGGGGGGGGACAAATTAGCAGCACAACAGTGAAAATGGAAGCTCAGGAGCACATTCAGCTTCCAAAGCAAAGTTTGCAAACCGAAACATTGGCTTCCAGGTTTGCAGCATTCAAGTTCCAAGTTGTTTGGGAGCTAAGTTGTTTGAAAACCGAGGTACCACTGTGTCTTTTTTTCTGAATCTCAGTTGAAAATCGCATTGAGTTTCCTCCAAATATTTCTCATAGTCAATTTAGTTGCTCAAGTGGGTTGACATCCATCCATAAGCAAATATAGAAATGTCTAGGAAATGTGAGTGTAAAGGAGTGGAAACTTAAGTGTATTATGGGGTCTTGCTTTGGAGCATTTTTTGGATTGATGTTTATCTGACATTCAAATGTGGACTGAGAAAACAGAAAATCCAAAACAAAATATTCTTAAGTTAACTATGACTTCAAATCCCTGTCTCATCCATCTTCATATACTAGAAAGGACAAAATATATTTTCATCTTTCCCTCTTTGAACAATGCTTATTATGGTGACAAAATAATGTTTAAATATGTTTAGTGGGAAGTGTCATATTTCACCACATAATTGTCACATTTTTATGCCAATTATTCTTTTCAAAAAAGGGAGTTGCGACAATTATGTGGTGAAAAACTAAGGCATGACCCTAATGCAAGGAAACAGTTTTTATTAACAAACATACTTATGGTAACATTGCTTAATACTTGTTACTAACTGTTTTTGGTGTTATTAGGATGCACAGAATACTTGTGAACAGGTAAAGGTAGTCCAAATCAGGCCTCAATTCTGTCACCTTTTAAAAAGAGATTGATAATTTTGGCATCCCTAAAGTCTGCTGGGATTTCTTCTCTCTCCCAGATTTTTTTGATCAGCTTGTGAAGTTGTTGTGTAAATTCAATTCCACCCACTTTGAAGACTTCAGCAGGTACATTTCAGGGAGAAATGTAAAGTATTGCACTTGGCAAAAAAAATGAGAGGCACAAATACAAGATGGGGGACACCTGGCTTGAGAGCAGTACATGTGAAAAGGATCTAGTAGTCTTGTTTGACCACAAACTTGACATGAGCCAACAGTGTGACGCGGCAGCTAAAAAAGCCAATGCAATTCTGGGCTGCATCAATAGGAGTATAGCATCTAGATCAAGGGAAGTAATAGTGCCATTGTATTCTGCTCTGGTCAGACCTCACCTGGAGTACTGTGTCCAGTTCTGGGCACCACAGTTCAAGAAGGACACTGACAAACTGGAACGTGTCCAGAGGAGGGCAACCAAAATGGTCAAAGGCCTGGAAAGGATGCCTTATGAGGAACGGCTAAGGGAGCTGGGCATGTTTAGCCTGGAGAAGAGGAGGTTAAGGGGTGATATGATAGCCATGTTCAAATATATAAAAGGATGTCACATAGAGGAGGGAGAAAGGTTGTTTTCTGCTGCTCCAGAGAAGCGGACACGGAGCAATGGATCCAAACTACAAGAAAGAAGATTCCACCTAAACATTAGGAAGAACTTCCTGACAGTAAGAGCTGTTCGACAGTGGAATTTGCTGCCAAGGAGTGTGGTGGAGTCTCCGTCTTTGGAGGTCTTTAAGCAGAGGCTTGACAACCATATGTCAGGAGTGCTCTGATGGTGTTTCCTGCTTGGCAGGGGGTTGGACTCGATGGCCCTTGTGGTCTATTCCAACTCTATGATTCTATGATTCTATGATTCTATGTATTCTGTCAGGTCCACTGGCTTTGTTGTTTTTCATTTGGTTAATGTCTGTACACAACTCTCCCAGATTAGGAGATACTGCAAGCTCATCTCTACCTTGTTTTTGAAGAAACAAAAAAATTCCTTCCAGTAGCACCTTAAAGACCAACTAAGTTAGTTCTTGGTATGAGCTTTCGTGTGCATGCACACTTCTTCAGATACACTGAAACAGAAGTTGCCAGATCCTTCTATTCTATTCTATAGAAGCATCTGGCAAATTCTGTTTCAGTGTATCTGAAGAAGTGTGCATGCACACGAAAGCTCATACCAAGAACTAACTTAGTTGGTCTTTAAGGTGCTACTGGAAGGAATTTTTTTGTTTTGACTATGGCAGACCAACACGGCTACCTATCTGTAACTTGTTTTTGAAGAATTTGTGAGAGGACCTCAGCAGCTATGGGGGAGTTGCAGTTAAGGAGATGTTGGCAATGTTCTTTCCAGTGCAGTGCAGTAGCTTCTTTATCTTTTAGAAGTGTGGTACTGTCTGCTGAGCATAGGGGGCATATGCCATGATTTATTGGCCCCTTTTTGGAGTGAGCAGAGTAGATCCTAAAAAGGGCTGCTCAGTCATGGATACTGCTGCCGAGCTGCTCAACTGCCTTGTTCCTTGAATCAGAATGACTGAATCTGTATCCACCGCCCATGTGCTGTTTCATGACTAAGGGCTTCCAGATTTCACAATCCTGCCCCTGTTACCATATGCTGATCACCATGGAACTTTGGGTGTTTGGGTTTGGGATGGGTTTTTTGGAAGACGCCTGTACGTGAATTTGTTTTATGTCTGTAGATCAGTGCACACTGACCAATGAACAGTCTTCGCAGTAAGGCTCTGTTCTGATGGCATGAGTTGTCATGGCGACAGGTAAATTCTTATCTGCTGCAGCCTTCGTCCACATTTACAGCCGTTGTAACATACCGCTTGTTATCACCCGCCTGTTCTGCCGTTGATGACTTCTTGGATCATTCTTTGTCTAGCTCCTCCCCTTTGACCTTATCGCCTTGGGTGACCCTGCTGGGAGTACGAGATTCCCAATTGCTTTGCTTGCAAGGGTCATAGGAATTTGCAAGCCCACTCATCACAAAAAGGTGATGGTCCAGCGACTGAGGGCAGCAACAGTGTGTGTGTGTGGGGGGGTGACAGCAGCTTCCCATTTCACCTTAGGCACTATAAGAGGATACCCCACCTCTCATGAAGCATGTGTGGGTGGTATGGTAATAAGTGGGGGAAGGAAGATAAAGTGCTGAAGGACAGAATGTAATGCATGTAAATGACATGTCACTTTCCCCATTTTCAACACCAGAGCAGGAATGACCCAAAGTCCACCTATGATGAAGAAAACTTGGCCCAGTGCATTTTTGACCTCTTTGTAGGAGGGTCGGACACAACTAGGAGTTCTCTGCAATGGGCACTTCTCCTCCTGGCAAGTCATCCAGATATCCAAGGTGAGAGAGGAGAGCCAGGGCTTCTCTTGACCACTAGGGTGGAGCATAGTTCTTTAAAGGTTTCATATCGGAAAGAGTTAAAAGTGAGTTTATCATGTAAATTATGGAAGGTAAACGATATCGAAATAAGCTAAATGTTTTTGACTTTCATGTCTGGAAATATATTTTTCCCACCAACATTTCCCTTCATAGTTTCTAGAACCTATATTTAACAGATGGAAAAAAGTAAAATGCCCAGAAAGCTGGGACTGGGGGGAAACCATGGGCCTTGCCCTAAATTCACTGAATGAGCAGAATAGTCAAGTAACAGAATAAAATGTCTCTAGGAAGTTTATAGTTGGAGATGAGTTTCATGGCAATGCTCTGTCATTTGTCATAAGGAAGCCTACAACAGTAGGGTTGGAAGGGACCCCAAGGGTCTTCTAATACAACCCCCTGCGATGAAGGAATCAACACATTCCCCCTCCAGTTTGATACCATACCACAACCTGTACCTGTTTTGTTTTGCAAATCTGCTAGCAGTTTCTTTATGCAGCAAATGTACAAGAATGCCCCTGCTGTGAGATAAGTGACTGAGCCTCATTCCTGCCTCTCCATGCTCCATTGCATGAGGGATGCGGGTGGCACTGTGGTCTAAAGCACTGAGCCTCTAGGGATTGCTGATTAGACAGTGGGCAGTTCAAATCCATAAGACAGGTGAGCTCCTGTTGCTCTGTCCCAGCTTCTGCCAACGTAGCAGTTCGAAAGCATGTCAGTGTAAGTAAACAGGAAATATTGAGGGCTGGGGGTGGAGGATGAATATATGACAGCCTTTGATCCCAGCCCTTCAGCAAATCCAGACAGTTCTGGCAACCAGAAACTACTGAGATGAGCTTCTCTTTCAACCTTTTCTTACCTGGGATCTAGAGTGGGGAAGAACCATATAGACTGACTTAAACTCTTTGGAGGACGAGGTGGGCTTTGAATGCAAGAACCTGGGACTCATTCACAGAGATTTATGGAATATGTTCAAGGGAAATAAATGTCCATCTGAAATAAAATGCAGTATTCACAATAAACCTGTTTCCATCATTCTCTTCAGATAAAATGCACAAGGAGATAGAAGATGTCATAGGTTCTGCTCACTCAATCTGCTATCAAGATAAGAAGAAACTGCCCTACACCAATGCTGTGATTCATGAAATGCAGCGCTTTAAATTTGCCAGTTTTTTGGGGTTCCCTAGGCAATGTACAAAGGATTTCAAGCTGCGTGGTTTTCTCATTCCCAAGGTATAACAGTGTGATACAGCTGCACTCCTGTAGCCCAAGAGCAAAGAGCAGCAGAAGGTTTCATATTGAGAGATGCAGCCAGCCGTACAGGAACTTCCTGTCTATTCAAAAATCTGAAGGGCAAGAGCAGGAGCTCCATCTGCAGACATGTTTCACCATCAGCAAGTGCCATTCCATGGGGCAATTGTGGCAGGGGAGGAGCATGTAGTGGCCAGAAGTCTCCGCCTGGTTGTGAGCTTTCATTTTAAAAGAGGTGGTGGAAAGTCCTCTTGTGTTCCTGCCAGTACAGAAAGTTTTTACAGTGATGAATACAAAGCCACCCACCAAAATAATAATAATAATAATAATAATAATAATAATAATAATAATAATAATAATAATTCAGATCAGTCTCTGCAATGATTAGTCTTGGGATAGTGTGGGACAATTAAAAAAAAAGTATTGATATGAATGCATTCCAAGTCACTTGTTTCTTATTTGCAGGGGACTATTATTGTTCCCGATCTACGCTCTGTTCTTCTTGATCCAACACGATGGGAGACACCTGCAGAGTTCAACCCAAATCATTTTTTGGACAAGGATGGACAATTCGTGAACAGAGAAGAATATCTGCCATTTGGTGCAGGTAAACGCAGAAGACCAAGCTATGTTGTAGATGTGCTTACTGGTCTGCTTCCAGGAAATGACATCAGCAGCAGCACATGAGGAAGTGGGCCAGAGCAGAAGGAGCATCTTTCTGGCTGGAGTGGCACTGCTGGTCAGCAGAATGGGGCAAGGCCATGGCAAGTTAAGGGGATCTCTAGGTTGGTGGCTTGGGACCAGAGCCATAGCTAGGTGATATTTCGCCCCTGACAGAACTGTCCAGATTGCGCTCCCTTGTTGTTGTTTAGTCGTGTCCGACTCTTCGTGACCCCATGGACCAGAGCACGCCTGGCACTTCTGTCTTCCACTGCCTCCCGCAGTTTGGTCAAACTCATGCTGGTAGCTTCGAGAACACTATCCAACCATATCGTCCTCTGTTGTCCCCTTCTCCTTGTGCCCTCCATCTTTCCCAACATCAGGGTCTTTTCCAGGGAGTCTTCTCTTCTCATGAGGTGGCCAAAGTATTGGAGCCTCAGCTTCACAATCTGTCCTTCCAGTGAGCCCTCAGGGCTGATTTCCTTAAGAATGGATAGTTTTGATCTTCTTGCACTCCATGGGACCCTCAAGAGTCTTCTCCAGCACCATAATTCAAAAGCATCAATTCTTCGGCGATCAGCCTTCTTTATGGTCCAGCTCTCACTTCCATACATCACTACTGGGAAAACCATGGCTTTAACTATACGGACCTTTGTTGGCAAGGTGACGTCTCTACTTCTCAAGATGCTGTCTAGGCAGGATTAGATTATGCCTAACTGCACAGTATTCAAGTGCTAAATAATGACTACAGATATCATTGGTTCAATAGGCACTGAGTATTCAGCAAGTTTGAAAACATCTGATCAGACCAGACCTGCTTTGCTTTCGTAGGCTCTTCAGATGCTGTTGGACTACAACACCCATCATCCCTGCCTTTGGCTGTTCTATCTGGGCCTGATGGGAGTTGGAACCCACCAACATCTGGGGGCCACCTTAGATTCTAAGGCATGAACATGACCTTTCGGAAACATATAGGACTTTTATTCTCAAAAGAGATTTTGCTTTCAGTGAATGTTTCAAATTCAATTAGCTCACGCACATCAACAGAGTCTATGTTTCTCCCTCCTTCAGTGGAGCCATACTAGGACCCAGGATCACACTCTATTCGTCTGAAAGAAACTCTGGACAGTAGTCAGCTCAGAGAAGGTCAACTGTTGACATTAATGGGCCTCACTTAGTCCTTCATTTTAATGGGTCTACTCTGAGTAAAGCTCGAATTGTAAGCGTTGGACTCCCCCCTCCCTCTTTCTCTGTGCAAAGGCTATTCCACCTTGCAAAACAATATTTCTATTCACATCGCATGAGGAAAAGCATAAACAGCTAGCATTGCTGTTTGCACTGTGCAATTCCATATAAATAGATTGCAGTCGGAAACAAAACCTTTCCCTTTCTCAGAAAGGCTACTGGATTGCCGGTGAGCCTCCCTGCTTGGAATGTTTCATTTCAGAGAGGAGATTACGGGGCTGATTTGTAAGTTAGCCAGTTTGCGCGAGGGCGCGTTTGTGCGTGTCCGCAGAAGTCACACACAGAAGCATAATAACTTAACAATTGATGCTCAAGGCACTCTCTCCTCTCCCGCCTCTTCCTCCCCCCCTTTTTTACTTTTCGTTCCCCATCCAAGCGCTCGATCCACCCTTGGAGCGAACGCCCTGCCCTGCCTGGCTGCTACCCTAAGGGAACGATTCAGCCATGCGATCGGAGCATGCATTCTTCAGAAGTCCCGCAAAAACCAGGAAGTGAGAAAGGCAGAGGGGTGGGTGAGAAAGTGAGAAAGGTGGAGGGGAGAGAAGCACTCTTAAGCAGCCAGGGAGGCAAGCAGCATCCGTTCCAGCTGAGGTGGGAAAGCGAATGTGCTGTTTGAAGGACACGTGCTGTGCTCCTTTCCCCTCCGTACCCGCTGTGGTGCAGGGCTGCGAGAAAGAGAAATCTGGCAGGACAGTTTGCTCATGGTCTTAATCCCTTTCTGCATTGCTGATTTGGGCAGTTGACCAAAGTTTTCCTTTCATTTTTTTAAATCAAGTTTTATTGAATGTTTTATACGTGAGACACAATAAAAACCATGCTAATCTAAAAGGGAAAAGAAAAAGAAAAATAGGAAAGGAAGAAAAGATTGAAAAGAAATAAAGGAAATAACAGGGTCCTCCATCAAAATTAAATCTTCACCCTTATTCTGCACACAGAAAAGTGAGCCCTCCCAGTTCTCACTGGGAGCTAGACCCTCTTACACTGGCTTCTAGCCCTGGGAGATGCTCTCTGCCCTGCCCCTCCCACAGGACCCTTCATCTTCAATCCATCCTCTTCCTGAATGTATCTTCCTTGATATGAGATTGGGAACTTCAAATTACAGAACAAAACATAAGTATAACAAGAAGAAAGAAAGGTTAGCACTGACCAGGCTAGACAATTGACAGCAGCCTTGATGTTTTCCCTATCCTAACTGTGTCTATTTTGCCAAAGTGTTATGCAGAATGTTTATAGCTACAAAGCAATGAACATGGGAAAGTAAATTATTGCTCACTTGCTGCCTTCTTCTTGTCTCCTCTTCAGGGGCTCGCATTTGTTTGGGAATACAGATGGCAAAGATCGAAATATTCATCTTCCTGACCAGCCTGCTGAGGGCATTCAGTTTTCAGCTGCCAGAAGGAGTCAAAGAGCTCAATCAAAAGGCTATAATAGGGACTACAGCACATCCCCATCCTTATAAACTCTGTGCAGTTCCCCGCTGCAACACATAAGAAGATAGGAAAATATTAGGGGCTGCACCCCTGCTTCCTGCACTCGGTGACCCCTTGGCCACTCCTGACACATGAACCCCCTAGCATTTCCCCTTCCCTTCCCATCTCATCCCATGCAGCTACTGAGGTCTCTTTTCACCTTCACAGCTCCGTTTCTGAAGCCACTTCTCTCTTATTTTCTGCAGCTCTGCTTTGCATCCATTTCCCCCTTCACCCCATCTCCTCCTTTTCTTCAGGCCCTTTCATGTCCCTGCTTTCATCTTCATCCCTCTCCCAATGCCTCCTTACTCCCTCCTTTTTGACAACTTCCTTTGCATCCCCATTCTTACTCTTGCTCCCTTTTCTCCTCCCCCTCCCCTTCCTTTTCTCAAATCTCCCTTACACACACATTCCCACACCTCCTCCTCTCTCCCTCTTCTACAGACCCCTTCTAACACCCCCATGCTATGTTATTGTATCTTTAAGATGAGTAGACTCCTAAGAGCAAGCTATCAGCTTCTCCAGTTGAAGAATGTTAAGTTTCTTTGATGGATACTGTACATGTGTGCTTGTTAATAAAATATCGCTTCTAAATCACTACATTGAACCCGGAACCTGGAATGCGGACCATGCAAGGTATCAGGAATGAAATAGGTTGTGTGGAGGCACTATGCAATATTTGAAGGCTTCACATCCTTTATCACAGTTAAGGAATGGAAGGGGGAGAAGTTTGAAACAGACGTTCCCCTGACTTCCACTAGCCTTTCCTTCAATGGCAGAAGTTTGAGTAAATGGAGATGGTGGAAAACTGAGATAACTGTGGCTTTAGGAATAATGGAGGGATGGAGGAACACTGAGCAATTGGTGTGTGTGTGTGTGTGTGTGTGTGTGTGTGTGTGTGTGTGTAACATTTTAACAAGGAGAAACAGCAGAGATGGGTACGGAAGCAACCACCCAAAAGCTAACAAAACAGAAGAATGAAATGGAAAGTGGAATTAAAGAGGACAAAGAGACTTTGGAGAACAATATGGATGAAGGATTTCCAGAACAGAAGGATGAAATGGTGGAGGTGGAGGCAACAGATGGTGTAATGAATAAGTCCTTCACAAAAGGTGACTAGAGGACTGAAACAGCCAAATGGCAGTGTTGAGATGTTGGAGGAGTGGAAGGAAGCCACCGACGAAGAGATGAAGAGACATCCTAAGCTGGAAGAGATAGAGTTGGAAGAGAAAGGAGTCTGCACACAACTTGGAGTGAATTTAGAGAGGAAAGCTATCAAACCTCTGGAACTTTTCTTGGAAAAAGAATGGAAGAAGTGTAAATGGAAGGGCTATTTTTTTCACCTTGCCAACAAAGGTCCGTATAGTTAAAGCCATGGTTTTCCCAGTAGTGATGTATGGAAGTGAGAGCTGGACCATCAAGAAGGCTGATCGCCAAAGAATTGATGCTTTTGAATAATGGTGCTGGAGGAGACTCTTGAGAGTCCCATGGACTGCAAGAAGAACAAACCTATCCATTCTTAAGGAAATCAGCCCTGAGTGCTCACTGGAAGGACAGATCGTGATGTTGAGGCTCCAATACTTTGGCCACCTCATGAGAAGAGAAGACTCCCTGGAAAAGACCCTGATGTTGGGAAAGATGGAGGGCACAAGGAGAAGGGGACGACAGAGGACGAGATGGTTGGACAGTGTTCTCGAAGCTACAAACATGAGCCTGACCAAACTGCAGGAGGTGGTGGAATACAGGAGTGCCTGGTGTGCTCTGGTCCATGGGGTCACGAAGAGTCGGACACGACTAAACGACTAAACAACAATTTTTTTCACAACCAAGATGGAAAATCACAGCAAACACAACGGGTTCAGGTTGTGTCCTTCAGAGCAGGAGAAATCAAGCTCGCTCGCTCCCTCTTCCAAGTGACAGCCCTGGAGATATTTGAAGATGGCTCTCATATCTCCTCTCAGTCTCCTCTTCTCCAGGATAAGGATGGGCAGATATTTCTATCTTGGCCTGCAACCCTTTAAGCAGAAATGCTAGAAATCGACCCTGGAATTTTAAGCATGCAAAGACTCTTTGCATCTTTCCTCATGCCCTGCTCAGAATCAGTCTATCATTTCGAAGGTATTCAGTTGGATGGGCCAGAGGGAAGAGTGAATTTAGAGTATAAGCTGTCATGTCAGAAACATATTGCACTCATGAATTTATATGTAAATAATGCTTGTTGTTTAACTGTTGCCAGCCTGACAAGTACAGATTTATCTTCACCTATTTGTGTAAGACATTTTTTAAAATCACAAATAGCTAACAAAGGTTATGGGCTCAGTCATGGCCAGCAGGTGGTGATAGAGAATGGCCAGAAGATTTTGAAGTCAATCCCAGAAACCAGCAACTCAGCACAGTAAAGGATATTTTTTGCAGATTTACCCCTTGATCCATGTCTGTTGAACTTCCTTTTTTTTTTTAACAGTATTTTTATTGGTTTTTCCAGATACAAGTTATAGAAAAAGAAAAAAGAAAAAGAAGATAACAGAAGAAAAAAAAAGAAACCATCTTTCCAAGATATTTTTCTCATAACCAACTGGACTTCCCCACATCTCCCTCACCCTGCATTCTTTACAATAAAGATATCAGCAAATTATTACCTTGTTTCATGCATTCCTTTGTACTTTCCAATAGGTATACTTTATGTTTCCTTTCATAATTATAAACTTAATTTCCATATCACCGAATCTTGTTGCTGAAGCTAAATTTTCTGGGTCATGCAAACTCTTAACATTCATATAACTTAAAATATTTTTGTAGATAGTCTTTAAATTTTTTCCAATCCTCTTCAATTGTTTCTTCTCCCAAATCTCGGATTCTGCCAGTCATTTCGGCCAATTCCATGTAGTCCATCAATTGCGTCTGCCACTCTTCCAGTGTGGGCAAATCTTGTGTCTTCCAATATTTTGCAATTAGTATTCTTGCTGCTGTTGTTGCATACATATAAAAGGTTCTGTCGTTCTTTAACACCTTCTGGACGTCGATGCCCAGGAGAAAGGCCTCTGGTTTCTTAGGAAAGGTGTATTTAAGCACCTTTTTTAGCTCGTTATGAATCATTTCCCAGAAGACCTTCACTTTTGGGCAGGTCCACCAGAGGTGAAAGAATGTCCCTTCAGCCTCCTTACATTTCCAACATTTATTATCAGACAGATGATATATCTTAGCAAGTTTGACTGGGGTCATGTACCACCTATATATCATTTTCATAATATTCTCCTTCAAGGCATTACATGCCGTGAATTTCATACCAGTGGTCCATAACCTTTCCCAGTCTTCAAACATAATGTTGTGCCCAATGTCCTGAGCCCATTTTATCATTGCTGATTTGACTGTCTCATCCTGAGTGTTCCATTTAAGCAGCAAGTTATACATTCTCGAAAGTACTTTAGTCTTTGGTTCTAACAATTCTGTCTCTAATTTTGATTTTTCCACCTGGAAGCCTACTTTTTTATCCAACTTAAAAACCTCTTGTATTTGGGCATAATGGAACCAATTTTGCACCTTATTTTTTAATTTTTCATAGCTCTGCAACCTCCAATTTTCTCCAACTTTTTCTAGAATTTCCCCATATTTCGGCCAGCCGACCTCCATATTAGGTTTTTTCCAGGCCTTGGCCTCTGCTGGTGATAGCCACCTCGGGGTCTTACCTTCTAGCAAGTCCTTGTATTTTATCCAGACCATAAATATTGCTTTTCTGACAATATGATTTTTAAACATTTTATGAGCCTTTACCTTGTCGTACCACAGATATGCATGCCAACCAAAAGCGTTATCAAACCCTTCCAGATCTAGAACATCAGTGTTCTCAAGAAGTAACCAATCTTTCATCCAGCAGAAAGCTGCAGCTTCATAATACAACCTTAAATCTGGCAGGGCAAACCCCCCTCTTTCTTTTGAATCAGTTAGTATTTTAAACTTTATTCGGGGCATGTCTGTTGAACTTCCTGGCACAACTTAGTCTCAAAGTTTAGTTCATTAAATTTTACTCTTTTAATTTTTTTTACAGTTCCTTAAATGTTTACTCCCCCCCCCCAAAGGACTTTCATTGGTGATATTTTCCAATTCAAAATTCTGAATATGTGGCTTGTTTCCACTTTACACCTGTGAATTTTCACTTACAACACCTTCACTTGATAAGCCTTTTGTTAGTAAGCCAAACATTCCCTGCTCTTGAAGACTGGGAAGTCAAAAAACTGCATGCCAAAGCACACTAAGTGGTGTCTCAGTGCTTTTCGCAAGGAGAGCAGTAACTGCTGCTCTTTTAATCCTTTAGTCACAGGAGTCAGTCTTTCAAGAGGTAGGTTGTTGGCCTCCTCTAGCTATTCAGTTTCTGGGTCAGTACTCCAGAACTCTGGCGGCCTGTCGTTTCCCCTTCTGTTTGCACATACACGGTTACAGTTCAAATGTCTCCCGGGGACGGGGAGTTCTGACTGCTTGCTTAGGGCATCTTATGAGCTTTTCTAAACAAGTTTCTGGGCTCCGAAACCTACCCGCCTCCCTCCACCACTTTGATGCTTCCAAAAAACTTCACACAACTGTTTTTACACTGGATTTTTATCCAGACAAATTTCTTTCTTCTGCTTGTCACCCTACAATAAAAACAACAACTGCAGAGCAGAAAGAGACCCCGAGGGTCGTCCAAGCCATCCCTCTGTAATGCAGGGAATGCCAACCAAAGCGTAGTAGTAGTAGTAGTATAATGGTAGTAGTATAATAATTGAAGGCAAATTCCCATTTCTTCCTCAAACAATCTCTGCTGAAAGCCTTCAATGAACAAGAGTCCACAATCTGGATAAGTGTTCCAGCAAAAGTGGATCATTTAACTTTTACCAGAATGCTATTCTTTCAGCTCGTATCACTGGTGATTACTACCTGTTCAATCTCTGGGATAGAAATTTCAAGGTTGGGGGTGTTCCAAGAAAACTTTCTTGGGGTGTTCCAAGAAAACTCCTTGGATTCTTGACCAGGGAACGGTGAAGATATGGAGCAAATGAATTTGCCCTGGGCTGAATGAAACTTGCTGCTTGCAGTTTGCAAAGCACATTTGCAAAGCAACTTCCTCCTGAACAAGTTATCATGTACAGAAAGCTGGCAAGACATTCTCATGTCTCCTGTTTCACAATTTTGGGGCTGGGGAAAAAATATAAAGGTGTAAAACTATTTGCTTTTCTGAAACTCTCTGCAACAACACTGTCTCCTTCACTTGAGGTCTTCTGTGGACAACAAGCTTAATATGAGTCAGCAGTGTGATGCAATTACAAAAAAGCTAATGCTGTTCTAGGCTGCATCAGCAGATATATAGTGTCCAGATTAAGGGAAGTAATAGTTTTCTCCTGGGACTCCGCTACATTTGTAAAGATAAAGCTCTTTCTATGCATTATAACACTATGACACCAGATGGCGCAGTGGAGTCCCATTTTTCGCCAAACGAACTTCCCTGTATGAAGTTTACAATGCATTTAAGTGGGGAAGGATATCAGTAATAAAAATGAATGTGAAGTTACTTTCCAAAATGTATAAACTGTTGCTAGAATGGTATGCTAAAGATGAATAAATTAAATCAGTGATGATACAATAGACAAGAGATATTGGGCATAATATACCATTCTCATCTTGGGAAAAGTTATGGAGGGAAGATTTAAAATTCACATCATGCTGTACATGGAAAACTTTGTGAGAATGATGTATCGTGGTATCTAACACCTACTAAATTAGCAAAAATGTATAGAACTGCTACAAATATTTGTTGGATATGTAAAGATAAAGAAGGCACCCTCCACCATACGTGGTGACCTGCAAAATAACAAAAGCATTTTGGGAAATGATATATAATGAGTTGAAAAAAATATTTAAAATAACCTTTGTGGGAAAACCCAGAAGCGTTTTTAATAGGAACCTAAGGTGCAGAAATACCAAAGGAGCAGAAACGACTATGTATGTGACGACAGCAGCGCCAATACTTTTGGCTCTGAGAAGGAAAAAAGATAAAGTCCTTACCAGAGAGGAATGGTTGATAAAAATGATGGACTACGCCAAAATGGCAAAAATGACCGGAAAGATTAGAGACCAAGAAGAATAACTTTAATAAGGAATGGGGAAAATTTGTAAGTTCCCTTGGAGAACACTGTACACAATTAAAAACATTGGCAGCAATGTAACAACACTTGTAATGTAACAAGAACTATGGTAAGAATGGAATTTTAGGAAAAAATGGAGAACATTATACGATGCAGTTGAATGGAATCCATAGAATCTCAGCTCAGGGAAGTCCAAGGATTTAGAGAATCGTATACGTTTATGATTATGACTTTTATTTGAATGTGAATGTTAATTGTAAAATTGAACAATAATTTTAAAAATACAATGTGTTTAACTGAATCGCTTCTTTCGGTTTCTAAGAAGCATTGTCCTTGTCCTTCTCCACTGATGGTACTCTAACGTGGAGTCAGAGGCACTTTCCACCCACAACCCATCCCAAGAACCAGATTTACAAGGATTAAGAAGACCTGTGCCATTCAAGAAGGCCTGTAGCTGGCCCACACTACCAAATCAACATGGCAAATTACAGTAGAATCTGATCTATAAGATGCAAGGCCAAAATGGAGGAGGTGCAATAATAATAATCAAAATATCTTTCAAACGCAGATGTCCCGCCCCACAATGAAGTAGTAACCATATTCGTAATTAGTACAATCTCTGTTTCTCATTGGAACCTAATGAACCATGAGTCAAGCACATATGTTATGGCCACAAGTCCATATGCCAGGGATCATTGAGGGTTTTGAGGCATGATGGCATGCACTGGCTGAACACCAAGGAATGGTGGAAGGTACGACTTGGGGAATTTCCAAGGGATGAAGACTGAGAGCCCGGGAATTGATGATCAGGGACAGTGTGTGGCAGAGAGAAGTCCAGAAGCAGAAGTAGGAGATAGGACAGGCCAAGAGGCAGAGATGAGTCAGGCTAGTGAAGGAGCCAGGGTGTCTCCCCCTCCTGCTGCAACAAGCTCCCCTCTCCCAGTGTCTCCCAGGACCAGAAGAGGGATGAAGAAGGAGGAGCAGAGAAGGGTGCATCAGTGGAGTCTTAGATAGCATGGAAAGGACCTGGGGAAGGAGGAGAGCTAAACAGCTGTGGGAAGGAGGGGACGTTCACCCTCCACAACTGCATCATGGGGGCAAGACTTACTGAAAAGAGTTGCTGTGGCCTGGCACCTGTGAGCAGGCCTTGCTTCTTCTAATATTCTAATTATTGTAATAAGAGTTATCTTCTTCTTGTTGTTGTTGTTTAGTCGTTTAGTCGTATCCAACTCTTCGTGACCCCATGGACCCCATGAACTGAATTGTGTCTTTGATGTGTCTAGATCCAGCACTGCTTTGGAGGGTAGGACTCAAATCAGCGGTTTCATGTTACCAAAAAAAAAAAAAAAAAAGATTCAGAAATAGATATATGAAAAACTTTCTGACAGTAAGAGCTGTTTGACAGTGGCCATGACTGAGACCATAACCTTTTTTAACTACTTGTGATTTTAAAAAATGTCTTACACATATAGTTGAAGATAAATCTTTACTTGTCAGGCTGGCAACAGTTAAACAACAAGCATTATTTACATATAAATTCATGAGTGCAATATGTTTCTGACATGACAGCTTATACTCTAAATTCACTCTTCCCTCTGGCCCATCCAACTGAATACCTTCGAAATGATAGACTGATTCTGAGCAGGGCATGAGGAAAGATGCAAAGAGTCTTTGCATGCTTAAAATTCCAGGGTGGATTTCTAGCATTTCTGCTTAAAGGGTTGCAGGCCAAGATAGAAATATCTGCCCATCCTTATCCTGGAGAAGAGGAGACTGAGAGGAGATATGAGAGCCATCTTCAAATATCTCCAGGGCTGTCACTTGGAAGAGGGAGCGAGCGAGCTTGATTTCTCCTGCTCTGAAGGACACAACCTGAACCCGTTGTGTTTGCTGCGATTTTAAATCTTGGTTGTGAAATAAATTGTTGTTGTTTAGTCATTTAGTCGTGTCCGACTCTTCGTGACCCCATGGACTAGAGCACGCCAGGCACTCCTGTCTTCCACCGCTTCCCGCAGTTTGGTCAGGCTCATGTTCGTAGCTTCGAGAACACTGTCCAACCATCTCGTCCTCTGTCATCCCCTTCTCCTTGTGCCCTCCATCTTTCCCAACATCAGGGTCTTTTCCAGGGAGTCTTCTCTTCTCATGTGGTGGCCAAAGTATTGGAGCCTCAACTTCACGATCTGTCCTTCCAGTGAGCACTCAGGGCTGATTTCCTTAAGAATGGATAGGTTTGTTCTTCTTGCAGTCCATGGGACTCTCAAGAGTCTCCTCCAGCACCATTATTCAAAAGCATCAATTCTTTGGTGATCAGCCTTCTTTATGGTCCAGCTCTCACTTCCATACATCACTACTGGGAAAACCATGGCTTTAACTATACGGACCTTTGTTGGCAAGGTGAAAAAAATAGCCCTTCCATTTACACTTCTTCCATTTTTTCCCCAAGAAAAGTTCCAGAGGTTTGATAGCTTTCCTCTCTAAATTCACTCCAAGTTGTGTGCAGCCTCCTTTCTCTTCCAACTCTATCTCTTCCAGCTTAGGATGTCTCTTCATCTCTTCGTCGGTGGCTTCCTTCCACTCCTCCAACATCTCAACACTGCCATTTGGCTGTTTCAGTCCTCTAGTCACCTTTTGTGAAGGACTTCTTCATTACACCATCTGTTGCCTCCACCTTCACCATTTCATCCTTCTGTTCTGGAAATCCTTCATCCATATTGTTGTCCAAAGTCTCTTTGTCCTCTTTAATTCCACTTTCCATTTCATTCTTCTGTTTTGTTAGCTTTTGGGTGGTTGCTTCCGTACCCATCTCTGCTGTTTCTCCTTGTTAAAATGTTACACACACACACACACACACACACACACACACCAATTGCTCAGTGTTCCTCCATTCCTCCATTATTCCTAAAGCCACAGTTATCTCAGTTTTCCACCATCTCCATTTTACTCAAACTTCTGCCATTGAAGGAAAGGCTAGTGGAAGTCAGGGGAACGTCTGTTTCAAACTTCTCCCCCTTCCATTCCTTAACTGTGATAAAGGATGTGAAGCCTTCAAATATTGCATAGTGCCTCCACACAACCTATTTCATTCCTGATACCTTGCATGGTCCGCGTTCCAGGTTCCGGGTTCAATGTAGTGATTTAGAAGCGATATTTTATTAACAAGCACACATGTACAGTATCCATCAAAGAAACTTAACATTCTTCAACTGGAGAAGCTGATAGCTTGCTCTTAGGAGTCTACTCATCTTAAAGATACAATAACATAGCATGGGGGTGTTAGAAGGGGTCTGTAGAAGAGGGAGAGAGGAGGAGGTGTGGGAATGTGTGTGTAAGGGAGATTTGAGAAAAGGAAGGGGAGGGGGAGGAGAAAAGGGAGCAAGAGTAAGAATGAGGATGCAAAGGAAGTTGTCAAAAAGGAGGGAGTAAGGAGGCATTGGGAGAGGGATGAAGATGAAAGCAGGGACATGAAAGGGCCTGAAGAAAAGGAGGAGATGGGGTGAAGGGGGAAATGGATGCAAAGCAGAGCTGCAGAAAATAAGAGAGAAGTGGCTTCAGAAATGGAGCTGTGAAGGTGAAAAGAGACCTCAGTAGTTGCATGGGATGAGATGGGAAGGGAAGGGGAAATGCTAGGGGGTTCATGTGTCAGGAGTGGCCAAGGGGTCACCGAGTGCAGGAAGCAGGGGTGCAGCCCCTAATATTTTCCTATCTTCTTATGTGTTGCAGCGGGGAACTGCACAGAGTTTATAAGGATGGGGATGTGCTGTAGTCCCTATTATAGCCTTTTGATTGAGCTCTTTGACTCCTTCTGGCAGCTGAAAACTGAATGCCCTCAGCAGGCTGGTCAGGAAGATGAATATTTCGATCTTTGCCATCTGCATTCCCAAACAAATGCGAGCCCCTGAAGAGGAGACAAGAAGAAGGCAGCAAGTGAGCAATAATTTACTTTCCCATGTTCATTGCTTTGTAGCTATAAACATTCTGCATAACACTTTGGCAAAACAGACACAGTTAGGATAGGGAAAACATCAAGGATGCTGTCAATTTTCTAGCCTGGTCAGTGCTAACCTTTCTTTCTTCTTGCTATACTTATGTTTTGTTCTGTAATTTGAAGTTCCCAATCTCATATCAAGGAAGATACATTCAGGAAGAGGATGGATTGAAGATGAAGGGTCCTGTGGGAGGGGCAGGGCAGAGAGCATCTCCCAGGGCTAGAAGCCAGTGTAAGAGGGTCTAGCTCCCAGTGAGAACTGGGAGGGCTCACTTTTCTGTGTGCAGAATAAGGGTGAAGATTTAATTTTGATGGAGGACCCTGTTATTTCCTTTATTTCTTTTCAATCTTTTCTTCCTTTCCTATTTTTCTTTTTCTTTTCCCTTTTAGATTAGCATGGTTTTTATTGTGTCTCACGTATAAAACATTCAATAAAACTTGATTTAAAAAAATGAAAGGAAAACTTTGGTCAACTGCCCAAATCAGCAATGCAGAAAGGGATTAAGACCATGAGCAAACTGTCCTGCCAGATTTCTCTTTCTCGCAGCCCTGCACCACAGCGGGTACAGAGGGGAAAGGAGCACAGCACGTGTCTTTCAAACAGCACATTCGCTTTCCCACCTCAGCTGGAACGGACCATTGGGAATCTCGGGCATAGGGGATCCTGCTGCTGCTGCAAATGCTGCTTGCCTCCCTGGCTGCTTAAGAGTGCTGCTCTCCCCTCCACCTTTCTCACTTTCTCACCCACCCCTCTGCCTTTCTCACTTCCTGTTTTTTGCGGGACTTCTGAAGAATGCATGCTCCAATCGCATGGCTGAATCGTTCCCTTAGGGTAGCAGCCAGGCAGGGCAGGGCGTTCGCTCCAAGGGTGGATCGAGCGCTTGGATGGGGAACGAAAAGTAAAAAAAGAGGGGGGGAGGAAGAGGCGGGAGAGGAGAGAGTGCCTTGAGCATCAATTGTTAAGTTATTATGCTTCTGTGTGTGACTTCTGCGGACACGCACAAACGCGCCCTCGTGCAAACTGGCTAACTTACAAATCAGCCCCGTAATCTCCTCTCTGAAATGAAACATTCCAAGCAGGGAGGCTCACCGGCAATCCAGTAGCCTTTCTGAGAAAGGGAAAGGTTTTGTTTCCGACTGCAATCTATTTATACGGAATTGCACAGTGCAAACAGCAATGCTAACTGTTTATGCTTTTCCTCATGCGATGTGAATAGAAATATTGTTTTGCAAGGTGGAATAGCCTTTGCACAGAGAAAGAGGGAGGGGGGAGTCCAACGCTTACAATTCGAGCTGAAAACAGGCTGGTAGTCAACTAAGCTTTACTCAGAGTAGACCCATTAAAATGAAGGACTAAGTGAGGCCCATTAATGTCAACAGTTGACCTTCTCTGAGCTGACTACTGTCCAGAGTTTCTTTCAGATGAATAGAGTGTGATCCTGGGTCCTAGTATGGCTCCACTGAAGGAGGGAGAAACATAGACTCTGTTGATGTGCGTGAGCTAATTGAATCTGAAACATTCACTGAAAGCAAAATCTCTTTTGAGAATAAAAGTCCTATATGTTTCCAAAAGGTCATGTTCATGCCTTAGAATCTAAGGTGGCCCCCAGATGTTGGTGGGTTCCAACTCCCATCAGGCCCAGATAGCACAGCCAAAGGCAGGGATGATGGGTGTTGTAGTCCAACAGCATCTGAAGAGCCTACGAAAGCAAAGCAGGTCTGGTCTGATCAGATGTTTTCAAACTTGCTGAATACTCAGTGCCTATTGAACCAATGATATCTGTAGTCATTATTTAGCACTTGAATACTGTGAATCTAATCCACAAATATCCTTGCAATAATCAGGTCAGTCAAGGCCCAAGCCAGTATCCCAAGACCCAAGCATATCTGTGGAAATAGTTGAGCTCAGTTTCCTAAACCCTTGTCTGATACCATCCAGCTACACATATTCTGGAAACAAAAGTTACTGAAACAATTTGTTGTTCCATACCTATATATCTCAATGAAAAAACATGTTTATTAAAAGCTGACTATTTGTTTTCTGTTTCTATTTCTTATTTTCTATTTCTTATTTTCTCCCAGACTTAGAAAGATTGTCCACCAACTGGGAAAACCAACGTCTCTCAACTTTCAATTTCCCTGATTCTAAAATTGATTTTATTTTTTGTTTGTTTTAGTGAATCCATCGCACTAATTTTCAAGATTAGTGAAGCACACAGCCAAGGACTCTGTAAGCTAAATGTGCTACATATATAGTAAATGTATAATAAACAGATAGCTGGAGGTTTGCAGAATTTGTAGCACTTTTAGTTGAGGTGGTCAAGTACCGTATATGCATTTGGAGAGTGCCCCTAAATTCCATACTGACAGACACTTCAGGTGATTTACACGAATTGCATACTTTAGTAGTACTTTGGTCTGCTTTGTTATGTGAAGTATCACAGACTGTCAGAAATTATCTAGGTAAATGTTTTATCTGTGTTAACAAGAGTTCTTTTCTTTTGAAGAGTTGGAAGTATGTCTACAATAGTGTTGTGCAATTCATTTTTAACTTAGGCATTTTGCAAGCTCTCTGTTAGAGTTGCTTTTTAGCCTAACATTTTTGTCACACCTCTTATAGTATGAACTAGCATCAAAAACCAACTTTGATGAAATTATTACTGAGTCTTCTTCGATTAAAGCTAGAAAAATAAAGTTCTAATCACATGAGACTTCATTGAGGAGATTCCTACTTAAAGCCAGAGTTGAATAAGAACTTGTAACGTGACTTGTGAATAATGTTAATAGTTTTCTTATTTATATCAACCAAATAACACAGATACTGTGAAAGCAATGCCGTTTTACATCATATAGTATTATAATATAAAGTTATCATTGTGAAATAAATCAGTATGATATTTTTCTACATTTCATTTAGGCCTATCTGTAATGTAATGTATCTTTAATGTAATTTACCACTTAATTACATTAAAAAAACTGTCAACTGCCATCTAAATGCCATTTGCTTTCCTGAAACCTTTTATTAAGACATAATAAATTAAATATTGTATTTTCTGGGATAGAATTCAATACAAGGTGAAGTGTGTGAGGAATTGAATGGCACAGGGTGGGGTGGAGGAGAGGCAGAAAGAAGAGCTAATTTGTCCGTGGCTAGGGAGCGCACTGATCACTGCAGATGGTGACAGCAGCCACAAAATTAAAAGACGCCTGCTTCTTGGAAGAAAAGCAATGACAAACCTAGACAGCATCTTAAAAAGTAGAGACATCACCTTGCCAACAAAGGTCTGTATAGTACACTTACAGATTAAGGAAAGCCAGAGGCCTGTCAGGAAGGACATAAAGGCAAATAAGAACTGGATGAGGAAAATTTGGTTTGAACTGGAGAATGAAGAATGGAGAGATCTCCTTATGTGGAGATCTGAAGACTTATGGATTACAAATTTGATCAAGATGGAAGTTGGAGCTTTGGGGACATTTAGACTTAAAAAGATTAAGAAACAAGATTTGAGCTCCACTTTTAAATGTGGAGGTCTGGCTGGAAGAAAAATGGACATTATTGAGACAGAGCTTCTCCGAGATTTGGTGTTTGATATAAAGGACTATCAAAAAAACCGGCAGAGAGGAACTGAGAGAGAATTAAGAGCCTCGGATGTGAGGTCTCCAGGCTGATAGCAGATAGACTGATGGACATTGGGGATCGAAACCGGGAAAGGGGGGGAGAGTTTGGGAATCCAAAGGGTGTATAATTATATTTTGATTTTTTCTTTTTTCTTTTGTTTTGTTATGAGTATAAAAATGGGGAATTTGTGGAAGGGAATTGGGGTTGACCTTAGAAAAAGATTCTAAGAATGGGAACTGATGTATAAAGACTGATGTTTATAAGTTAAGATTGGTTATATAAAATGAACTAAATATAATAATGAACTAAATACAATAAGGTCAAAAATTGGGGACAAGAACTTGTTGAACCAAATAAATGGAATTGGAATACAAGAAGGGGAGGTGTGGGGAAGTCTTGGAAATATGTTATTGAAAATTAGGTTTAAACGCTGAATGTTTTTAATTTTTTCCCCTCTGCTTTTTCTTTTTCTTTCTTTTTTTTTTGGATTTTTTGAAAATTTCAATAAATATGTTTTTTTTTAAAAAAACAAAGGTCTGTATAGTAAAAGCTATGGTTTTCCCAGTAGTGATGTATGGAAGTGAGAGCTGGACCATAAAGAAGGCTGATCGCCGAAGAACTGATGCTTTTGAATTATGGTGCTGGAGGAGACTCTTGAGAGTCCCATGGACTGCAAGAAGATCAAAACTATCCATTCTTAAGGAAATCAGCCCTGAGGGCTCACTGGAAGGACAGATTGTGAAGCTGAGGCTCCAATACTTTGGCCACCTCATGAGAAGAGAAGACTCCCTGGAAAAGACCCTGATGTTGGGAAAGATGGAGGGCACAAGGAGAAGGGGACAACAGAGGACGATATGGTTGGATAGTGTTCTCGAAGCTACCAGCATGAGTTTGACCAAACTGCGGGAGGCAGTGGAAGACAGAAGTGCCAGGCGTGCTCTGGTCCATGGGGTCACGAAGAGTCGGACACGACTAAACGACTAAAGAACAACAACAAGGGAGCACAATCTGGACAGTTCTGTCAGGGGCAAAATAATACCTAGCTATGGCTCTGGTCCCAAGACACCAACCTAGAGAGCCCCTTAACTTGACATGGCCTTGCCCCATTCTGCTGACCAGCAGTGCCACTCCAGCCAGAAAGATGCTCCTTCTGCTCTGGCCCACTTCCTCATGTGCTGCAGCTCATGTCATTTCCTGGAAGCAGACCAGTAAGCACATCTACAGATCACAACATAGCTTGGTCTTCTGCGTTTACCTGCACCAAATGGCAGATATTCTTCTCTGTTCACGAATTGTCCATCCTTGTCCAAAAAATGATTTGGGTTGAACTCTGCAGGTGTCTCCCATCGTGTTGGATCAAGAAGAACAGAGCGCAGATCGGGAACAATAACAGTCCCCTGCAAATAAGAAACAAGTGACTTGGAATGCATTCATATCAATACTTTTTTTTTAATTGTCCCACACTATCCCAAGACTAATCATTGCAGAGACTGATCTGAATAATAATAATAATAATAATAATAATAATTATTATTATTATTATTATTATTATTATTTTGGTGGGTGGCTTTGTATTCATCACTGTAAAAACTTTCTGTACAGGCAGGAACACAAGAGGACTTTCCACCACCTCTTTTAAAATGAAAGCTCACAACCAGGCGGAGACTTCTGGCCACTACATGCTCCTCCCCTGCCACAATTGCCCCATGGAATGGCACTTGCTGATGGTGAAACATGTCTGCAGATGGAGCTCCTGCTCTTGCCCTTCAAATTTTTGAATAGACAGGAAGTTCCTGTACAGCTGGCAGCATCTCTCAATATGAAACCTTCTGCTGCTCTTTGCTCTTGGGCTACAGGAGTGCAGCTGTATCACACTGTTATACCTTGGGAATGAGAAAACCATGCAGCTTGAAATCCTTTGTACATTGCCTAGGGAACCCCAAAAAACTGGCAAATTTAAAGCGCTGCATCTCATGAATCACAGCATTGGTGTAGGGCAGTTTCTTCTTATCTTGATAGCAGATTGAGTGAGCAGAACCTATGACATCTTCTATTTCCTTGTGCATTTTATCTGAAGAGAATGATGGAAACAGGTTTATTGTGAAACCTGCATTTTATTTCAGATGGACATTTATTTCCCTTGAACATATTCCATAAATCTCTGTGAATGAGTCCCAGGTTCTTACATTCAAAGCCCACCTCGTCCTCCAAAGAGTTTAAGTCAGTCAATATGGTTCTTCCCCACTCTAGATCCCAGGTAAGAAAAGGTTGAAAGAGAAGCTCATCTCAGTAGTTTCTGGTTGCCAGAACTGTCTGGATTTGCTGAAGGGCTGGGATCAAAGGCTGTCATATATTCATCCTCCACCCCCAGCCCACATTCTTGTACATTTGCTGCATAAAGAAACTGCTAGCAGATTTGCAAAACAAAACAGGTACAGGTTGTGGTATGGTATCAAACTGGAGGGGGGAATGTGTTGATTCCTGCATTGCAGGGGGTTGTATTAGAAGACCCTTGGGGTCCCTTCCAACCCTACTATTGTAGGCTTCCTTATACCAAATGACAGAGCATTGCCATGAAACTCATCTCCAACTATAAACTTCCTAGAGACATTTTATTCTGTTCCTTGACTATTCTGCTCATTCAGTGAATTTAGGGCAAGGCCCCTGGTTTCCCCCCAGTCCCAGCTTTCTGGGCATTTTACTTTTTTCCATCTGTTAATTATAGGTTCTAGAAACTATGAAGGAAAATGTTGGTGGGAAAAATATATTTCCAGACATGGAAGTCAAAAACATTTAGCTTATTTCGATATCGTTTACCTTCCATAATTTACATGATAAACTCACTTTTAACTCTTTCCGATATGAAACCTTTAAAGAGCTATGCTCCACCCTAGTGGTCAAGAGAAGCCCTGGCTCTCCTCTCTCACCTTGGATATCTGGATGACTTGCCAGGAGGAGAAGTGCCCATTGCAGAGAACTCTTAGTTGTGTCCGACCCTCCTACAAAGAGGTCAAAAATGCACTGGGCCAAGTTTTCTTCATCATAGGTGGACTCTGGGTCATTCCTGCTCTGGTGTTGAAAATGGGGAAAGTGACATGTCATTTACATGCATTACATTCTGTCCTTCAGCACTTTATCTTCCTTCCCCCACTTATTACCATACCACCCACACATGCTTCATGAGAGGTGGGGTATCCTCTTATAGTGCCTAAGGTGAAATGGGAAGCTGCTGTCACCCCCCCCCACACACACACACTGTTGCTGCCCTCAGTCGCTGGACCATCACCTTTTTGTGATGAGTGGGCTTGCAAATTCCTACGACCCTTGCAAGCGAAGCAATTGGGAATCTCGTACTCCCAGCAGGGTCACCCAAGGCGATAAGGTCAAAGGGGAGGAGCTAGACAAAGAATGATCCAAGAAGTCATCAACGGCAGAACAGGCGGGTGATAACAAGCGGTATGTTACAACGGCTGTAAATGTGGACGAAGGCTGCAGCAGATAAGAATTTACCTGTCGCCATGACAACTCATGCCATCAGAACAGAGCCTTACTGCGAAGACTGTTCATTGGTCAGTGTGCACTGATCTACAGACGTAAAACAAATTCACGTACAGACGTCTTCCAAAAAACCCATCCCAAACCCAAACACCCAAAGTTCCATGGTGATCAGCATATGGTAACAGGGGCAGGATTGTGAAATCTGGAAGCCCTTAGTCATGAAACAGCACATGGGCAGTGGATACAGATTCAGTCATTCTGACTCAAGGAACAAGGCAGTTGAGCAGCTCGGCAGCTGTATCCATGACTGAGCAGCCCTTTTTAGGATCTACTCTGCTCACTCCAAAAAGGGGGAGGGGCTAGAAAAGGTGCCCTAACCATAGTCTGCCTCTCTTTTTCCCTGACTGGGTTACCACGCCCAGTGGGGTCACCACCCAGCGGTGGTAAAAGACAATTGAACTTTGGAACATGGAATATATGGACAGATATAACAAAGATAATGAGCATCCTGAACACAGAACTGCCATCATTGCAAGAGAGATGTGACGTTTTATCATCAATATTGCAGTGCTTCAAGAGACTCAAAGAGCAGGCAAGGGATAACTGAAGGAAGAAAAAGGAGGCTACACATTCTTCTGGAAAGGTCTATCGGAACAAGAAGGTCAAATACATGAGGTAGGCTTCGCTATCAAAAACAATCTTGTAAAGCTCCTGTCAGAAGTCCCTACCAGACTTCTGGTAAACTCACCAAAAGCCAACAGGCTACTATTACCTACACACTCATTCGACAGAAAAATAAATTTAAAACTTCATGGAGGCATCCTCAGTCAAACCACTGGCACCTCTTAGACTATGTTATTGTCTGTGCTAAAGATTTCCGTGATGTGCTCCTTACCAGAGCTATGACGAGTGCCGACAAATGGTGGACAGATCACCGACTAATACGTTCCACGATGGCTATCAAGATTATACCTCAACACAGGCTTCAAGAAAGGAAACGAAGGTGCAAAATGAACACTCAAGCCCTTCAAGATGCCATTAACCGGGATTTCTGTAAGTATCTTATATTTTATCCTTGGCCTTTTGCCAATAAACCTAGAAATTTCTTTCTGCCATTTTTTAAAACATTCATCTTTCACAATTACTGGGACTGATTAGAAGAGGAATAACATTTTAGGCAGCACAGTCATTTTAACCGCCACTCTTTTTCCTAACAGTGAGAGATATTTCTAAATTTATTTTTATCTCAAGCCAAATTTTTTCCATAATTGTCTTTGTATAAGTTTATATTTCTTGATGTTAGCCATATCCCTAAATATTTAACCTTTTTATGGACTTCTATCTCAATGTTTTGCTCCAATTCCATTTTTTCTTCTTCTTTCAAGATTTTAACTGGTGGTTTTGTTTTATTCCTGTTTAATTTAAATCCTGCCACTTCCCCAAATTTCTGAATCTGCTTCCAAACAACTCTTAAGGACCATCTGCTTTCAGAATTCCCTGATAACATCGAGGAACACTGGACCAAGCTAAAAACATCCATTATTGCAGCCTGTGAACAAACTATCGGATAGCAAACCAAGAAACACGAGGACTGGTTTGATGAGAAAGACAGGGAGATTGAACGCATGATTGACAAGAAAAGGAAGGCCTTTCAGATCTGACAAAGAGACAGAAACTGTGCCACTAAGAAAAAACAACCTATGCCAACGCTAAGGCTGAGGTTCAAAGAGGAACCAGAGAGCTAAAAAACACCTGGTGGATTAAAAAAAAGGCTCAAGAGATCCAGTGCTTAGCTGACACTCATGATGCACAGAATTTCTTCAAAGCCACAAAGACCATGTATGGGCCAATAAATCATTGCATATGCCCCCTATGCTCAGCTACTGCACTGCACTGGAAAGAACATTACCAACATCTCCTTAACCGCAACTCCCCCATAGCTGCTGAGGTCCTCTCACAAATTCTTCAAAAACAAGGTAGAGATGAGCTTGCAGTATCTCCTAATCTGGGAGAGTTGTGTACAGCCGTTAACCAAATGAAAAACAACAAAGCCAGTGGACCTGACAGAATACCGGCTGAAGTCTTCAAAGTGGGTGGAATTGAACTTACACAACAACTTCACAAGCTGATCAAAAAAATCTGGGAGAGAGAAGAAATCCCAGCAGACTTTAGGGATGCCAAAATTATCAATCTCTTTTTAAAAGGTGACAGAATTGAGGCCGAATTTGGACTACCTTTACCTGTTCACAAGTATTCTGTGCATCCTAATAACACCAAAAACAGTTAGTAACAAGTAATAAGCAATGTTACCATAAGTATGTTTGTCAATAAAAACTGTTTCCTTGCATAAGGGTCATGCCTTAGTTTTTCACCACATAATTGTCGCAACTCCCTTTTTTGAAAAGAATAATTGGCATAAAAATGTGACAATTATGTGGTGAAATATGGCACTTCCCACTAAACATATTTAAACATTATTTTGTCACCATAATAAGCATTGTTCAAAGAGGGAAAGATGAAAATATATTTTGTCCTTTCTAGTATATGAAGATGGATGAAACAGGGATTTGAAGTCATAGTTAACTTAAGAATATTTTGTTTTGGATTTTCTGTTTTCTCAGTCCACATTTGAATGTCAGATAAACATCAATCCAAAAAATGCTCCAAAGCAAGACCCCACAATACACTTAAGTTTCCACTCCTTTACACTCACATTTCCTAGACATTTCTATATTTGCTTATGGATGGATGTCAACCCACTTGAGCAACTAAATTGACTATGAGAAATATTTGGAGGGAACTCAATGCGATTTTCAACTGAGATTCAGAAAAAAAGATACAGTGGTACCTTGGTTTTCAAACAGCTTAGTTCCCGAACAACTTGGAACTTGAATGCTGCAAACCTGGAAGTCAATGTTTCGGTTTGCGAACTTTGCTTCGGAAGCTGAATGTGCTCCTGAGCTTCCATTTTCACTGTTGCGCTGCTAATTTGTCCCCCCCCCCCATTGTAATCAAAGCCTTCCATTTCCGATTGACGTGTCCTGAGGTGATATTTGGAGCTTATATTTGGTGCTTTTGTTTTTGCTGTTTTTTGTGTTTTTGTTTGTGTGGCTTTTTCATTTCTGTGACTGTAGCTTGTTCTTCATTTTATGATTGATTGATTGATTGTGTGACTACGGAAATGGATAAAAACCCACCATCCAAACAATGACTATCATCAGTGCAGGTAAGAAAGAATTTTAATTTTTATCATCCACAATACTGTTTTATTTATTTTATAGTACAGTACACTGCTTTCATTTTATGGATCAATGGCCTCGTTAGATAGAAAAACTCACGTTAAATTGCTGTTTTAGGGGTTGTTTATAAAAGTCTGGAATGGATTAATTCATTTTCCATTACTTTCTATGGGAAAGCATTCCTCAGTTTTGGAACACTTTGATTTTGGAACAGACTTCTGGAATGGATTAAGTTTGAGAACCAAGGTACCACTGTACTGGTTTCCAGGCAATAATAATAATAATAATAATTTTTTATTTATATCCCGCCCTCCCCAGCCGAAGCCGGGCTTAGGGCGGCTAACAACAATCAAATAATCCCACATTCTAAAAACATTCCATTATAAAATTAATTAAAATCAAATTGATGGCAACCGTTAAGCAAAATTCTGTGCAGATTGCCAGAGGAGGGAGTCAGGCTACGTCCTGACCAAAAGCCTAGTGGAACAGCTCTGTCTAGCAGGCCCTGCAGAAAGATGTCAGGTCCCGCAGGGATTAGCAAGGGATTAGTATTCACATATAACAGGGAATATAATGATTCCTTGAATGAGCTGCCTACAGTTTTGAAGCAGATACTCATTTGCATTCACATTTGTACATGAAAATATCTATCCTTTCCTAGCTATTTTAGTAGATGCCTATGGAAGGATGTCAACGCACTTTAGCAATTAAAATGACTATATTGGAATGGGGGGGGGGCAGAGAGAGGTATTGGTGTCCTGGCAAGAGATTAGTATTCAGTTATATTTATATTTATTTTTATTATTAAAGATTTCAACATAACAATTAATCAAAAACATATCATCCTCATTCCCCCCTATTTTCCCCTCCCCAAAAAGAAAACCAGCCCTCCCACCCCCCCCCAGACTTCCCTCAGCTCCTCTCTCTGTTCACTCATAACATGGAATATAATATTCCTTGGATGAGCAGCATTTGGTTTCAAGCAGATACTTACTTTCTCCATCTGAAGTAGATAGAAATCAATGAGATCCTGTGGCTCATGCACAGACTGATTCTCCTTATGCTTCTTTATCTCCTCCTTTGCAAATGAACGCACCATCTCCACGCAGGAGAAAGCCTTCTTGTGGGGCCCTGGGAGATGTTTCATGAGCCATGGGAGCATTTCATAAAGCTAAAGGAAAGATAGCAGAAATGCTGCCATTACCATGAGGAAGCTTGTTCAAACCATTTGTGCTTTGGAATTGCACTTAAAAAACATGATCTGCATTATTCTTCAGGGCTAGCATATTAGTTTGAGTCTCACTAAGAAGAAGGAAGGTGTCTATAGCTTCTCTGGAATCCCACATTGATTGGATTCTGTGATTTATCCCTAGCTGAAAATGTGAAAGAAAACTATGGCTCAAAATATTTTTCCAGCTCCCTGGCATAATTTCAAAACTGGGCACAATCTCAGGACCTCTCCTGGAACAAGTTAGTGCCCTTTTGTGGTAGTTGGGGGTGGCTGGAGAATAGATATGGGGGAAATTCAAGTAAGTTTCATGAGTCCTTTTTTTTTTTTTTTACAGATTAGGAATGGATGTAGAAATGTGGAGAACTGAACTTAGATTTGAGGAAAGGGTTTAGTTGATCATACAGAAGGGGGCTGCTTTCCTCACCAATAGCGATAGTGCTTGAGTTGCTGGTCTCTCTTTCATTAAAAAAAATTCCAGCCAAGTGGTGGCTGCAGGGGCCTCACCATGGATGCCATCATGATTGCCACTGCTAGGTGGGTATAGAGTAGACACATTTAGTTTTCCAATATGGCAACAAAACGATGTAATTCCCTTCTTGAGAAGATTATTTTGTTCACCTCTGTTCCCTTTGGTGGGCTCTAGATGACCTGTTCTCAAGGTCATTGTTCCATTTTTGTCCCATCTTCCCTCTAAAGTGTCTCCTGTGGTGGACAAAGTCTTCTTTTGTTGCTGTTTTATGGGGGGTTTTGTGCGTGTTTTTTATCTCAATGATAATCATGAGCAATTGATCAGGCTGTGAGATAGTAAGTGGCCTTTATCTCAGATCAATTTAAACCTGATCTCACTTCTCCAACTCTCTATCAGAATACTGATTTGTGGTATTAAGGCCCTTGGGAGACCTGTTTGGCAGGAATGGAAATGACTACTCACAGCATAACCAAAGCTACATGCAAATTGTAGGGAAAAATCTATGGCTTCTATCAGCTTCTGGAGCCTTTCATCTTCAAGAGCAAACCGGTGCCCAAAAGCCACAGCACATATCATGTTGGAGACTGAAGTAGCAATGGGCATGGAGGGGTCAAGTGGCTGTCCTGCAAAATAAAGTTATACTAATGTTAGCTCAGCTGGTCCAGTTCATACTGAGAGTGGGGTTTCATGGTGGCCAAGAGAAACTGCTGGGATCTCCATTAAGGTAAAGGTAAAGGTACCCCTGCCCGTACGGGCCAGTCTTGACAGACTCTGGGGTTGTGCGCCCATCTCACTCAAGAGGCCGGAGGCCAGCGCTGTCCAGAGACACTTCCGGGTCATGTGGCCAGCGTGACAAAGCTGCATCTGGTGAGCCAGCACAGCACACGGAACGCCGTTTACCTTCCCGCCAGTAAGCGGTCCCTATTTATCTACTTGCACCTGGGGGTGCTTTTGAACTGCTAGGTTGGCAGGTGCTGCGACCGAGCAGCGGGAGCGCACCCTGCCACGGGGATTCGAACCGCCGACCTTTCAATCGGCAAGCCCTAGGCGCTGAGGCTTTTATCCACAGCGCCACCCGCGTCCCTAGGAACTCCATTAGGAACCAAGAGGAGCATATCACATTCCTTTCTAAAATGGACAGAGGTAGAACACAAATATATCTCCATATGCCAGCTCAGCACCATCACTGAGCATCACATACCCTTTGAACGTGCAAAAGCCTCCACGAGCTGATGGGCCTCCTCTGCTACTTGCTGCTCCATGCCTTTCTTTTCCCGCCACAGCTTCTGCAGAGTGACTACAACAAAGCGTCTCTGTTGCCTCCAGGTGTGACCATTTGATAATCCAATACCTATGGAAAATCAGTGAGAAATAATTACAATCATACCTCGGGTTAAAGTTGCTTTGGGTTAAATATTTTCAGGTTTCCTCTCACGGCGACCCGGAAGTAACAGAACAGGTTACTTCAGGGTTTTGCCACTCGCTCATGCGCAGATGCTCAGAATGACGTCACAGGCATGTGCACTTTACAGTATCAGCAAAAAGTGAGATTTCTCGACAGCTCTACCGTTTTGATTTTTGAAGAGAAAACTGGTATCTGATACAGTGTGATGTCGACAGGTTTAGATCTTTCCATGGAAGGCCGTCACGATCAAATTTCACTTCTCATTTGGGAGACAAATGGATGGCAGGTGTTGTAGAAGGATAAAGGACTTAACTTGCTTCTGGCCACCCTGACCTGGGTTTCAGTTTCTCAGCCAGAGCAACAGACCACACCAGAGCATATCATGAGTCTACTGAAAGCCCTGCTGTACAGTGTCAACATTTAGCTTTTTGTAAGCAAGCATTTATCAGCAAAATAGGTGCTTTGATTCGCCAATTATTCCTAGGAAAGCTAAGAAGGGAGCTGGGTTTATCTTTATAAACAGTGGTGATTTCTGCAACAAAGAGTGAACTTGCAGGTATCACCTGAGTTTTCTCATAATGTTAAATACTAACAGTAAATTCAAATCACAAACCCAATTCAGTTAAGGGACTTCCATGAAGAAAGATGGCTGACTAAATGTCTACTGCCGACACCCCACCGACAGAGATGATTATGTGGTGATTAATGATAGCCAAGATATAAATCTACCAATTGAACTTTCACTTGGAAAGCAAGCTATACGCTGGCACAAGAAGAGGCAATTATTAACAGGCAGAAAACAAAACAAAAAGCATGTTTTTATTATTTGCAACTAAGAAATATTCTAAACTGCTAAGGTTGATCCGATGGCCAAGAATTCTCATTTTATATTACTTTTAACTTCTTCGCCCCTTTGGTGTAAATGCCAACTGCAAAGTGAAATTTACCTCTCTGATTGTGGGAACGAATATGCTCCTCTATTAAGGAGACAGATGCAGGTTTTCAAGGCAGACTGTTAAGGTGGAGAGTGAGTTGTTAATAAGACCTCAGTATGGTATAAAACTGGGTGTAAAATAATAAATATACAACAAGTAATTAACTATGGATTATTTTTTAATATTGTATATGACTACAGTGCAGAGATTCCTGTTTAAATAGAAATGAAGGATTGGTTTTTTAAAAAAAAAAAACATGGAGGAACGGTTGGAATTTTTGGGGAGATAAAGTCACCATACTGGAATGGAGGAAGACTATTGGGTACACACTTGAAGGTGATATCTGGCTGGTGAAAGACCCTGTGTGAGAGGCAGAGAAGGAAAGATCTCCCAGGATGGGAGACTGGGGGAAGAAAGGGAAGCACCCAGGTGAGAGCTGGGAGGGTCCACTCCATTCTGGAGATATAATAATAATAATAATAATAATAATAATAATAATAATAATTTTTATTTATATCCCGCCCTCCCCAGCCGAAGCCGGGCTCAGGGCGGCTAACAACAATAAAACAGTACAACAGTACAACACAACACAACACTCTAAAATCATTCATTATAAAATTAATTCAAAGCAAACTACTGGCAACCATTGGGCCAGAGCTCCACAAAGATTGCCGAAGGAGGGAGTAAGGCTGTGCCCTGGCCAAAGGCCTGGTGGAACAACTCTGTCTTGCAGGCCCTGCGGAAAGATGTCAAGTCCCGCAGGGCCCTAGTCTCTTGTGACTAGCATTCCACCAGATCGGAGCCACAGCCGAAAAAGCCCTGGCTCTAGTTGAGGCCAGCCTAACCTCTCTGTGGCCTGGGAACTTCAAGATGTTTTTATTTGAAGAAGAAGAAGAAGAAGAAGAAGAAGAAGAAGAAGAAGAAGAAGAGTTTGGATTTGATATCCCGCCTTTCACTCCCCTTCAGGAGTCTCAAAGCGGCTAACAATCTCCTTTCCCTTCCTCCCCCACAACAAACACTCTGTGAGGTGAGTGGGGCTGAGAGACTTCAAAGAAGTGTGACTGGCCCAAGGTCACCCAGCAGCTGCATGTGAAGGAGCGGAGACGCGAACCCAGTTACCCAGATTACGTGACTACCTCTCTTAACCACTACACCACACTGGCTCTTGAAGACCGGAAGTTTCTCTGTGGGACATACCAGGGGAGGCTGTCCCGTAGGTATGAGGGTCCTAGGCCATATAGGGCTTTGAAGGTTAAAACCAGCACCTTAAACCCAATCCTGTACTCCACCAGGAGCCAGTGCAGCTGGTATAGCACCGGGTGAATGTGATCTCGCAGCGAGGACCCCGTAAGGAGTCTCGCTGCAGCATTCTGCACCCGCTGGAGTTTCTGGGTCAGTCTCAAGGGCAGCCCCACATAGAGCGAGTTACAATAATCCAGTCTGGAGGTGACCGTCGTGTGGATCACAGTGGCTAGGTCAGGGTGAAAGAGGTAAGGAGCCAACTGCTTAGCTTGGCGGAGATGGAAAAATGCCGCCTTTGTTATAGCTGCAATCTGCACCTCCATGGAAAGGGAGGTGTCGAAGATTACACCCAAACTCTTAACCTACGGTGTTGGCACTAATTGCACCCCCGCAGGAGATGGGACTTGCCCCCCAATCCCATATCGTTCCATCCCAGGCACAGGATCTCTGTCTTCGAAGGATTTAGCTTCAACTGGCTCCCACGTAACCATCCAGCCACAGCTTCCAAACATCTGGTCAGTGTGTCTGGGGCTGAGTCAGGATGGCCATCCATCAACAGATAGAGTTGGGTGTCATCAGCATACTGATGACAACCCAAAACTCTGGACAAGCTGGGCGAGGGGGCGCATAAAGATGTTGAAAAGCATCAGGGAAAGTATCGCACCCTGAGGTACTCCACACACCAAGGAGTGGCGCGATGACAATTCCCCCCCAAGCGCCACCCTCTGTCCCCGACCAGAGAGAAACGAGCGCAGCCATTGAAGGACTGTGCCCTGGATCCCCATGTCGCCAAGGCGGATGTCCAGGAGTTCGTGATCGACCATGTCGAAAGCTGCTGACAGATCTAGAAGAATCAGCAGCCCTGACCCGCCTCGATCCAGCTGTCTACGAAGATCATCTGTTAGGGCAACCAGAGCCGTCTCGGTCCCATGACCAGCGCGGAAGCAGGACTGGAATGGATCCAGAGCCGATGTTTCATCCAGAAACCCACCAAGCTGTTCAGCAAGTGCTCTCTCAATCACCTTACCCAGGAACGGAAGATTCGAAACCGGGCAGCAATTGGTTAGATATAAGCGATCGAATGCTGTTTTCTTTAAGAGCGGGCGCACCACTGCCTCCTTCATTTCCCCTGGGAATGTCCCGGTGCCAAGGGACAAATTGATGATATCCCCTAGGAGGGCCCGCACCTCATCTGGACACGCTCTAATCAGCCAAGACGGGCACGGATCGAGAGGACAGGTGGTGGGCTTTCCAGCTCAGAGGAGTCTGTCCACATCAGCTGGGGATATCCGGTCGAAGTGGTCCAATACTGGACCCGAGGACAGTCGAGGGGCCTCCAGTTCCTTTATTGTATCCAAATTGGCAGGGAGGCCATGGCGGAGCAACAAGACCTTCTCCGCAAAAAAGCTCGCAAATGCCTCACAGCTGTGTGTCAAATTGTTATTTAAATTTGGCTGTCCCTCAAGGGATGTTAAAGACCTAATTATACTAAATAATTGCGCCGGGCGAGAGCTAGCGGATGCAATGGAGGCTGAGAAGTAAGACTTCTTAGCAGCCTTCACCGGCATCTCATAGGTTTTCATAAAAGCCCTATAAGATGTTCTAGAGGCTCCGTCACAGGCACCCCGCCATACTCACTCTAGCAGTCTGAGGTCCCGCTTCATTTTCCGGAGCTCCTCGGTAAACCAGGGAGCCCAGTTTCTGTGGGGTCACAGAGGGCGCTTAGGTGCGATCTCATAGAATCATAGAATCATAGAGTTGGAATAGACCACAAGGGCCATCGAGTCCAACCCCCTGCCAAGCAGGAAACACCATCAGAGCACTCCTGACATATGGTTGTCAAGCCTCTGCTAAAAGACCTCCAAAGAAGGAGACTCCACCACACTCCTTGGCAGCAAATTCCACTGTCGAACAGCTCTTACTGTCAGGAAGTTCTTCCTAATGTTTAGGTGGAATCTTCTTTCTTGTAGTTTGGATCCATTGCTCCGTGTCCACTTCTCTGGAGCAGCAGAAAACAACCTTTCTCCCTCCTCTATATGACATCCTTTTATATATTTGAACATGGCTATCATATCACCCCTTAACCTCCTCTTCTCCAGGCTAAACATTCCCAGCTTCCTTAGCCGTTCCTTATAAGGCATCGTTCTCAAATCGGCTCGCCACCTAATCAGGGTGGGGGTGGAAAGTCAATCCTGGCTTTCAGAGCGTAGTGATCAGACCATGGCACCTTCATCGAAGGACACATGATCACATCTATACCTACGCCAAAGATCAAATCCAGCGTGTGGCCTGCTTGATGTGTGGGGCCCGAAACAAACTGGGAGAGCCCTAGTGTCGCCATGGAAGACACCAGGTCCAGAGCCTGTGAGGAGGGAGTGGTATCAGCATGGATGTTGAAGTCCCCCAATGTCCAGCCGGCCACCGCCTCCAGTAGGCCTGACAGGGTGGCTGCTGGTGCGCTAGGTGGCGGGTACACCAGACAGACAGCCAAGATCTCCTCGGAGCCTCACACTAGGCCAACACATTCAATGCCGGGGATCGATGGCAATGGTAGAGCACTGAAAGGACAATCTTCCCGGATTAATAATGCCACCCCTCCCCCACGGAGGGGTGGAGGACGGAGAAACCCGGGGGCGCCATCTCTCGTAAGGTAATTGTTTCCCCTTTGTGCACCCAGGTCTCTGATACACAAGCCATGTCGACCCCCTGCGAGGTAAAGAAATCTCGCAGGGTGGCGGTTTTGTTGCCTATAGACCTGGCATAGCACAGCACCAGTGACGGAGGTGAGTAATCCTTGCTCACCCTACCCTCGTCCCTCGGGATGAGGTGCAGATTGGAAGGGGTATGAGTATATCCATATCTCGATCCCCTTCGCCTATAAGATCTACCTTTGAGACAGGGCTTGGCATTTCTTTCTCTCTTTTACTTTTTTGTTTCTTTGTTTAGTTAGTGTTGCTGAAAAGTTTCAATAAAAAAGTATGGAAAACCAAACAAACCCAATTCAGCCAATTTTTCCACAATGTTTTTAAGGATATAATGTGTGGTGTCAACCAGTTACTACTTCTACTGGTCCAACTAGACAGGTTTGGGATTTTTACTGAGGGTGAATTCTGCACCATATTTTTGACAAGATGCAATGCATCAATGGTGGATATATTCTGCTTTGTTAATTCTTCTGCAACGGTGCCTGAACACTACTGCATTATTTCTGTCTGTGGAAACTATCTACATTGCAACGAAAGTGGGACAAAAATAAGTTTGTGCATTTGTAGTTTTCAGCAGAAAGTTAAAGGATGTGACAGAATGGAAATGAAACTGTATGATCACCTCAAAATCTTTGCAGGCATAAATAGTATTGACAATGGAGTTGGATATAACCACCTTGAAAGTATTATGAGCACAAATCATTATGAATGTGCAATTAAAAAACGTTTTCTTGAGGAGCCCTTAGCACCAGTAATAAACTGTGGAGTTAGTGATGGGAATTATTGGGCAAGCCAGCCCCACAGTAACTCACATTGTGTCTTTCAGAGTGAATGTCCCTGTTCTTTGAAACTGCATTCAGAATATGACTCTGTACTTTCCAAAAAAGAGGAAGACATTTTTCCCCCAACAAGCTTTCCTAGTCGTGTACAAAGGTCACTTCAATAGGTGTATACCTTGTATTGTTTTAACCCATATTTAGTTGTTGTTGATTTTTGTACTGTTTTAAAATCTTTTATAATAAATAATAATAATAATTTTTTATTTATATCCCACCCTTCCCAGTTCAGAAAACTGGGCTCAGGGTGGCTAACAACATGGCTAACAAAAAATTTAAAACACTTAATTTATCCAGCCAAAAACAGCATAAAATACAGTATAAAACGTGAATAACAATAAATTCAGAATTCAAAAATCAATTTAGGGGGGAAATCCAGCCAATAAACATTAGATGATCACCAGGGCTAGCTGGCTAAATTAGTCCTATTTGGGCCAGAGAGGAGACCAGGGGAGTATTAGCTGTGGGATCCCAGAGCGGGTAATCTTCATAAAAAGGGGAGGGGAGGGGAGGAAGGGGAATAAAAGACCAGGCTAAATTCAAATTGAAAGCCAGGCAGAATAGCTCAGTCTTACAGGCCCTGCGGAAGGAAGTTAAATCCTGCAGGGGCCTGGTCTCATGGGACAGAGCATTCCACCAGGTCAGAGCCATCACTGAGAAGGCCCTGGCCCTGGTGGAGTTTAATCTGACTTACGTAGGGCAAGGGACCTCTAAACTATGATTATTCATAGTTTAAACTGTTTTTATATCTCTGTAAGGTGCCTTGAGACATACATGCAAGAAGCAATTCATAATGTATAATGATGGCAGTAACTATGTGATTGCAAAGTTCACATGTTATATTTGCCACATGAGTCCATGTCCAAAACATGTTGGAAGAGCTTGTTGAGAGAAGCAGTGTGTTGTGTTTCTTAGAGATGTCATAATCAATCAAATCTTCACACGTACTGAAGCCAGGTTTTCATGCACCCAAATGAACGTGTCATTTGATAGCATGAGGACTAGCCACTCTGAATGACCTCAGCCCCTAGGTCCTAGCTCCTAGGTAATGCATTTCCCGTTGTGTGCAGCAGTAATAGAGAACCTTTGTTCTGTTTTTCTGTACAGCCCTTTAAGTGTTTCATCTTCAGAAAATACCAGTAGAAATTCTTATTCTTCACTACTTACCCTTTCCTTTTATCAGAGTCCTAAGTAAAGGAGTCTCTGGTCGCTCATCTAATTCTTCAGAGTGGTCAATGAGCGCTTCTTTCACTGCTTGGAATCCAGACAGTACTACAATGGGTAGATGTCCTAACCATATGGTGTAAATATTTCCATGTTGCTTTCCCAGCTACCATTTGGTTCAAAAGAGAAGAGAGGAATGATGTGTTCAAAAAATGCAGTTGGATATTTCAACTTAATACGAGAACGTCATACTACCTCACCTCTGCAGTTTCTCACTATGTGCAGTTCTCTTGCTATCATCTTTTCCCCTCCTCCTCCTCCTCCCATTCCTTCCTTCCTTCCTTCCTTCCTTCCTTCCTTCCTTCCTTCCTTCCTTCCTTCCTTCCTTCCTTCCTCCCTCCCTCCCTCCCTCCCTCCCTCCCTCCCTAACTCCCTAACTCCCTAACTCCCTCCCTCCCTCCCATGATTGCAAACCATTTGTTTTACTCCCTCCTAGCTATGTTGCCTCTGCCTAGGATCAGAGCAGCAGAGACACTTCATAGTAACCAGCCCTCCTGTGACAGACAAGAAGATGCACAAGTCATTGCCAGAAAATGATCTTGCCACAAACATTGTGTGTGCAGGGATGTGGAACCTGTAGCCCACCAGATGCTTTTGAACTAGAACTCCCACCATCCCTGACTATTTTCCACGGTGGTTGGGGCAGATGGGCTTTGTAGTCCAAAACATCTGCAGGGTACCAGGTTGGCGTAAGCTGGGCTAGAGCCCTGGGTCAGCTTTCAGACCTACGGTGGGTTACAGCAGGAGCATCACCACCATGCAAATCTATGGCAGGGAATTCAGATGATACATGTCTGGGCTAGAGAATATTACCAATTCCAATGTTTTAAAAGTTAATATGCTCATATCTGATGGTTGAGTAAAATTGTATTTTTTGAAGAGTTTTCGCTGAAAAAAGGCTCATAATTGTATTTAAGAAACAAACAAATAAACTAAACTATGGTCTGACAAAGAGTTAATGCTTGCGGAGGAGGCAATGGAAAGGTGCCTGTTCTGTTTGTCTCTTGTCTTCTCTAGTTACACGTGAGCTGCTGATGAGAAAGGCTGGTGTGCTCCTGC